>NC_135533.1:176407383-176721758 GCF_045843805.1 Urocitellus parryii | reverse complement strand
GAGCAGAATTGATTTTGGTGTGTGTTAATGCAGACAATCTGCCCAGTGTTAAAATGTTAAGGAGAAAAAAAAAATACAAGCTGCCATATTCGTGTGATCACACCAAAATAGCAGCTTGTATTTATATTTTCAGTCTCCTTGAGGTGGACTGCAGGCACACATGAATGAGTGGATGTACTTGGTGTTGTGTTGTGATTTTATTTAATGCAGGCAACGTACATGCTTGTGCATGCACGACCAGCCCTCACATATGCACTTGTTCACAGCCGAGAAAGTGAAAACTACAACACAAGCCGCTCTCTAAGAGTTGTCGGCAACCTATGTGTGTGTTTCTTAAATATTAAAGAGGGGGAAAACAGATTTTCAGAAATACGAGAAGCAGTTCTGTCCAATGGCCTACAGTCCTTCCTCATTTCATATTTAAGATAAAAGCAAAAGAATTATGACTGTTGTATGTTTGTACACACACACACACACACACACACACACACATCTGGAAATATGTGTTTTCCCATACTGCTCTTGTGTTAAAGTATTTATTTCCTATTTGTTTCATATATGCATGCAAATTCTTAGCTTACATTCATTCTAATTTATGAGTTTTTAAAAACCATATACACACATATGTATATTTAGTATTTGAATGAAAATATCGGTTTATTTGCTAAAGAACATTTAGTTACAGTGTTTAGATTAGTACCCTGATGCTCTTAGTCTTTGGCATGTAGGAGCAGTAGTACATGGAGCATAGCACATGTAACCATAGCTGGTGACCTGCAAATTTTTTGCTTTTGAGATCCTCTTCATTTTAAATAAGCCAGGTGGTGGTGGTTGTTATTTTGTGGTGCTGAGGATTGAACCCAGGAACTTGTGCATGCAAGGCAAGCACTCTACCAACTGATCTTTATCCCCAGCCCAAGCCAGGTTATTTAAAGCAGCACTTATGGTTAAGTTCATATGATTATAAGTAGGTTAAAAAGTAAAGTCTGGTGAGTGAAATATTAAGAGGTGGAGACTGAGTACATAGGTTTCTGCCCTCTGGGTTCATATGTTTTACTGCAGTGTTTTTTCAGTTTGGGGAGTATTAACATTTGGGACCAGTGAATTCTTTGATATGAGAGGCTCTTATGTGCAGTGTAGGCCTGACCTCTTCCTGTTAGAGGTTCTCTGAGGCACACTTTTTAAATCTTTCTCAAAGCCTTTGTTTGACTGAAGGGCCCTGAGGCATTATCTCAGAGCTTCTGGAGATACTAATGAAGGGTTTTATAGTGTAACAAGATTAAAGGTTTCATCTTTCATGTTGTCTTTCTGTCTGTATCCTAGATTTGAGATTGTCCAAAAGCATTGTTTTAATATTAGCAACCATTTGATGACTGGAAAGACTGAGAATGAGAAAAACTTTTATTTTCAGATATAGCAAGTTTCAGCTAATTTATGCTTATTAGTTCTTCCTTTTGCTTTTCTTTCATTTTACTCTAAGTAACAAGAATAAACCTGGTGGTACCTTCAACACTCTACGTGAATATCTCCTTAGCTAGATCACCCAACTTGTTAGGTACATTTTCTGTTTTTCATAAAACCAGAGACTGCCATAGTGTCAGACTTTTCTCTACTATATAATAAGGGACCTTTTTCTTCCATTTCTCCTGTTTTCCTAATTTTCATTGAAACCCTCATTGGCGGCCCACTCCAGGACCTTACCTAACTGTCTGTTTTGTACCCTTTTGCCCTTCAGTGACAATCTCTTGAAGGTGCTTCTGGCTTCTATCCAAGTCCCATATACATCTCTACTATGTATTTTAGTTGTTTTGAATATTACCTGGATTTCAGATTTCAAGACCTCTATTAATTATCTTTTACTACATGAAAATCAACCAGAACAGTGGCTTAGAACAATAATCATTTATTTCATAGTTGCTGCAAATCAGTAGTTTGCAAGTAGCTTAGCTAGGAGTCTCTTATGAGAATTCAGTCAGGTTTCTCCTACTGCTGCAGACCATTGATGTCTTGATTAAGACTAGAGGATTCAGACTGATTCCTGTTCGTGTGTATCTATCTCTCCATGGGACTGCCAAAGTGTCCTTCTCCAGAGGAGGCTTTCTCCAGAACAAGGGATTCAAGAGAGAAAGGGAATCAGATAGAAATTGTGTGCTTTTCATGCTATATGTTAGCACAGAAGGGAGGTGTATCAAAAAATTTGCAAGTGTATTTTAAAACCACATTCTACCTATAGCTTCTCTGGTCTTCCCAGTGATCTTCTCCATTCTGACCAGCTGGAATGGGAGAAGTATACAGGAACCTGCCAGGAGTAAGGCAGAAGAGATTTGTTTTCACACATACTTTCCACTTTTATTCCATTTGATTAGCACTCAGTCATATGGCCACAACTAACTGAAAAGGAAGCTGGGAAACTAAATCTTATGTCTGAACCTGGAAAACACACAAACCATGCCTGGTTGAATAAAGAAACTGATGAAATTTTCCACACAGGAAGAAAAATAATTTGATGTGTCTGCTTTTATTCTATATCAAATTATTGTTCTTATGGTTTGGCTTAATTTTTCAGTTTTTTTAATAAAACAAACTATAGTAAGGTATTATAGTTACTTTGGTGTTTGATAGTATACTAGGGAGTTTTCATCAGCTCATTTTAAATTTTGGATGAGTGCTTGTTTTGTTTTTCTGGTTTTGAAATGCAGACATGGCATCAGTTATTGTTACTTCAAGTCTCTCTGTGCTTCTTTGTCCCACTGCATGATTATAAACCCTCACCAAGGGCTTCATTTTTTTCCCTTGGGGCATCTTATTGAATACTAGCATCTTCAGTAATTCATCTGGGCCCAATGCTTTGTCTGTTTTAATACTTCTAATTACCTAATTATGTACCATAATGCAGTGACAAAGCCCTTTATCATTTCACTCTTTTCTTAACCCTTTTCTTGCTTAGAAATATTCTTTCTTGCTCTTTGTTTTCTGTGAAACTCTCCATTACAGATAGCCCAAATATTTCCCTGGCTTCCCTTTATTTTCTGTATTATAAGACCATTAGCTGGATGTTTTTTCAATTAACTTCCAACAGGCATCTGAGTTCCTGAGTTGGGGGCTCTAAAGTTGGTGTTTAGTTGCTCTCTGTCCCACTCTTCCTCATTCTTTCTACCATACTCCAGTCATATGAGAAGATATCCAAAAGACAAGTAGATTAATCTATTTGTCATAAACTACTTTTGTGTGAGAACTAGTGGCCATTCCTATCATTAATAGATCTTAGTGTAATCAGATGTCCACAAGCATCTGTGAACCAAATGTAATGAAAATGAACAAGAATTTTTAAACTATGGTGAATTGTATTTCAGAATAGCTAAAACTTAATGAAAAGAATGTTTCTTTTTAAAAGTGTTTTAGATATTAAAGGAAGAAAAATAATTATAGTCTTACCATTTTATGACCTCTAATGAATTAATAAGTCTAGGCAATATTCATCAGTGGTTGCTAGCATCACATAGAAAGCTACTGTTAGATACCTCCTGATGGAAGCATATAGCACTAACTGCTCTGGTTATCTATCGCTACATTATTTACCAACTAAAACATTAAACAATAGCAGACTTTGTGTTGCTGAATATATAACTTGGACCAAGTTCAGCAGGAATGCTCATTGCTCTCCCCCATCTGGAGCAGCCTTAAACTCAGAAGCTCCAGTCATCTGGAGGCTGCTCATGACCATGACTGGCTGTTGAAGCTGACTTTGAATTTAGACCTCTGAAGCTGTGGCTGAAGCACTCCACTTATCCTTCCCACAAGCTATATGTGACAAGGCTTGGCTTCCTCACAACATGGTGGTTTGGTTCAGAGAGACAGCCAGATAAAACCTATGTCACAGCATCACTTTAGCTGTATTTAGTTTGTGAGAAACTGGTCACTAAGAAGGGAGGTTAGATTCCTCTACCTTCACAGGGAAGGAGAGTCAAAGAATTGGTGAACCTATTTTCAACCATCTTATCTCTCTATGAAGAATCTCTTTGAATTAAACCTGAATCTGATTAACTGTCTAGACTTAATCATCAACTTATAGGAAATACAGGGGAAGGGTGACACATTAAATACCCCAATGGAGATATGATAAATAAAAGTCAGAACATGGGAAGTTTCTACAGGTTAAAGTACCTGGTTTCTTTAATAAATTCATTGCAAGAAAAAGAAAAGGACAAATCTATCAAGTAAAGGAATTTTAAGTGACATTAATAAATTGCAGTGCATTGATAGATATTTCTCAGATCTTGAATAAAGTGTTAAAATGTCTTGGGAAATCACAGAAATTTGAACATTGGATGTTTGAGTTAATCTATTATTTTTGTTAGTGTTATAATACTGTGGTTTAAAAACTGTTTATCTTTTAGAAATAAACATAATATTATAGATATGGTGATGTTGTCTGGATTATCTTCAAAATAATGGAGTACTAGGGAGGTGATATATACACACATATATTGTTTTCATATATATATATATATATAAAATCAGTTTCATATAATCAGTTTATATATATATATAAACTGATTAGGTAGTAGGTAGATTCAGATTAATTATGCTCTTTTCTCTGTTTACATTGGAAGATTTTTAAAACCTATATTGAAAACACTACTGTCTAACACTTGGTTTAAGATAGAAAGCCAAGATTATACACAGTACTTTTATGATATCTCATTTTTCCATACAGCAGAATTTTTAATAGATTAAATAATTATATTTTAATACATTTGTGGTCCTAATTGTAATTCCTATCTCCTTAATGTTAAGCGATATGGAACATTTTCCATTTATCTGTTAACCATTATATCATCTTTTGATAAATGTCTTGTTCTTAACTGGATTATTTTCTTTCATAGAGATGTTAGAATTCCTTAAACATTTTGGATATTAATCCATTTTCAGATGTATGGCTTTCACATATTTTCTCCCACTCCACAGTGGGAGAAAATTCTCTTATTTCATTTGTTGAGCAGAGGTTTTAAGAAATTAAATTTTTTATTTTTTAAATTTTTATTTGTTCATTTAGTAAGCAACTACTGGGATTAGACTCAGGGCCTTGTGCATGCTAAGTGTGTACTCTACTACCAAGTTATACTCCCAACCTCAGAAGGGTTTTATTTTAATGTAATCCCCTATGACTATTTTTGCTTTTGTTGCTTGTGCTCCTTAGTTCAAAGTAAGAAAGTCAGTGTCCAGACCAATGTAGTTTTTCCCCTGTATTTTCCTTCTAGTAGTTTCACAGTTTCTGGTTTTATATTTAAGTCTAATTCATTTTTAGTTGATTTTTTTTTCCTATATGGTTGGTGTAAATAAGTTAAGGGTCCCAGTTAATTCTTCTGCATATGGATATTCAGTTTTTGCAACAACATTATTGAGGAGACTGTCATTTTCACATTGTGTATTCTTGGAACTTTAGTAAAAAATCAATTGACTGTAGATGAATTGGCTCATTTCTGTGCTTTCTACTCTGTTCCATTGGTTGATGTGTGTGTTTTTATGCCAGTGCCATGCTGCTTTAATTATCATTGTTTTGTATACAGTTTGAAGTCAGTATGATACATCCAGCTTTATTTTTTTGGCTCTTTGGGTTGTAATCCTTGATGATCTTTGCTATTTGGGTTATTTCATGTTTCCATAGGAATTTTAGTATTTTACTTTCTAAACATCATTGGGAATTTGATATGGATTTCATTGAGTCTGTGTAGTGCTTTGGGTGGTATGGGCATTTTAACAATGTTAAGTCCTCTGATCCAGGAACACAGGATATTTTTTATTTTTACCTTCTTCAGTTTCTTTCATAATGGTTTCATAGTTTTCAATTTATAAATCTTTTATCTCCTTATTATTTCTAAGTATTTTTGTTAACTAATATAAATCACATTGTTCTCTTGATTTTTTAAAATTCATTGTTAGCATAGAAAAGCACTACTGATTTTTGTGTGTTGATTTTATATTTTTTCTATGTCAGATTTATTCAATCAAATTCCCTATTATGTCTAAGAGAAACTCTGCAATTTCAAATGTTGATCAACAGAGTTAAAGCTGAAATAATCACGTTTTCCACCAAATATATATCTTAGATTTTTTTGTATAAATTTCTTGATGAAAAACTTACTTTCTCATTGTTTTTCTGTAATTTCAGAGTTTTACCCTCACCTGTTTCACATTTCCATTTTCATTTTCCAGGCAAATGCAAAAAATGACTTCTCTTGGACTTTCATTGTCTGATAACCACAAAATTTGTCTTCAATTCCTATGTAGTGTGAATTTTTCCCTTTTATTGTCCTGCTAATATTTTGGGCTGAAAGAATCATGAGCCTTTACAGTTTCAATTCTCATTTTTATGCTTTAACCTCATTTTTTCTGAAGTTACTGTTCTTTCTTTTTTGTATGAAATTGTAGTCATTGATGGTTTTTCAAAATCTTAGCAATTGTCTAATCCAGACTGGGTTAATATTCTTTGTTATTGTTGTTTCAAAAACAAATTCGCCTTTCAAATGAAATAGCTGGGTTAGCCTAATGTCAAAATTAATTATCCTGAATCAGCACAAACTGGCATGGGGTAAAAGGAAAGTCTAGAGGTCAAATGGGGAGGGGAGGCTATTCTGAAACTTGAAGTATATCATCCAAAACCAATTACTATTCCTAGAAATGTTACTAACTTTCTCTTCTTAGCTGATGCCTATAAATGCAGTGCCTTCTGTTTTGCACCTTGAAAATAGGACCATTGAGTACTTTTATGTAGGAAGTATGTTATTGTTAAACGTGTTCATCCACCTTCTGAGCCATGTTCTTCTGTGTCATTCTGAAGTCATGGATTTTACGTAAATTGATTTCTCTGACATTTCTAACTGGTAAGGGAAGGAGTTAGAAAGTACTGCTGTCTGCTGACTGCTCAGATGCATTGGCACAGGTATCGGTTTCTCTGTGGCAGTTTCATTGCTAATTAGTTTCTGAGTTTGGATAATCTCCCAGCTCTTTCAGCTAAACCTTCTCTGAATTTCAGTTCTTGTTCTAACTTCTGTACTAACATAGACTTTGATTTCTCTTTCAGTACTTTTGTCAATCTTTGTACCTTATGCCTATTTGATGCTATGGATTCTTCATCAGAATTTAGAGAACAAGTTGTAGCTTCTCTTAAAAAGAAGATCTTGAAATTTCATAAATTGGCACTTTTGCATTGTAGAGCATTGTAGATGTTGTACTTTGGCGTAGATGTGCTGTCTGCCTAATATGCATTTTCAGTTGATTGGGTGTTTGCTAAAAGTGGGCAATTTAAATTATCTACCTGTAATTTAATTCTTCTAGATTTTAAGTTTTTAATCTTGCAAGAGGTTTGTATGCATTTAAATGAAACCACGATTTGGTATACAATATAATTTATACATTTTTATATTTTAGATGTTGAACTCTTATTATATAGTTTGTGGATGTTTGTTACAGAGTAGCAGTTTGGTAATTTCTTCCATGTTCCATTCAGATTGCAATAGTGAAACGGTGTTTATTTGGGCCAGTGTGCATAGAAAGTTTGCAAATACTATGGAAGGAAAGGAACACACAAAATTATTAAGCCAGTTAATCCAAATCTTTGGTCATGAACCAGAGGGCTAACTTTCAGTCATTTAATGAGGAAGAAAGAGAGAAACTCCATATCTGAGAGGCATTATTCTGTTCTTAAAGAAGGCAGGAAACCATTATAATATGAAGGAAAAGGGGTATTATTGCTCTTTAAAAGACTCCATTGAGGATTATTTTTCTATTTCAGTAATTGCCACTTCTCTGTGTTCTACGTAGTCTTCCTGTTAATTTTCTAACATTGTCTCTTATTTTCTAGTTCTAGTATCACCCAATTCACTTTTCAGTTCCATTACTCAAAGACTAATTAATGATCTTTGTTCCTGAGTGGTTACAGCTTCTCAGGTGCTGTTCTTGGTGTTTTCACATGATCTCATCTCAATCTACAAGATCAATTTTCTCCCTACTTAGTAGATGAGGTAGTTAGGCAATTATTTGCTCAAGATTACATAACTAGAACTTATGGAGCATATTTGAATAAGGGCTTTTGTTATGTTTGTAAAGTTTTCATTTCCCTTCATTATAACATACTTAGCCTTCCTAGAAACTCTTCTCTTTCTGACTTATTTTTACTTAGTTAACCACAGACTCTTCTTTTTTTATTTCCCTATTCAAAAATGTAGTCACTGAATTTTAGTTTTAAATTCGGCATTGAAAGCTCTTCCCAGAAAGACATGTCCGATATTTTTTCCCCATGCTCTTTCTCCCTGCTGGTAGTAATTCATTCCTCCTGATTACTAGTTACAGTTTTGTCCTGCACCCTTGAAATCCCCACTGCCTTCTGTACCTTCATCACTTTCCTTCTGATTTACTTACTGATCCCACTGATCTTTCATGCCATTCCTCTCCCAAAAATTCTGTTCAGAATTCCCTGTTTATTCCAAGATGACATACCTTCAGTCTTCAACAGATAGTTGTGTATTGCATTGTTGTGTGTTTGCATTTGGGTTCTTCGAACTGTATATTCTTGGATTATAAACAACTATTTGAACTCCTTTTAAGAAGATTCTCTACCCTTTTTCTATTTTGCATTACTTCAAAGCACCTGATAGAGTTTTTGATCCAGAGAGCATTTAACTAGTGTATACTAACTTTTGTTCCAATTGAAATCTACATTTTAATCAGATGAAACTGATAATGTGGTCATATGTACTTGAAATTCTGAAATTTACAAAAAACAATGACAATGTATTTCTTGAAAAGGTACTGTCACAAACTCACATTCTAATTTTAAAAACCAAATGGGCTAAAACAAACCTATGTAGGCTATAATTATTTTTCAAAATTTGTATTCACACATGCAGTGACTTTTAATATGTGAAGAGTTTTGAAATGTTTAGATGTTGAAGGATGTCATTAACCCCTGGGATATAATCATTTTCCTTTTATTATTCCTTTTTTAATCCCACCAATGGTGTAAGTTGCAAGGCAAATACAGAGTTGTAAACCTGAAGCAGCCCTTAACACCTCTTTGAGATGAGAGTTTCAGGGTGATTCTTGAAATTGTGCTAGTCAGTTTCAATCCTGTGTTTTCTTTTTTCAGGTTTCCCGAAATGCAGTTTTTCCAACAAGAAAATGTGAGAAAGATTCTTACAGATGTTCTTTTCTGTTATGCTAGAGAAAACGAGCAGTTGCTTTATAAACAGGTAATGAAAATATCTTACAGGTGGCATCCGTTGACTCAAAATTTTCTATACACCTTGACAAGTGATAGAGCAATAATGCAACCTTTATTGTATACAGAGTTGTATCATAATGCTAAAGCAATCTAAGAGCTGCTTGTCAGCTGCATGGCAAGAAAAGTAAGCTCATTGAAGCACATATGCTTGTTTCTCATTATAAGACATTCTACCAAATTGTCTTCTATAAGATGTTCAATCTTTTCTCTCAACTTTTGATAGTTTGTTTATAAACAGCATCTTTGAAGCCAGTCTAGTAATAGAAGTTTTTCCAGTTGAATGTATAAATATTGTTCCTAAGTACAGCACTTATAAATATGTGATGTGGCATGTAAAAAATAAATAAATAAATAAATAAATGTACTATTAGTCTTTAAAACTTAACAGATATAGAGCTTCAGAATGGTTTTTTAAAATTTGTTCAAGTTGATTTATTTATGTTCCTGTTATTTGACTCTTTACTAAAGCAAACAAGATTATTTTTACTTTTATTGAAAAATGAATCATTTAATTATATCAAGATATCTAGGTTTCCTGTTAAAGTTTATTGTGTTCCAGTGAAGATACATATTTTTGAATATTTTTGCTTATTTTTCCAAATATACATTTACAGGCAATCCAGATGAAATTCATAAATCCAAAACAATCAAATTATAACTTACATCTAGTTGATGACTGCCAAACTTCAGTTTAATGTAACGGAAAACACCTGTGGTAAAAGCAATATACTTAACTCAAACTTACAAAGTTTAAGATAGTAAAGATTACCATTATAATAAATAACGTGTTTGTTATTGTATATACAGAACATCCAAGCGAATAATTTTATTCTTAATCTAGTACTGTCTTTATATTAATTCTTATGCTAGTAATGTCTTTTTATTAATTGCATGCTGACTGTGTCTCCTTAGAATGTATCATCATTTTCAGTGATAATCTGTTTCATTAAAACTGGATCTGGTTACTTTGAATAGTTCCTAAAAGCATTATAGTTATTTTAATGGAGAATAACATAGTTTAGTGCTTAAAAGCCTTGAGTTTAGACTCATATCCTGTTTATTTGAATAAAAATTTCCCCATGTGCTGGCTGCTCATCATCAGCAGTTCCCTTACTTCTAATCTTCACTTTTGTCATCTGTGAGAGGAGGACAATAATAGTATTTACTTTGGAGTTAAGAACATGGAGTGCTCTTTAAAAATTTCTGTCAGTAGTTATGGTCCTTATTGTTGTTGTTAGCATGTTTATAATTATGTTGGAGTTGTCACAGAACACGGAAGTACAAAAAAAAAGACAGGGAAATATTAAAACTACTTTTTTTTGCTTTTTTTGCATTTGGAAAGTATTTATTTATTTGACATGTAATAAGTATGAATATTTTTTGGGTACCAGGTAATGTTTAGTCTTCCTACTATAAAATAGAATACCAGAGCATAGCTCTCCTATTTAAATGGTACTTAGTGCCCACTGACCAACCTTTTTCTCTGTCCTTTTTACCCTACTACTCTCCCTAGCCTTTGGTTACCACCATTCGTTCTCAACTTCTATGAGACTAACTTTTTTGGTTCTACATAAGTAAGATTACGTGGTACTTATATTTCTGTACCTGAAATATTTCATTTAACATAGTGACTTTATTTCTATGTTGTTGCAATGACAGATTTTCATCATTTTAATAGCCAAATAGTATTCCACTTTGTATATGGACCTGACATTTTCTTTCTTCATTCATCCCTTAATGGACACTTAAATTGTTTCCATTTATTGTGATTAGTGCTGCAATGAACATGGAAGTGCTGATGTAGCTTTAATATACTGAGTTCATTTCTTTTGGATATATATCCAGCAGTGGGATCAGTGTATCATATGATAGATCCGTTTTTTTTTTTTAATGTTTATTTTTTACTTGTAGTTGGACACAATACCTATGTTTTATTTATTTATTTTTATGTAGTGTTAAGGATTGAACCTAAGGTCTCGCATGTGTGAGGTGAGCACTCTGCCCCTGAGCTACAACCCCAGCCCCTGATAGATTCATTTTTAATTGAGGAACCTCCACACAGTTTTCCATAATTGTTGTACTCATTTACATTTCTACCAAAAATATGTAAGGAGTTCCTTTCTTCACATTTTCTCCAAAATTTCTATAAAACTGGCTAGAGACTGGAGAATATTTCTGTGGTAATTGTACATGCTCAGGGTTCAATCTGCTGCACTTTAATCAATCTAATTCTGTGATATTACAAAAATCAACCAACAAATGAGTGGAACAACCTAGGAGCCAACTAGATATATTATATATGAGATTTCAATTAAGGAAAAGGAAACAGATTTGCTGTATTTAGCTTTCCATCTAGGACAAAAAAGTTTAGATTATACCTTTATTGAATAATAAGTTTTTGATAGAATATATAAATATAAAAACTAAAAGTATGTGAAAATAGTAGGAAAAGATTTAGAAAACTTTTATATAATCTCAGGGAAGGAAATGTCTTTGAAAGGTGGTAGGCTTTCCATGCAATTTCCCTTCTCTCTCCCTTTCCCTCCCACTAATTTGGAAGGAGACCCTCACTGTTACACAAAATTACATATAAGAGGTTGTGAGGGGAAAGGGGAAAAAAGAAACAAGGGAGAGAACTGAATTACAGCAGATGGGGTAGAGAGAGAAGATGGGAGGGGAGGCGAGGGGGGATAGTAGGGGATAGGAAAGGTAGCAGAATACAACAGTCACTAATATGGCATTATGTAAAAAATGTGGATGTGTAACTGATGTGATTCTGCAATCTGTATTTGGTAAAAATGGGAGTTCATAACCCACTTGAATCAAATGTATGAAAGATGATATGTCAAGAGCTTTGTAATGTTTTGAACAACCAAGAAAAATAAATAAAACCAAAAAAAAAGGAAGGTGGTAGGCTATCTAAAGTTAAGTACAAAGTCAAAAGGAGAAAAAATTAAAACAGAAAAGGACTCCCCCTCACCCCCCAAAAAAGAATGGGAATTGAAAAATAACAGAAGCCCTATTCAAAATGGCTTAATCCATAAGGGTATTGTTGACACACATTAGCCCAAAGTCCAAAGTCTTCAAGGCTTCAGAATTTTTCTGTTTTTCTGCTCTTATTGTGCTGGCTTTTGTTGTCAAACCTATTTCCTCATTGTTCTGGCTTCTCTTTCCAATTCAAAAATATCTCACAGTAATAGATGTATTGATAGTGTATCAAGTTAGGATTAAATTATCCCAGGTTACACATTTGTTTCCTGTTTTTCTTTAAAGAAAGAATAAAAGTAGATTAAGAAAATCTAATAAAATAGAAATAAGTTTCATGGATAAGGAAAAAAATACACAACATCACATTCCACCATTTGTGATATATGTAGACCACTACATTTGTGTGAAGACTACAGGAATATGGAGATCAAATTCTTGGTAACAGGTAAAGTCTATCAGTTACTGATTAAGAGAAAGTATTATTAGCTCACTCTTGGGTCTCACTTTAAAAGACTTAATTACTCAATGTACATGTTTAAAATCCTATAGATTCTTTACAGAGAAATAATACCTTGCTGTAGAAGGACTGAACATTTAGCCAGATCAAATTTAAGAAAAAACCTTGACTTTCATCACAAGCTGTTAAAGCTATTATTTTGTACTAGGTGACACCCCGTTTAACATCGACCATATTGTTAATAGTTATGGGATTTTATTGAATTAATGAGACTGTTATCATGTAGTAGAATGTCTTGCTGAGTTAATTGAAACTGCGGAGATTATATAAATGGTATTAATGAACTTTGACTGCCTGATGCCTCAGCTTTAATAAAGACTGCTTGGTGGGCTAAATGAACACAGGCAGATAAAAGAACAGGTTTAATTTTGTGAGCCTACGGGCTGTTGATGAAGAAAACTTTGTTACCTTTATTTTCAGCTAGCATTGAGTTTGAAGTGCAGTGACTGCTAACGAGCTAACAGGGATAAAGGCTTTAAGCAAGGAGAAATGCTGATAATGTAGATAGAAGTAGAACTTTGGGAACCAAAGTATACTGAGAATACATTTTTAATTGTGCTTTGTCAAATTTATAAAATGTTGAATTCATGATTATGCCTTTTGATTATCTATTCTTTTAAAGATATATATGTATATCTCTGTGTGTGTGTGTATGTATGTATATATATACACATACATACACACACAAAATAAAACACACTTGCCACGTGTAAATTTTTTATTTTTTCCAATGCTGGAGATTGAACTCAGATCCTTGCACATGCTGGCTAAGTGCTGAACCTCAGTGCTACTTTGCTAGCCCACTTGAAATTACTATTCAGGCTTTACTAGTCTAAATTGAGAACAAAATTAATAGTCTTCCAGTTATTTTTAGCCCCCTAATTTAGGTAAAATTCAAATCTGAACTTAAAAACATTGAATAATATTCAGAGGAGTCAGTCATTTTCATTTCGCCAAGGACTGCCTTTTTATTGATTTGAGCTATGGTTTGCTACTATTTTCTATTTTCATATTGTATTTTAGCTTTTTTAATGCATTGATACATTAAGTGATGGGTATTTCATTTGGTCAAAGTATAATGAACACCTTGTTCGTGCTGAACTTGTGGTGGGATCTAGGTTTATGTATATAGTCTTCCTCCAGTGTCCTTGGAGAAATGGTCCCAGGACCCTTCAATGGGTACCAAAATCCAGGAATGCTCATGTTCCTTATATAAAATGTTGTAGTATTTGCACACAACCTAACACACATCCTCCCATGTACTTTAAATCATCTCTAGATCACATATTGTTTCTTATACAATGTAAGAACCATGTAAATGGTTGTTAAACTGTGTAGTTTAAGGAATAATGAGAAGAAAGTCTATATGAATAATATAAATGTAGTGTGATTTTTTTTCCTATTTTTCTAATATTTTCTATCACCAGTTAGTTGAATTCACAGATGCAGGGCCCCTGGATACAGAGGGCCAACTGTATGTATTAATACATACACACATCTTTGAATACACACACAAACATACATCACTTCTTATTCTTTATAACTGTGCAGTCTTTTCTTTAGACTGCAAGCTCTATTAAGTTTAGAAACTGTCCCACTTTATTCACTTTGTTTCCATAGCACATGTAGGCATTTACTAGTTACTGGGATAAGTGAATGATGAATGATGAATGATAGTTGAACAACGGAGCATCTAGAGAGAGTACTGTCACAGAAACTAGAGGAAAGAGAACATCTTAAAAAGGCAGGAATATTCAATTATATAAAAGTAATTCCTCCTTAACCCAGCCACATCAGTTAGAAAACATACTGAAAGATCTATTTGAAGATTACCACCCAAAACAAAGAAAGATAGCTAGTAGTAAACCTATGAAATATGAAGTTTAATCATGAGTTTTATACAATTTTGAATTGGAAAATCTGGTGTTCTTAAAAATATCTCTTTCAAGTTAATTCTACACGTAATGTAAAAAAAAAAAAAATCTCAGTCTTTGTTTTAGCATTTTATGTGTCTAAGTGATACAATGAACCTGGAAGAAAAAGTGAAGTTAGAATTAGCAAGATAATGTTAACCAAAGAAAAGGTGGGGGGAGAAGAAAAACAAAGAAAACGGATGGACTCAAGTATTTTTGATAATACTACAGTTTTTTCAGGAGTATACAAGCCATTGAAATACAAGTTAAAAAAATATCCAGAAAAATTGTGAACTAACATTCAGATTAGGGTAAAGATGGCATTTTGGAAAGCATAGAGAAGATGGGCTGTTCAACTTATTGAATAGATTAAATTTATTGAAGATGTTAATTATTCAGTAAATTTTACTTCTTTTAAAGAAGTAAGTTATATTTTTTATGGCAGAAATTATACTAATATCAGGTGAGTGGAGAATTTACTGGGGTTGGGGGAAAACTATATTCTTACCTAATCTCAATATGAGGGAAGTCTTTTTAGGCATTAAAAAAAAAACGAAAAACACAACCCATGATGGATGATTTATTGTATTAACTACTAAAATGTATAACTTCAATATGACATAAGATATCAAAATTAAAAGACAAATGATAAACATGGGAAACATTTCTAACAAAATTGACAAGCATTAATAGGTCTAATTGGTAAAGAACTGTTACAAATCATTAGGGAAAAGGAAACAATAATTAGGACAAAATAATTAATTAAAAATGGTAGTAAAATGTTTAGTCTCACTGGCTTTCACATATATAATTACAACAAGTCTTGAAATTTCACACAATTTTTAAAAAAGAATGTAGTTGGTGACTTTAATATTGTGCAGTGAGGGAATTCTTTGTGGAGAGCTGTCTAATAGTATACATCAGGGATTTTAATAAATGTTTCTACCCAGAAATTGTACTTCTGAAAACTATATTCTAAGGAAAACATCAGAAATATGCTAAAATATTACCATAAGGCTATCCATTAAAGTTTGTAGTTTCTTTGTTTCCTCCTGCCTGACTTCATTCTTGTTTTGCTTTTCTGTAGTTTTCTACTTTGAATGCTATTACTTTGATTATTAAAATTATGACACATAAACTATGTGCAATGACACACATCTGTATCCCTGCTACTCAGGAGGTTGAGGCAGGAGAATCATAAGTTCAAGGCCAGCTTTGGCAACTTAGGGAGACCTGGCCTCAAAAACTAAAAAGGACCAGGGATGTAGTTCAGTGGTAGAGCAGCCCTAAGTTTAATCCCCAGTATTGCCAAAATTTGGGCACTTTCTTTTTGAAGTAATAATATAATTTCAAGAAAATTAACTCCTTATGATGACTTTTAAAGCCCAATTAGCTCACTTGATTTCATCTCTTGTCATCTACCATGTTCTTTGAGAGCACATTCATTCCAAGGTTTGTTAAAGGAATAAATGTTGACCAAGAAAGATTGAAGTGTCATGTGGTAATTTAAATGAAACATAAATTGTCAATGGATTATAAGTTATACTGTCAAAATATTCATTAAATAATTGTAATTCAAGACTACTGGCAAGTTAGAAATGAAATTCAATAAAATCTACTGTCATCTTTGATAACAACTGACTTCCTAAGACCAGCACAATACTAGTGACTGCACAGTTATCTGTGTGACTCTGTCATTCCTTCCAGGAAGCTACCTCTAATTCTAGCAAAGTTGTTCTCTCCTCTTTGCTCTCTTATATTTTACTTATTTTTCCTCTAAAGGTGATATTTTGTCTTGTCTTTTTATAGAAGAGCATCCTTGTTACTAAGCAAAAGGAAAGTAGAAATATGCTTCAATTAAGAGGCAGGAAGGACAATAATCTGTTTTAGCTTGCTAGAATATGGTATTTTGTGCTTAAAAAGGAATAATCTAAATGAACAAAGCTTGTCACTAATGCTTAATACCTTATGTCCCTAAGTAATGAACAAATAGTGGAATTTCAGAGTATCTTTTAAAAGACGGTTTAGTAACTAACACTATGCCTTTTTGTTTCTTTGCCTATTTGTGTAATTGTCAGTTGAACCTCCCATACAAGGGAAAATACTATGTTAGTGAACTCATTAAATAATTTGAAAATGACCCTAGTTTAAGTAGAAAAGAAACCTATAATAGTTTTCTGATTAAATATGTTGAAAATCATATTTGAAAAACTTTTTCTATCATACTTTCTAAAGTTTTGTTGTTGTTTTTAAATTTTCTATCACTTTTAGCTAGCTGACTTTAGCTCTTCCTAAGTCTACAGACATCCTAATTTTGAGCCATTATATAATGAAAACATTGGATGTAATTTTCTTAGGTCTACAGTTCTTAGTTGCCCTTCTTACTGCAGATCTTTACACTGTAGCTCATGATTATAATTTGCATAAATGAAATTCAAATTTATGAGTACAGATCTTGAAGCAACTGACAGGTGCAAGGTTGTCTACCATGCCAATTTATTGTTTGTCATGTTATTTTAAAAGAGAACTGCTATCCATGTTTTAAGGAAGAATAGGTACTGTGGTTGAATTGGGATCAAATTCTAAATGTAGGTAAAAATCTCATTTTGTACTTTGCATTTTTATGCTTTTCTGTATAATATGAAGATCTTTAACATTACTCAGCTTATACTGTCCACTGATGGCCTTTCACTATCCTCATTCATTTCTCTTGATCTTGTGTCTCAGGGTATGCACGAGCTATTAGCCCCCATAGTCTTCATCCTTCATTGTGACCACCAAGCTTTTCTACATGCCAGTGAGTCTGCACAGCCAAGGCAAGTTTTTAATGAGTTCCTTACTCATACTTACTATAGCCTTTACTTTTTTAGCTTCAAAATCTTTTAAATTAAAGGTACTTGTAAATTTTGTTAAGTTGTGAACATTTGTATTTTTATATGGCTAGTTGTAATTCCAGTTAATAGTTGTAATGCCAGGTTAGCTGTGGGGCAGATTTGCAGTTGTGTCTTTGAAAATTTTGGTATGTTTCAAAGGAAGACATATAAATGATGGGTCAAGAAAAAATGTTTGTTTTACTGACAAAAGTGCTAATGATTGATAATACTCATATGTATTCTGATGACTCATTTTTCACTGTGAACTGAATGATATCTTTATTACATACTTTCTCCTTACCAGCCTTGACTCAGCTTAATTCATAAATAAAAGAACAGTACTTTTAAGAATCTCAGTCTGTAAATAAATCAAATGGGTTCTCAGGTTGGTGAGAGAGACTACTTTGTATGTGTGTATGTGCTGGGGATTGAACTCAGTGGGGTGGTCCATCACTGAGCTACATTCCCAGCCCTTTTTTATTTCATGTTTTGAGACAAGGTTTCACTTTGTTGTTGAGGCTGGCCTTGAACTTGCCACCATCCTGCTTTAGCCTCCCAAGTAGCTGGGATTACAGGTGTGTGCTGCCATGCCCAGCTGCAGATGATGTTTGTAATTGGATTTAACTAAGGTAATTATTAAAATTCATTTTTTTAAAATAAGCTACCCCAACTGATGGGCCAGAAAAGCAACCAAGAAGCATTTTGGGAACAGAGAGCTGTATGATTGTAAGGCCTTGTCAGACAATCCATGAGCTAGCCCACCAATATGCAGGAGACAAAATACTGGCAGATAACATCTCATATATCTTAATTGTGTAATGTTTAATGTTCAGATGTAAGCTGTCCAATTTATTAAGAATATGTACAGCCCTGTGAATTAACTTTTGTCTACTATGTTATAAAATTAGCATTTTCAAATTTCCTCTAAATTTTTCTGATTTTATTGAGTTTATTGGATCTTGACAAGAGTAAGATATCTTAACTACCTTCACTTCAATTATTCTAAAATATCAGGTTGCAGTTTGTGTTGTAAACCAGTTTTCATGCCACTTTTATTTTTGAAAATGTGCACAGAGAATATAAAGGAAAGTAGAGATGATTGAATGTAGCTTTAAAATTAGTAGAACATGGTTCTTCAGTCTTTTGAATTCATTACTAAGTAAAGCAATACTGAAGTAAATTTGTAAAAGATGTTATCACTGATTAATTGATGTTCAAATAATATGGCCATTAAAAGAAAATAAATGAATGTCTTGATATTGCATATTGAATCAGTAACTATATGTTTTGTTTGGTTTTAGATGACAAGTGATATATCATAGAGTTATAAATTATTCTAGATCAAACATAGTCAAAGAAAATATTGTCACTTTCTGCATTTGTTGCTTAGAAAAATTAGATAGCTACTTTATTGTGGCACCAACAAGGCAGCTTATTTGTTTTTGATCTTTATAGAAAGAAAGGATTTTATTTGTTAATGGAGTTGCTCTTTTTATTAAAAAGGCTAATTTTTCTCATTTATTCATTATATGAGTGTTGTCTTATAAATGTCAAATAAGACAAACTCTGTATCCTCTTCAGTTATTGGAAAAAATGCACATTGTGATTGCTTGTATTACTTTTTAAAGCGAGGAAATGAAAACCCTCTTGAACCCCGAGTATCTGGAACATGATGCCTAGTAAGTATAAAAACTATTATTTTTCTTCTTTTATGCTATTATTACTTTATTGAGGATAAACCATAACATTTTATTTTTCTACTTTTAGTGCAATGTTCTCACAACTGATGGAAACTGCTGAGCCTTGGTTTTCCACTTTTGAGCATGATGGTCAAAAGGTAAATATTATAAGGGGTGTGGGTTATGGCTCAGTGGTTGAGTGCATGCTTATTATGTGTGAGGCACTGGGTTCAATTCTCAGCACTGCATATAAATAAATAAAAAAGTAAAGGTTCATCCACAACTAAAAAATGTGTGTATTTAAAAAAAAAAAAAAAGGTAAACATAATAGAACAGATCTTTTCAGTATATTTGAGTGAAGAAATGATTTCACTAACAACATATAGCAGGGAATAGTACATAATGTCATTTTTATTACAATATATAAAATATGAACATATATTAAAAAATGAACATACTTACAAAATAAGATTGGACCTGGGAATCTAAAACATACCCTTAATAAAATTGACAGACATACAAAGGCAATTTAAACATTTCATATATATAAAATAGAATCTCTCTCTACCTTATTTTATATAGCTTTGAGAGCTCAAAGTAAAAGAGTTTTCATTTACTGTTTTTTATGTTTGAATATCATGTCTCACACAAAAATGGGTTTCCATCTCATTCCATTTACATTCTGTAGCATCACATAAACTGGCCATAGATACTTTGTAGTGGCTATCACCACTTCTAGACAAACTTATCTTGTAAAACTTTGTCACAAGAGAAACTGGGCAAGGAAATATATGCAACAAATATTTTAGAAGGCATTTCCTGGCCAGTGTTTAATGAGCAAAATCATCTGAATGTCATCATATGGTTCCATATTTTAGCATTTGTCAAGAGATAATTATAGCAGTTTTTATTTCTTATTTAAACTCTCTTTGGTAAAGAAATTGAAGAATGATATTCTTTTCATATTGAAATAATATATGTCCCATTATTCCTATCTAGGGGAAAGAAACTCTGATGCCTCCCATCCCCTTTGCCCGGCCACAGGATTTAGGACCAACAGTTGCTATTGTTACTAAAGTCAATCAGATCCAGGATCATCTACTGAAGAAGCATGATATTGAGCTCTATATGCACTTGAACAGACTGGAAATTGCACCACAGATATATGGATTGTAAGTATTAAAGTTTTAGTTTTAGCTACAAATAATTATGATTTGTGGTAATTTCTATGTCTCAGATCCCTAGAAGTAGAAGCAAGAACTGTTCCATCTCTGTTTTATTTCATTTCCCCTCGTTCTTATGTGCTTTATGCCCATTACTTTCACGTATGGTGTATCATCTAATATTCTCACAAACCTTGTGAATTGAGTATCTCCCTATTCTTACAGATGAAGAAGCTAAGACTTAGTCTAACTTTACATAGTAAACAATGAAGTTATAATTCAGACCTAGGCAGGATTGACTACGTAATTTGCTACAGAGCCCTAGGCAAAAGAAGAATGTCAAAATGCTTTTGAGAAATAAGAATTTCAAGATGGATATAGTAGATCATTAAATGAAGCATTCTTAAGAAGTACAGGATTGTGCAGGTCATACACACACAAAGCTAATCCCTGAACCAAACAGTCCTATAAGATGTTCGTACTCTTTCCATTTTATCCTGTGGTCATCTTTTGCTCTACCTTCAGAAGTGATGTTAATAAAATAGATTTCCTTTTCATTGAACATAATGTATTAATTTTCTTTAGCCACATAACTTCATAACATACTATAGCAGAAGAATAGGGAACCACTTCAAAGAAAGGGTGTTTGTATTTTTTAAGTAGCTTGTAAAGTATATAGTTAAATTTGCAAATATGGTTTGGGGCTGTGGTTGTAGCTCAGTGTTTGAGTGCTTGCCTAGCATGCGTGAGGCGCTGGGTTTGATCCTTAGCACATAAAAATAAATAAAATAAATGCATAAAAATACAATAAGATTGTTTTTTAAAAAATAAGAGTGGTTTTAATAAATCTGAGTTATATGATGCTACAGACAAGAGTCCACTTTATTGAAATAATAGAACATTTATATGTAGTGCTGAGTAGTCTCTTGACAGTTATTTTTATAAAGTCTAACTCTCCAATAGTAGAATATCAAAAAATTAAGAAGATATTATTGAGATGTACATAATAGAGGTTTAATAAATATGGATTTTTTTATTTGTATTATAAAGAATCTCAAATGAGTCAAAAGTTTAGAATTAGAGGGGGCTGTTTGGGTTTTTTTTTTTTTTTAGCCCAGAGAAAAGAATTGGTGAGTTGTTAATATGTTGTCATGTTGCATGGAATCTTTCACTAAGAATAATTCTCAGCTGTTTTTCTTCTCTGGAAGCCATGAACTGTGATCGAAGAAGTCTTCTTTCCTGTTTTAATCATGCTCATATTTGTGTGTGTGTTAACCTCATCATTAAGAGCAGCATTCCCACTAGAAATGAGAAAGCTGTGTGTGACATAGGTGTTAGGCAACATTTTAGGCTATTAATGAGTTGCTACTTAAACATATAGGTCTAACGTAAAAAATGTATTAGCATATAGATCTAGCTTAATGCATTTTTGATCATGGACCTAAAACTGTATTTTGAAATAGCTAGTGACAAGGATTCAAATTCTATATTCCATTGTGCACTCAAAGAATTAACATATTCAAATATAAATCCCACTTGACATCCTCAAAATGCTGTTTGCTGCAATCTAAAAACTGGTCTTTAAATTGGGGAAAGAAATTGGTGATATACATGTTTCTCCTTTCTTTGAAATTCTTTCTAATTTCCTGCCTCTTTTCCTGTGCTAGTGCTTTATGTTGCAGTGGAGATGAAGTGGGCTTCAGGACAATAATTTATAACCAGGGTGTTCCACTTTCCTTCAGCAGACATTAATCTCCTTCAGTTTCCTCTTCAACATAATAATTCACAGAGCTTCTTCAACATCCTGAATAGTATTTTCCCAGTAAAATCCTGTGGTCCATGACATAATTTCTCTGAATTTTTTCAACATTATTAGCGATAATAACAATATAAAGGCTTGTAATAACCATAGCTTCCTCATTTATTCCATTATTTATAGACCCTTATCTATATTACCTTTAAATATTTATATAGAAGAGATCACTCATTGTTTGAATTTGATGAGTACTTCATTTTATAGTTCAAGAATTTCACTGATCCATTTCACTTATTAATTTGATTTTATTACTAATATTTGTGAGGTACATGAAAGGTCAAAGTGCTTGAATAATCTTATATCCCTGCATGCTCCCCTAAAATGTCCTTCCCACCTGTGTATGTTTATTGATGACTGTTAGTAACTTTGGGGTCAAAAAATAGTACAAAATAACAGTTGGAAACACAGACTTTGAAATGAAACACTCCTATTTAACCACTTTGAGCCTTTGTTTTTCATCTGTGGAGATTCAGAATAATGGTATTTACTTCATAATGTGCTATGAGAATAAAGGCATATACAAAAGGCTTAGTTCTCAGTATGTACTAAACATTCAATATATGTGTGAAAGTACCTTTTAAGCATTATCTGTCATTACCATTCCTTAATTAGGATATTATGTCTATGTAAATATGACATAGTGGGATTCATGCACCCTTCAAACTCTTAGACTTCTCTATACTTTCTTCACTAAAACATGTGAGTTCCCACTTACTAGAAATATGTAATAGGTGTCTTTTAGAGCTTTTTAAAGAGGTAGTACAGAAGTTGAGAGTAAACTTCTGGTAATGATCATAACAATTTGTACAATAATTTTATGTCCTTGAAATTAATAAATATTGTAGTTTTGCATCATGAAAATGAAGTGAGACTGTTTTGTTCTATTGTCTTATAGGTGTTATTACTGTAAACAATTGCTCATTCTACTGACTATTCCTGTTGGAAGAAAGTTGATTTAGTTTTACATTCAAAATCGGCACCGAAAATTCAATCTATGATCTGAGAAAAATAAAATAATCAGTTTTCAGTTAATAAAAACAGCTCATCTCAAGATGATACCATAATTTATATTGGGTCGTCTAAAATGTATTTTTGCTTGACAGTTCTTTTACAGAACTTTTATTTTCAAACAAAATAGTTTCCTATAAAATGTTTCAGCATTTTACAAAGAATAAAATTTCTCTTGATTTAATTCAAAATTAGAAAATAATTTGGTAAAACTGTCAATGATGAATGAGCCAATGCAAAATGTTACCAGTACCAATAAACTTTATAGAATGAGGAGTAAGTCATACATATGTTTATGATGGGATAATGGTGATACAAAGACACCAATATATTTGTGCACTTATCTAATTTTACTCAGTCCTTAGCAATTATATGATACAATAAAAATCATTTGTATCGTAATAGTTATAATTGTCATTAAGGAAATATGTAATTACTTCATTTTTAAAAATAATTTTTGTTAGAGAATATATTGTAAGTCTCCTTAAATGGGCAACATACGATATCTAAACATATCTGCAGCTTTAAGCAAATGAACTTACCAAAATTAATTAATGATTAGTGTAAAAATACTAATTCCACTGACACTGGCTAACACTCTTTTAAATTAACTTAATTCTAGTTCAATTGATGATATTTATCTTCAAACATAGGAAAAAAGTACCCATGAAATCCTGTGTTACCTAAAATCTTGCTTATTAATGCTGTTATTTATTATCTTCTGAATAGTTTTAATTTTGTTGTTGTTAGCCAATGATAAATCGAATTTCTATTTTAGGTTAAGCAGAATAAATCTGAAATTAAATGTTAAGCATAGTGATATTGTCAAATAATACATTCTAAAAGTAATTTGCACCATGTATGTCATTAATTTTATGAAAGATTACTCCTGCTGCACTTGGAATGCAGTTTCTTTTTTTTTTAATTCAAGAAATTAGCATCTGAGTTGGCTTTTGTTTGCCAATTATTGATTTGTATTTGACATTTTTTAAAATTAAGTGCCTGTCAATGCATAGTAATTTCCAAAGAAAAACATTGACCTATTTTTTATGACTTTCCAAGGTAATTTTAAGAGTTGTTTTTGTGGTATTTTTATTTTTATTGTGAAAATAAGGTCCTGTGATATCATCACTTGTGGGTTGTTTGTGCAAAAGCATCCAAAATATTTGCATAACAGTTCTATCATGTAAATCCCAAAGGCAGCACATTCATAGGAAGATTCAGTACTATTTGCACTAATACAATTACAATATTCTTTAATAATGAAACTAAAAATTGAAGTTTAAGTTAACAATTTTTGCTAGGCCTGAATGACTCTTTTATTATCACCTTTAAATATATTCAATCTGTAAACTTTTGACTGCTTTTACACTTTGGTATAAATAGAATACATAATAAGCATTTGTGGGGTATGTAATTAATGTCACTTTTGAGGAGGTCCTCATAACACACTTGGGCTTTGGCACTATGAAATTATGAGATCCTTACAACACTCAGGGGATAAATTCCATATCCCCCAAAGACTTATTATACATTCTCCATATCTGTTTTCTATTTTCTGGGTTAGCAGTTGTTTTGCCATGTGGTTTATAATAATTTAATTGGGTAAGATTGTTAGTTATTGATTAATTTGCTAAATTTTGCAATACAACTTAAAGTATACCATAGTATATGGGTTCCAGTACATATCACACTATAATTACATGTGAATACGAACTGCTTTTTTTACCCTATACTTTAAATATAAATATATGGCTACAATTATATAAATCTCAATCATCAGAAATCACTATAATTATTTATCTCAAAAATTCTATCATTCAGTAGTTTAAGTAAGTAGTTGCCTAGAGATAGTTAATAAATGAGAGGCTGCTTTTTTTCTTTTCCAGTGAGCTTTATATTACACATTAAACCTAAGAAAACAATATCAGGGATTCGATGAAAACAGTTTCTGATAGCTTGTTTTCATATACAACCTAACATTTCCCAACAATTACTTCTTTCAAGAAAGTTGGACTTTTTCTCTTTGTACATGAAAAAAAAAATCACAGATTAGAATTATAAGGAGGAATATTAAATATTTGAAATAATGACTGATACTTCACAATATTTATTGTTTCTCATGAACTAAACAATGTTCATTATATTTTACATCCTCACAACATACTCTAATTTTTTACCATTTTTAAAAATTCATTTGTTAAGTATGACAGCAGAATGCATTTCAATTCATAGTACACATAAAGAGCACAATTTTTATGTCTCTGGTTGTACACGAAGTAGTCACACTTTTTGTGTTTACATACATGTCCTGGGGATAATGATGTCCATCTCATTCCACCATCTGTCCTACCTGCCTGCTCTCTCCCTCCCCCTCCCTCCACTTTTCCCTATCTAAAGTTCCTCCATTCCTCCCATGCTCCTCCCTCCACCATCCCCATTATGGATCAGCATCCTCATATCAGAGAAAACATTCAGCTTTTGTTTTCTGGGATTGGCTTACTTCACTTCGCACTATATTCTCCAACTCCATCCATTTACCTGCAAATGCCATGATATTGTTCTCTTTTAATGCTGAGTAGTATTACATTGTGGGTGTGTGTGTGTGTGTGTATATATATATATATATATATATATATATATATATATATATACACACACACACACACACCACAGTTTCTTTATCCATTTATTCATCTACTGAAGGACATCTAGGTTGGTTCTACAATATAGCTATTGTGAATGGTGCTGCTATAAACATTGATGTGGCTGCGTTGCTATAGTATGCTTTTTTGAAGTCCTTTGGGTATAGACAGAGGAGTGGGATAGCTGGGTCAAATGGTGGTTCCATTCCAAGTTTTCCAAGGAATCTCAATACTGCTTTCCATATTTTGGTTGCACCAATTTGCAGTCCCACCAGCAGTATAGGAGTGTGCCTTTCTTCCCACATCCTCACCAGCACTTATTGTTGTTTGTATTCTTAATAGCTGCCATTCTGACTGGAGTGAGATGAAATCTTAAGAGTAGTTTTGATTTGCATTTCTCTAATTGCTAGAGATGTTGAACATTTTTTCATATATTTGTTGATTGATTATATATCATTTTCTGAGAAGTGTCTGTTCAATTCCTTGGCCCATTTATCGATTGGGTTATTTGTGGTTTGGGTGTTAAGATTTTTGAGTTCTTTATGTATCCTGGGGATTAGTGTTCTATCTGATGTGCATGTGGTGAAAATTTGCTCCCATTCTGAGGCTGTCTGTTCACCTCACTGATTGTTTCTTTTGCTGAGAGAAAGCTTTTTAGTTTGAATCCATCCCATTAATTGAGTCTTGTTTTTATTTCTTGTGCTATAGGAGTCTTACTAAGGAAGTCAGGGCCTAATCTGATATGATGAAGATTTGGGCCTACTGTTTCTTCTATTAGGTGCAGGGTCTCTGGTTTAATTCCTAGGTCATTGGACCACTTAGTGTTGAGTTTTGTGCATGATGAGAAATAGGGGCTTAATTTCATTTTGTTGCATTTGGATTTCCAGTTTTCCCAGCACCATTTGTGGAAGAGGCTATCCTTTCTCCATTGTATGTGTTTGGCACCTTTGTCTAATATGAGGTAACTGTATTTATGTGGGTTGGTCTCTGTGTCCTGTATTCTGTACCATTGGTGTACAAGTGCCATTGTTTTGGTGCCAATATTATGCCGTATTTGTTACTATTGCTCTGTAGTGTAGTTTATGGTCTAGTATAGAGTTGCCACCTGCTTCACTCTTCTTGCTAAGTATTGCTTTAGCTATTCTGGGTCCCTTGTTTTTCCAGATGAACTTCATGGCTGATTTTTCTATTTCTATGAGGAATGCCATTTGGATTTTGATTGGAATTGCATGAAATCTGTATAGTGCTTTTGGTAGTACGGTCATTTTGACAGTATTAATTCTGCCTATCCAAGAACAAGGGAATTCGTTCCATCTTCCAAGGTCTTCTTTAATTTCTGTTCTTTAGCTTTCTGTAATTTTCATTGTAGAGGTCTTTCACCTCTTTCATTAAGTTGATTCCCACGTATTTTATGTTTTATTTACTTATTTTTTAAGGCTATTGTAAAAGGGGAAGTTTTCCTAGTTTCTCTTTCAGAAGTATTGATGTACAGAAATGCCTTTGATGTACAGGTGTTGATTTTATGACCTGCTACTTTGCCAAATTCATTTATTAGTTCTAGGAGTCTTCTGGTGGAATTTTTTGGATCTTCTAAGTATAGAATCATATCATTGGCAAATAGTGATAATTTGAGTTCTTCTTTTCCTATCCATATCCCTTTAATTTCTTTTGTTTGTCTAATTGCACTGGCTAGAGTTTCAAGAACTATGTTAAATAGTAGTGGTGAAAGAGGGCATCCCTGTCTTGTTCCAGTTTTGAGGGAATGCTTTCAAGTTTTCTCCACGTAGAATGATGTTGCCTGGGGCTTAGCATAGATAGCTTTTACAATGTTGAGATATGTTCCTGTTATCCCTAGTTTTTCTAGTGTTTTGAACATGAAGAGGTGCTTTATTTTGTCAAATGCTTTTTCTGCATCTGTTGATCTGCATCTTCTTATCTTAAAGTCTATTGATGTGATGAATTACATTTATTGATTTCCATACGTTGAACCAACCTTTGCATCCCTGGGATGAACCCCAGTTGGTCGTGGGGCACTAGCTATTTGATATGTTTTTGTATTAGATTTGCCAGGATTTTATTAAGAATTTTTGCATCTATGTTCATTAGAGATATTGGTCTGAAATTTCTTTCTTTGATGTGCCTTTGCCTGGTTTTGGAATCAGAGTGATATTGACCTCGTAGAATGAGTTTGGAAGTGCTCCCTCTTTTTCTATTTCATGAAATAAACTGAAGAGTACTGGTATTAGTTCTTTAAAGATCTTGTAGAACTCGGCTGTGCATCCATCTGGTCCTGAGCTTTTTTTGGTTGGTTGGCTTCTTCTATTTCATCACTTGAAATTGATCTGTTTAAATTGTGTATATCATCCTGATTCAATTTGGGCAAATCATATGACTCTAGAAATTTGTAGATGCCTTTGATATTGTCTATTTTATTGGAGTACAAGTTTTCAATTTATAATTATCTTCTATATTTCTGTAGTGTCCTTCGTGATAATTTCTTTTTTATGGCATATGTTAGTAATTTGACCTTTCTCTCTCCTTCTCTTCATTAGGCTCAGGTTTTTATCAATTTTATTTGTTTTTCAAAGAACCAACTTTTTGTTTTGTCTATTGTTTCAGTTGTTTCTTCTGTATCACTTTCATGGATTTAAGCTCTGATTTTAGTTATTTTCTGTCTTCTCTACTGCTTTTGGTGTTGATCTGTTTTTCTTTTTTCTAGGCTTTGAGATGCAATGTTAGGTCATTTATTGGTTTTAAGGAATGAACTCCATGCAGTGAACTTTCTTCTTAGTACTGCCTTCATAGTGTCCCAGAGATTTTGATATGTTGTATCGGTGTCCTCATTCACATCTCAGAATTCTTTAATCTCCTCTGGATGTCTTTTTTGCAACCCATTGTTCATTCAATAGCATATTATTTAGTCTCCAGGTGTTGGAGTAGTTTTTATTTTTTATTTTATCATTGATTTCTAATTTCATTCCAATATGATCTGATAGAATGCAGGTTAGTATCTCTACTTTTTTATATTTGCTAAGAGTTGCTTTGTGGCACAATATATGGTCTATTTTAGAGAAGATTCCATGTGATGCTGCGAAGAAAGTGTATTTGCTCGTTGAGAGATGCATCATGCTGTACATTTCTGTTACAACTCAATATATATTTTATATATATATATGTGAATTAAATAAAATTGCTTAGTGTATTTGCTCATTGAGGGATGAATTATTCTATATATGTCAGTTAAGTCTAAGTTATTAATTGTATATTGAGTACTTTCTTTTTTTTTTTTTAGCTTTGTATGGAAAATCTATCCAGTGGTGAAAGAGGGGTGTTAAAGTCACCCAGAATTATTATGTTGTGCTCTATTTGACCTTTGAACTCGAGAAGAATTTGTTTGATGAATGTAGATGCTCCATTTTGGGGGCATATATATTTATAATTGTTAAGTCTTGTTGGTGTATGTTTCCCTTGAGCAGTATGTAGTGTCCTTCTTTATCCCTTTTGATTAACTTTCACTTAAAGTCTACTTTATTTGATATGAGAATGGAAACCCCTGCTTGCTTCCGTAGGCCATGTGAGTGGTATGATTTTTCCCAAACTTTGACCTTCAATTTGTGGATGTCTTTTCCTATGAGTTGAGTCTCTTGGAGGTAGCATTTTTTTTTAATCAGTCTGCCAGTCTGTCTTTTGATTGGTGAGGTTAGACCATGAACATTCACGTTTATTATTGAGACATGATTTGTATTCTCAGCCATTTTTGTTGATGTTTGGTATTTAACTTGGTTTCTCCTTTGATTAGTTTATTTTTTAGTGTAATACCTTCCTTTGCTGATTTTCATTGCTTTTCAATTCCTTATTATGGGATTTTTTGCCCAGGATGTTCTTGTAGTACAGGCTTTCTAGTTGTAAATTCTCTTAACTTTTGTTTATCATTGAAAGTTTTTATTTCAGCATCAAATCTAAAGCTTAATTTCCTGGATATAAGATTTTTGGTTGGCATCTATTTTCTTTCAGCACTTGGTATATGTTGTTTCATGATCTCCTGGCTTTGAGGTTCTGTGTTGAAAAATCTGCTGATCTATGTGATCTGATTCCTCTCTCTTGTAGTCTAAAGATTCTATACTTAATCTTTATGTTAGGCATTTTAGTTAAATGTACCTTGGTGTAGATCTGTTGTAATTTTGTATGTTTGGTGTCCTATAAGCCTATTGTGTTTGATTTTCCAATTCATTCTGCATGTTTGGGAAATTTTCTGATATTACCTCATTGAAGAGATTGTGCATTCCTTTGGTTTGAAACTCTGTGCCATCCTCTGTCCCAATAACTCTTCGATTTGGTCTTTTGATGTTATCCCATAATTCTTGGATGTTCTGCTGATGGGTTCTTGTCACCTTCAATCATATCAATTTTGTGTTCAACTTTATTTTCCAGATTGTATAATTTGTCTTCATTATCTGACTTTCTGTCTTCCAAGTGATCTAGACTGTTTGTGATGCTTTCTAGTGAGTTTTTTATTTGGTTTATTTTTTTCTTCATTTCAAGGATTTCTGATTTTTTTTTTTAGAATCTCTCTTTCTTGAATTAATCTTTTGCTACTATATATGCTTCCTTTTTCCTTTGTTGGTGTGATCAGTTGATGCATATATTTCCTCCCCTGTTTATTAGTGTCGTTAGTAGTTGTCTATATTTGCTCATTGGAGTGTTCCATTTTTGCCTGTATTTGCTCATTTAGGTCATTCTTCAATTCTCAAATCATTTTAACTTTGAATATTCTGAACTCCTTCTCTGACATTTTATCAACTGCACTGCCCTTGGGTTCTAGTATTGTAGTATCCTGGTTTGTTTGGGGTAGTCCCTTGAGTTTTCATGTTGTCTATGAGATTTCCTTTCTTGCATTTTGGATCTGATGTTTTACAGTTTTTACCCTATAATCTTGTAGTATCTGTGCAGATTCCTCTTATCTCACCTTGGTGTTGGGCTTCCAGACCCTTCCAGTATCCCAGGATGGATGCTGCTGCAACTATATTTGTTGGTGGCAGTAGCAGAAGGTAAGTTGGAGGATAGCAGTGGAGGTGCCCCAGGATGGATACAATGTCTTTCAGAGATGGGACTGAAAGGGTGGGCCTTACACTGGCTTTGAGATGCCTGCTCCAAGATGCAGCCGCTTCTAGGCCCTATCTCTTGTCCACGGTGGAGGTTAGTGCATGGGGCTATGAGGATGGTTTCAGTGACTCAAGATGGAAGTGGGTTAGACTTGGGCTCCCAGGTGGTGTGTGGGGGAGGGCAGATCCGGGCCTACCCTGCACCCTGGCTCCCATGCTGGTCAGCGAGATGGGTCTGAGCCAGGCCTGACCTCCAGCGGGGGTCTGCCAGTTGGTGGAGGCCATCCTTGGCCGAGCCTGAGCTTTCATGTGTGTCTGCCAATGGCAGGATAGACCCCGGTCTACCTTGAGCCCTGGCCCTGGTTCCTATGAAGGTCTGCAAGGCAGATCTCCATATTCTCATTTTTTAGATGAGGAAATGAAGGCTTACCATAGTTTGTTTATATTAAACAGCTGCTGAGGAGCTGAGTGGGGCTTTGAACTCATGCTTACATTCACATTCTATTTTGAGTAGGACTAAGTGTGGTAGAAAACTAAGGCAATTGAATGCACTGTGTGTTAGACTGGATCAAATTCAGCTTCATCAGATTAGCTTCAAAGACTAGGAAGGTAAATTAGAGGATTTTTGTTAACTAATCTGGTTTATGGTTTAGATTTGAAATGTACCCCCAAAAGCTCATATGTTGAATGAATACTTAGTTCCCAATAGAGCAGTGTTCAGAGTTAGGATTTGGGGAAGCAACTGGATCATGAGGGCTCTAACTTCATGAGGGGATTAATCCATTAGGGAGTCATAGCTGATGGACTCTTGGGAAATTGTGGAAACTGTAGAAGGTGGAACCTAGTTGGAGCAAATAGGACCTTGTGGGCATACCCTTGAGAATATCTTGTCCCCAGTCCCTTCCACATGCTTGCTCTCTGCTTCTCAGCTGCCATAATATGAGCAGCTTTGTTCTACTAAGCCTTTCCACCATGATGTACTGCCTTTTCTTGAATGTAAGCAATAGAACCAGCCAACCATGGACTGAATCTCTGAACCCCTGAGCTAAAATAAATTTTTCCTCCTTTAAATTGTATTTCTCAGGTATTTGTCACAGTGATATAAGCCGACTTAACATGCCTGTTAAGGAAGTAATAGAAAAATCAAGGTCACTGCAGAGCCTAAGGCCCCCAGATCTCAAAAAACTAGGATTAAGCTCAGAATATTCTATATAGAATGTGCCAACAGCACATGCATAGCTAAAATAATAAGCTATAGCTTTAAGCTTAAATCTTCCTGTCCAAGTCCAATGGTGGCCTCATAGAAGTCAGACTGCTGGATACAAAATAAGAAAAAGAGAAATATCTGTTATGTGAATCTTAACATTGACCTACTAAAAGAAAAAGCTTATTAGTAATCTGGCAAAAAGAGGATCTTTACTAATCAAAAGCCAAGTAGGAAAAGTTAGTCACATCTGTATAAATTTAGGTAAGGTACCATCCACATGCCTTCTAGGTAAATCATGGTTTTACCAATGAGAGGTAAATAAAAATTAATAATTGAGCAAGGGGAAAGCAAATGTAAGAGGACTGCTAAAAAGAAATAAAACTAGTTTAAAATAATTAAGTCTATATGAAGGAATGCAATTGTCAAAGAAGAGCTGAAAACTGAAGAGGAGTAAAAACTATTTTAAATATTGTTATATTAGATCTGTTGATCCTAGTAAGTAATTTAAAGTAAAAATGGTGTATAAAAGTTTATGTCATTCTGGTGGGTGCATTGGTGCACACCTGTAATCTCAGGGCTTGGGAGGCTGAGGCAGGAGGATTGCACGTTCAAGGCCAACCTCATCAACTCATTGAGACCCTTTTTCTAAATAAAATAGAAAAAAAAGGGCTGGTGATGTGGCTCAGTGGTTAAGTGCCCCAGAGTTTATTAATCCATTCTACCAAAAAAAAAAGTCTGTGTAATTCAGCAGTACACATGGAAGAATTCAGATATACTATGTTATTTCTAATCACTTTCATTGTTATTTGTAATCACTAAGTTTATGGTTTTAAAATTCCTTGTAAAATAGTATCAGTGCAATAGGATTGTGAACACTATATGAGAAAAATCATCCAGAGTATAATACATGGCACATTGTAAATACTCAATTATGTTTATTGTTAATAATTTTTAAGGTGCTTAGTGGAAAATGCCTTGCTTCCAATAGGAGTGGTGAAGTACTAGTATAAGAATAACAAAATAACAAGAATCCTTACAAACAGGGATAAAAGATGACAAACTCAATAGGTATAATACTATAAATAAATGTTTTAAGTTCACATAATAAAAGGCCGAGTGTCTAAACTTTATAGACAATATACTGCTTGAGACAGCTCAAGTAAATTACTTAGCTTGTTAAAAGGAACACAGAAGTGACAATAATAATATAAAAAATATACTTGAAAACAAAAGTATTGAAAGAAATTAATAAAACATTTAACCCTTTTTCTTAATATTTATTTTCTTAGTTGTAGTTCAACACAATACCTTTATTTCACTTATTTATTTTTTTATGTGGTGCTGAGGATCGAACCCAGGGTCTCACACGTGTGAGGCGAGCGATCTACCACTGAGCCACAATCCGAGCCCCAACATTTAACTCTTAACTGACGTAAAATTATTTTGGATTTTGGTGTGTAAGGTCCGTGATGGCAAGAAGTTTGTTTGTTTTGTTTATTAATGTATCTTAGATTATTCCCTAACAGAATCTGGCAGGTGGTAAGCATTAAGTAAATAATTTTTGCATAGAACAATGGATGGAAATGAAGTAAAAACAAATGAAAGATCACAAATCAATGCAAGGATATAGTGATTCAAAATATAGTGCACTGAAAATTTATTACTTTGAGGAATTCTGAGTTGTAAGAACAGAAAATAATTAATAGAAAACATGAGTGAATAACCTGTCTCCTCATGATCATAGATTTTCTATGATTGTTAGTAAAAGATAACTGAGAGAATAAATTTGAAATTTGACTGCTCCAAAATTTCAATTTAGTAAAATTCAGTGCAAATACAAACTAGTTTTAAAAAATCAACATATACAAAGAAAATATATAACAGAATGAACACCAAATTTTTTATTAGTTCTGATTATTTATACGTGACAGTAGAAAGCATTTTGACACATTATATATAATGGAGTATAATTTCTCATTCTTCTGATTGTACATGATGTAGAATTACACTGGTCATGTACTCATATATGATATTAGGTAATAATGTCCAATTCATCCTACTATCCTTCTTGCCCTCACCGCCCCACTTCACTCCCCTCAGTATAATCCAAAGTACCTCTATTCTTCCCTAGTCATGCCCCTTATTGTGAATTAGTGTCTGCATATCAGAGGAAACATTTGGCCTTTGGTTCTGTGGGATTCACTTACTTCACTTAGCATAACATTTTCCAGCTCTATCTATTTACCAGCAAATGTCATAATTTCATTCTTTTAAGGCTGAGTAATATTCCATCATGTATATGTACCACATTTTCTTCATATATTCATCTGTTGAAGGGCACTTAGGTTAATTTCATAAATCAGCTATCATGAGTTGAGCTGCTATAAACATTGATGTAGTCACTGTAGTATGCTGATTATAAGATCTTTGGGTATAAACCAAGGAGTGGGAAAGCTGAATCAAATGATAGTTCCATTCAGAGTTTTCTGAGGAATTTCCATACCAATTTCCATAATGATTGCACCAGTTTACATTCCCACCAGCAATGTATGAGTGTACCTTTCCCCTATGTCCTTGCCAATGTTTATTGTTGCTTGTATTCTTGTTAATTGCCATTCTGACTGGAGTGAAATAGAATTCTCAGTGTAGTTTTAATTTGCATTTCTCTAATTTCTAGAGATAGTATTTTGTCTTTTAAAAAATTTTATAGTTGTAGATGGACAGCATGCCTTTATTTGTTTAGTTTTTATGTGGTGCTAAGGATCAAACCCAGTGCCTCACACATGCTAGCCAAGTGCTCTGCTATTGAGCTACAGCCCTAGCTCTGTATATCTTCTTGTGTGAAGTGTCTGTTTAGTTCCTTAACCCATTTATTTATTGGGTCATCTGTTTTTTTGTTTTTGTTTTGTTTTTGTTGTTGGCACTAAGTTTTTTTTGAATTCTTTATATATCCTGGAGATTAATGCTGTATCTGAGGTGTGTGGGGCAAAGATTTTCTCCTATTCTTTGTAGGCTGTTTCTCCATGTTCTTGGTTGTTTCTTTTACTCAAAAGAAGCTTTTTAGTTTGAATCCATCCCATTTATTGATTCTTGATTTTACTTCTTGACTTTGGGAGTCATCTTAAGGAAGTCAGTTCCTAAGCCAACATGGTGAAGATTTCGGCCTACTTTTTCTTCTGTTAGACACAGAGTCTCTGTTCTTGTGCCTAAGTCTTTGATCCACTTTGAGTTGATTTTTGTGTAGGGTGAGACATGGGGTTTAATTTCATTTTGCTGCATATGAGTTAAAACCAAATTCTTATTCTTTTAATACAAAGAATCTCTTAAATTAGGAAAAAGCCACTAACCCATTAATAGAAATATAAAGTGAGCTGACAAATCATAGGGAATAATTAACAATGGACATTAAATATAGTGGGTAGCTGTTAAAATATTTAAAGAAATAACAAATTTTAAAAAATTATTTTCATTGAGATTAATAAGGATTAGATAAAAATTTTACTCACTGTTAATCAATTGTGGAGGCAATTGGAAAAGTGAGTCAGAACCTGATAAATTGACTTCTTTGATCCATGATTCCACTAAGAATTTAAATATCTTAAATGAAGGCTGTGAGAGAGATTTTTTCCAGGATTGTTAATGATATGAAATGAGAATTAATATATTTCCAATAATAGGGAATATAATAATAGAGGAAATAATATTAAAATGAAATAATTTAAAATATGACACCAAAATTATGAGCTAATTTGAAGACTAACCACATGAGAGAATGCTTATATTTTAAAAGATAAATCAGAATCAAAACTCACATATGCTGTATTTATTTTCATTCTTTCAGAAATATTTGCTTCATATAAAACTTAGACTAGAAATCATTTTAACATTGTTATCACCAAATATATCTTTTTAAATACTTTTTTTAAAATTTTCTCATTTGGAATGTATATTGATTTTATAAGGCCAAAAAATGTGAGGGCAAAATTACAATGTATGTAATTGCTATTAATGAATACATATGTTAACATTCAAAAAACTTAAACACTTTGAAGGCATTTTAAACACTGTCAGTAATATCTGGGGAATTAAGGAAAATGTAGGGATTGAAAGAATATTTAATATGAGGCGCTGTCTCTATTTCAACATCCACAATCAAATGTATTCACCTCAAATCTGACAATATTTTTGGATCTTTTTAAAAGTAGAATTTAATTCTTTTGAAATGGAAATCATTATTATGAAGAACTATCATATTTTCACCAATCAGTTGGGGAAAACAAAACTGCATTTTCCACCAGACTAGAGAAGAACTTTGAACAGAATATTTTTATTTCAATACTATCTTCTAATATTCTTTTGCTCAAAGTGGGTATTTGTGGACTGGATGGTATTACATTTAGTTATTAATGTTTCTTTATGAAACAACCATGCTTAATGAGTATGAATGAGCACATACATTGTTGCCTTATGTGATATAAGACCTTTGACAGCATATCATACAGCTTTGTTATTTGCCTGTCCAAAATCCTAGGATATTCTTGGAAGGTCACCTCTTTTAGCTAATCATGAGCTGCTTCAATCCCAAACGTAGCATCCATATGTAACAACTGAATATCTCAACTTGCTGGGAAATTTGATACAATCATAGATAACTTATTCAATGGCAGATCTCATTCACTTCTCTAGCATAACTCCCAGGGTAAAATAATAAATATTCCCATTCCTCCACAGCACGACAGAAGGAGAAAAGAAGTGAGCCTTGAAATAATGCAGGCTTATATTATGTCTTTGATATTTACTCTATTTCCTATTCAAGTTACTATAGATACTCAGGATAGCTTCTGTAGTGACTAATGTTTTCATATATATTATTGTGTTCACATATAAATATGTAAACTTAGTTTTGGACAGTGTAATATTGCTAGAATACTGTGCAGCTTGTGGGGGCATTAAGTTGGACATGATAATAGGAGTGGATTTGGCCATAAATAACAGAAATTTAACTAGCAGTGGCCTAAACAAATCAGATTTATTTTTCTTAAAGTAATAAGTCTAGAGTTAAGCAGCTGCTGACAGTGACTTGGTAGTATTAAGGCCTCTATATTTCTTATCCTTTCTTCATGTTTATGGCAAAATATTCTCAAGGTGGTGGTTATGGCTAGTGTGCTGTTCAGTTCTTTAGTAGATAGTTTAAGGCAGGAAATGTACGCAAGCAACTGGTGCAAACTATACCTGTCCTTTTGGATAAAGCATGGTAGAAACTCTGCCTGCAGCTCCCTCTAGCAGACATAGGCTCAAATTGCTTTAGTAGAATTCTGTCATGTCCAAACTTAACTGCAAAGAAGGGTAGGAAAGCAGGGAGTTATGGTTACTTTAGACCCATGCGCTCCCCGAGTCTGGGCACATTTTGTGGGTAGAGCACTGCATGTTAGACAACTGATAGTTTTTTTTACATGAAATTGAAGTTTTAGAGAAAACTCCCTAAAAGACATGATACCTAGCCTTTGTATTAAAATGTAAGTAAGAATAATAGAATAAAAAAGTGAAAGATACATGTCTATAAGTAGATACTTCATTGAATTTCAAGAGATGAAAACTCTAATATTTAAAATATAAATTAAATTGGATGGAAATAACAGCAGGTTGAACATTATGGTAGAAAAGATGAATGAACTTGAAGACACAATAGTAGAAACTATCATTGAATGCATGATAGGTACCTCAGCTTTTTAAAAAATTCCTGGGTACTTTTGATACACAGAGAAAATATCATTCTGTCATGTATATAGTTATAGACTTTATTGTGAAGTTTCTAAATAAAATGGTTTTAAATGAGTGATTTTTCAATATACTTTTGTAATGCTATAGCTTAAGAACTATAACTCATAAATCTGGAAATGCAATGTTTACTGTAGAACAGAATATCTTTGTTTGCTCCTTCCTAAAATTTTACCTATAGTTTGAAATTTCTTCTTAAATGACTTGTTCCACTGGTGTTTAAAAACCTAGCAAATATATTGGACTAATGAAAACAACCAAAAAACTGATGTTGGTATATTTAGGTAACATGTTTATAGTTTGAAATGTATCCAAATGTCTAGATTTTAAGTAGTGTTTTACAGTGAGCTATGAAATACTTCTAATGTATGTAACATATAAGAAAAAAATTTTATCATGAGTTTTCACCCCTGCAAATAAGACCTCATTTTAAAAATTATATATCATAAAACAGTTCATTTATTAAAAATCACTGTTTAGCACAGCATGATGGCACATGCCTGTAATGCCAGCAGCTCAGGAGGCTGAGGCAGTAGAATGGAGAGTTCAAAGCCAGCCTGCCTCAGCAACAGTGAGGCACTAAGCAACTCAATGAGACTCTGTCTCTAAATAAAATATAAAGTAGGTGCTGGACATGTGGCTCAGTGGTTAACACTCCGTGAGTTCAATCCCTGGTACCAAAAACAAACAAACAAACAAAAAAAACACTGTTTATTATATTCTCTAAATTTTCCTGCAAGTATGTGATTATATTCATGAGTTTAAAATTTATATATCTCAATAAGGTGATTGAAACATAAAATAATGCTAGATACCTGAGAAATGCTGATACACTGAAAACTGACAGGCCATAACATGATAGAAATATCCCTAAACTGAACATAATTCCAGATATATGTACAAAGGTATTAAAAGTTCTTTCAATTTTGTATCTTTAACAGAATAACACTTTAGCAATCCCAGTATTAAAATCACTAACCTGGGCCACTTCAGGTTATACCACCATTCTTTACAGAGAGCCTAGCAAAACTGTGAATTCCAAACCATTCTGTCTTTAACTGCTGCACATAAAACAAATATTGCTCTTCATTATACAAAATACATGTATGAAGATGTGAGGAAAAAAAGAATTGCATCACCTTAGATTGGGTAGAAAGAAGTGATGAGAAGCGTGGGAAAGGAAGGACAGTAGAATGAAATAGACATTATTATTGCTGTGTATATATACATGACTGGATGTCCAATGTAATTCTGCAACCTGTACATTCAGAATAATGAGAAATTATATCCCTTCTGATTCAAATGTATGATATGTCAAGGTCATTGTACTGTCATGTGTAACTAATTAAAACAAAAACAAACAACAACAAAAAACAAATATTGCCCCCAAATCTTACACAAAATACAAGGCTGAGAAAAAAATAAAATTTCAACAGAAATATATTATGTCAGTGTTGTCTTAAATCACAGTGGGACAAAGGAATATCATCTTTAACCTGCATGATTTGATAACATTATGATATAACTGACATTGTATTTGAGTCTATTAGCTATCAGTACATTTAGACTAGAAGGGAATTAACTTTTACTCTCGAATAAAAACTGGTTTCTAAAGCTTGGGGGAAATTTTTTTAGGACTCCCTAGGAAATAATAGTTAAGTGTAGGCAAAAATCCTAGAATTAATCAGGTTTTCATATTCAGTTTCTCTTACTCACTTCTCATCATTAGCTTTTTTATTTCATAAGTCTCTGTTTTTCTACTCTCTATCACCAAGTAGACCAGAGGCAAATTGAATATCTACTGTTAATTGCCCTAATAAGCTCTTTCCTTTTGCCATATGGTAATTAATGTGTGATATCATACTCCATGATTAAGTGTACTTTGTAATTACTCAAACCTTTGTCACTTATGCTAGTGATTACATTGTGTGTCCTTGATAAGTGTCTAGCCAGGCATGAGGTTCTGCCTTTATTTTTGGCATTCTGTTTAAAATGTATAAAACCATTTGAGAATCAGGAGTGCTTCAAATAAATGTCTGTAAGTTCAAGGTTTGTAGAAAAGTGTTCCCTGTCTAGTTTTTAATAAATTTTAGATCACTAATGTGTGTCTTGTATGAAAATTAGAAGTTATAGGTAGACATGGTGGCGCATTCCTGCAATCCCAATGACTAAGGAAGCTGAGGTGGGAGAATCACAAGTTTACAACCAGCATCAGCAACTTATCAAGGCCCTAAGCAATTTAGCAAGAACCTGTCTCAGTAAAATATAAAAAGGCTGGGGATGTGGCTCAGTGGTTAAGCACCCCTGGGTTCAATCCCCAGTCCAAAAAAAAAAAAAAAGTAATTTTTCCATGAGATGTGATCTCATCTGACCCGGAATCCTGCCTTTCGGCTAATAGTTCTTCCTTGACCTGATTGTTTGAAAATGATGAACTTGCTTAATGAAGGGAACCTCTCTTCCAAGCTCATAATTTCATAGGATGATATTTGATAAAAGGCTGATGAATTAAGACAATTTGTCATTTATTTCACTGTTAGAAAGGATGAAAGGCAAAAGTGCTTCAACCACAAATCTTTCTTTCACGAATCAGGGATACAGGTAAAACACTGGTAAAGGCATGTTGCCCTTTTTTTCCTCCTTTCTTCTCTTTTTGACCACTTTGGGTTCTTTGTCTTGTATTCATTTGTCCCCACAGATCACTCATTTTGGTCATTTATTTTATAGATCTGTCCAGAATAGCTGCAGAAAGACATATTTATTAGTAATATTTTAAAATAATAATATAGTTCTGTTTAGCATGTCTTCTAAAAACTTTTCATTGAAATTTGCTTTCTTAATAACAATACTTTATTTTCTGTACCTCAATTATTATTTGTTCTTATTATAACTTAAATAGTTTGTGGGGTTAAAAAAAACCTCATTTCTAAAAATGTTTAGTCTTTTATTGCAGTAAATATTGTAATACATGGAATTTGTTGGAGAAGAGATGTATGCCTTTTAAAAGAGCTTAGTTTATAAGCTGTGGTTGTTGCTCAGCAGTAGTGCGCTCACCTATCATGTGAGAGAGAGGCACTGGGTGGTTCGATCCTCAGCACCACATAAAAAGAAATAAAATAAAGGTATAAAAATATATTTTAAAAATAACTTAGTTTATAATATGTAATAATTTATATAAGCTCTAAGAGGCATAAAAGAGTAACAGTGACTGAGTATAACAAGTTATTGACTGAGATTCACACTTAATACTAATTAGGTTCAGCTTTTATTAAAGAGAACCTCTGATCTAATGGATTCAATGGATCTAAACAATTAAAAATTGTTTTAGTGAGAAAAGTGAACATTATGAACTATGTGAGAATTCAGCCAAGGTAGTTTACTCTAAAGAGAACAAGAGATCTAGGTTCCTCTAGCTGGGCCCTCCACTTGGAGAGAAGAGAAGAAGGGTCCAGAACTACAAATTTATTTTAATGGGTAGAATTTTATCTCATCATTGCTTGGTGTATGTTGTAGGTTTAGTTCATTTGAATTGCCAGTTGATAATTAATAGGGTTTTACTATTTTCAACAAGAAATATCCATAGAAATATATTTATATTGTTTATACCTGTTGTTTTGAAAATTCTTCATTCACTGCAACCCAGAATCTATTCTTGTGTTAGTAAACAGAACCATTAAGTCTAATTAAGAGTATGTCCTTTTTATGGTTATCACAGGAAGTTTCTACTTACAAAGCACTTAAAACAGTGCCTAACATATAGGAAACACTTTCTAAGTGTTTAGTAAAATAATGTGAGGTCACAAAATTCTGGTTAAACCTCATTGTTGTAACTAATAATAAAATTATAAAAAGTATCACTCCCTCAAATTGAAAACTCAGAAGTTGATTGTTTCTAGAGCTATCAGTACCTATATTACAAGTGCCTTTTGCTCTGGTTTAGCCCATCAATCAGTTACTGTCTTTCCTGTAGCTTCATCAGTTTCAAGCAGGAGGAGTGCCTCTCTCTACCTCTTAGTATGTCCAATTATAGTGCCAACTCAGGCTAGACTGCCTTCTTATGTTGTTTTTGTTCCTTTTCAACTTTTCACTCCTACTTTTTTCTTTTGTGAAAAATGCGGTTTTTAAACTATAATAAATGGGACGGGGGAGAGTGATCAGTTGTCTTTCTGTAGTGTGTTACTAGTGGTGGAGAGGGAGGGAGTACCTCCTTCCTGCACAGTGCTGCCTACAGTTAGGCTGAGAAGCTTTCTTCTGGCTTCTCTTCATCACCTTGGCTTTCTGCCTGTGTAGTCTTTTATTCTTTTCCACCCTCTTCTCACAGCTGCTTCCTTCCCTGCACCTTACCAATGCTCTCTGCTAGTTAAGACAGAGACAGGAAGAAAAAGAAAAGGAAGGAATGCAAAATGCAATATGGGCACAGTTTTTCAGTTTGATAGCAATGCATTTTAATCACTTAAATTATAGTCTATTCTTTTTTATCACACAACACTGACAGTCCCTCCTTTGTCCCTTTTTTAAAACTAGAGATCTATGGGGCTGGGGTTGTGGCTTGGCGAAAGAGCACTTACCTAGCACATGCAAGCCCCTGGATTCGATCCTTAGCACCACATAAAAATAAATAAATAAAACAAAGATATTGTGTCCAACTACAACTAAAAACTAAATATTAGAGAGGGAGGGGAGAGAGAGAAAGAGAGAGATCTATGAAGAAAGTTTTGACCAATTTGCCTGTACCAAGTCTCTAGTACCAACTCTATAGTAATAGGTGCTCTTGGGAGCTCTGACCTCCCAACTCTTCATTCTGGAAGAAAGTCCTAGACAATGGGAGACTCCACATCCAGGATTAGCACTTCAGAACTAGAGTGTGTCCCACAGCTACCTAGCTAATCCCAGCCAGCTTCTGACCCACATACATTTAGCATCTTTGCTTCTGGTTGCTGCTTACTTGTTCTAGTTGGTTAAAAGTTTGTCTCTTTACTTAGATGTTCTTAGATTTATAAATTGTTCCATTAATGGAATTTAAGTAAACTGTAATTTAAATAAACGCCATTTTTTTCTTAGTTTCTTCAGTTTATGCCTTTTACTTGAGTTATTAATTTTATGATAATGTTCTTCCAGTTTAAACACCTACTACTATCAAACATTATGCTTAGCATTAGGACCATTTGGGTATTTAAAGAATTATTAGTTAGAAAAGGAAACAGCTTCTCTCATTGATCACATAAGAACAAGTAGAAAGAATTGGGGCACATTAGATGAGTCAGTAAATGAAGAATCTTCTTTCAAGAGGATTTTTTAAATAGATGATTTATAATTGGGGGAGCATATGTTCACCCTGATTTTTCAGCAAAAGTTTCATAGTCCTCAACCATTAGAAATTTTATATCTAGAGTTCCTGATGAATGAGAAATTGGACTAGATGGTAAATAAAGTCCGTTGCAATTTTTAAGTTACACATCTATGAAAACATGACTAGTTTTTGTTACCATTAAAAAAATTTAATCAATAATTCTTTTAAACCAGTGTACTAGTGCTTTTAATATTGAAAGTAACTGTGGTCCTACCAAACCTATTCATTGATATATTTTGGATCTTCACTGGCCCCAAAAGCTCATGTGTTGAAGGCTTGGTCCCTAGTGTAGCTGTGTCAGAGGTGGACCTTTCGAAGATGATTATATCATGAGGGCTCTGACTTCATGAATGAATTAATCCATTTATGGACTCAGAGGTTAATTCACCAAGAGGTGAGCTCTCTTTGCTTCCTGTGCCTATGCTTTGCCACATGCTTCCTGTCATGATGTTCTGACTCACCACAAGCCCAGAAACAATGGAGGCAAATAACCATGGACTGAAACCATAAGCTAGAATAAACCTTTGATTCCTCTCAGGTATTTTATCACAGTGACAAAAAGTTGACAAATGCAATCACATTAGCAAGTTACACATTTGTTTTAGTGAATAATCATTACTCAAAATACTCCAGGAGCTAGGTGCAATAGTACATGCCTATAATCCCAGTGACTTGGAAGACTTGAGGTAGGAAGATTGCAAGTTCAAGGCCTGCCACAATAACTTAGACTTTAGCAACTTAGTGAGACCCTGTCTCAAATAAATAAAAACGATTGGAGATATAGCTCATTTTAAAGTACTCCTGGGTTCAAATTCCCAGTACAAACAAAAAAACACCAAACTGCAGGAGATCTCTTTCTGGAATCATCTTCATTACTATGATAGGAGCTATTAGAAACTTATTTCATAGCTGTATCATCAAATAATCAAAAACATTTTGAGTTCCAAATATCACATAACCCTATTTTTTATAATGTTCATCACCACATTTGACTCTAATTAGAAGTATTAGTTACTTGTATAAATAAAACTCACCTTAAAACATAACACTCTTGTTAGAAGTAAGTAAAGAAATATCATAACTTTCTAGTCACATGTTATATGTGTATTTCTAAATGGACTGTGATGAAAATTGAAATTAAATATCACATAGCAAAATCAAAATAATGCACTAAGTATTGCTTGATGATGAACATGATGTTCTTAAATATCACCTTAAAGTAAAATGTGGATTACCAAAAGAGGAAATCCAGTCTGATACGGCCATCTTTTTCTGCAAGATACTAATTTTGTGTTCACACAATCACATATGTAAATGAATTTTGCAAATTTTGTTTTTTACTTGAGCTATTTTCTAGTCTCCTGAGAGGTGGCGTTCATTCTTCGAAACATTTGGGAGCATATGAGAGTCTTGGGAGTGTCGTGAATATAATAATACATTTGAGGGTCTATGATACTGATATATTGGGTAATGAGATGTTATCACATCCATAAAAATAGCTACCTCCTTTTTAATATAAGTTAAAAGTTAGGAAATCTGGGAGACAATTTGGTAGAGTTCTGTGAAAACCTTGGCTTATAAGAAAAACTACTAAAGGAAAATGGTAAAAAGGAGTGAGATGATACCATCTCTTGGATTGTAAACCACAGTCCAGTTGGCCAGATTCATATTTTCAGCTATTGCCCAGCTGGTGAACAGTTCAAAACTATTTTAAGTCATGTGATCCCATTGTAGCCAATTGTGTGGTTTGGCAGACAACAAATAACTGCCACACAAATTGTGTGCATACTGCATTAGTCTCTGTGCATTCTCTGCTGCCCTGTATTTACAACAATACATCCACAGAGATGGATGGATAAATTATGTGTATAGGATCATACCTGTATATTTATATACACTAATTATATAGTTTGATTCCTTCTAGGAAACAGAATGATAGGAATAATCCAGTTAAAGCAGTTTCTATGAGGATTTTTTTTACTCCTTTTTTAACATTTCCTCTAGTTGTAAAAATTACAGTGATTACACATCATAAAGCCTATCTGTAATAAAACGCATCAGCTGGCCAAGGTTTTCATCGCTCACTCAATAATCCATTAATACAGCAACGCTGCCCAGGCATCTTTATAATACCAACTCGGAGGTAATTTTAATCAGCTAGACCAGCTGGTATTTAACAGCAGCTGCTGGAGACGCCACAAATATACTCAATAGCTGACATCTTTATTTGCAGTTTTTCAAGGGGAGAAGAGATTCTCCTGTGGTTACTTGTATTAAGCATTTAAAGGAAGGTATAAAGTATATAGGGGTTTGTACCTGAGAAGTGGAAGGGGATTAATGATGAAACATGTTGATAAATTCTGTTAGAAGTGGAGGATTATAAATGAAGAAATGCTGAAATATGAAATACATTGGCTTAGGGTGGACCTCAGATCTTCTTCCTGAATATATTTACACTAAACTTGAGTATCAATAGCAATAAAAATGTAGTCATCTGTGTAGCATCCTTATATCCCCTTACACTACATTTGTAGTATCCTTTTCTATATGAAGCTATGAAAAATAATTTGATTCTGTGAAACAGTAATCTGCTCATGTGTATGTGTTCTGTCTCAACTACTGCATGCCATATCCTTTTTTGTTTTGTTTTACGAATATATTTTGTTAATGTTCAATTTGGATATTTTATGTGAAGAGAGTCATCATCAATATGTGCTATCTAGTAGTAAATGTGGAATGCCATTTTGCCTTGGTGTGTATGAGCATGTGTTGGGGGAAACATGCAAAGGCAACACGAAGTTAACAGTCACAAACCCATTATAAATAAAAATTTAATTACACTTGGGGGAGCTTGGCTTACAAAGCTCAGAAATCCATAATGGGGGTGGCTGGTAATAAATGCCTGATCTGTTTTTTAAACTCTGTGGTTTCCAATCCTTTTCTTATAAAATACTTTGGCATCTACTCAGATTAGAAATTGTAACAGAGCTCTGATTTGTAAAACACATTCCTTTTTTTTTTTTTTTCCTCTTTGAATGAGAATTTGACTTTTGGATCTAGTAAGACTAAGAGAAATAGTTAGAAGATATGGTAAGAATAAAACAGGTCTTTCAAGATATTACCAAGTCCATATCTATAATGATGACTTTGCATACAGATAGCTGTGCATTGAAATGTGATGGTGATATAAATGTCTGATACTTTTATAAGCAAAAGTTAGGTAGTTTCTGTTTTCAGAAGATAATTTCTTGTATCAGTTTCTCTTAAGACTGATTTTGAAACTAAGCAGTAAATTGATTTTTTAACAGTAAACAAATGGATTTGTGGAGTTCGTATAGTTGCTGTAGAATTAGGTCTGTTGTTTCTGACTGTTGTAGAGCAATCATACCCCTTTCTTATACTAGTAGTTTTGACTGGGAAATGAAGCATTGCCAGTCTCTAAAAAAGCAAAATGTATTACATGTTCAAGTGTACAACTATACTAAGTTATCAGAGGTTAACCAACTCCATTGTAGTATCAATTCTCTTGCAGGTAACTTTATTTATCAGTGCCACTGATTTTCTTTTCCCAGAGACAACTAGTGATCTGTCTGTATTAGACTATGATTGAATACTTAAAATGAAAGTATAGTGACAAAGTGGATTACTGAGATAGCAATATGAATTTTAAAATTACTTAGCTAGCATTTTTTCTTGTTGTTATTTGTAATGAAAACAGCCTATTAAAGTTTGTTTAGTGTGTTTGACAACAGACAGTTTGATATATTGCTGGGCACAGCAGTAGGTTGGACTTGAGTGGTATTAGCTCTCAGTGTTTTGATTAATGGTAATTGTTTCCATGAAAAGGCATGTTTTACGTACAACTCATAGTTCTGGAAAACAGAAGTCAACTTGCAGGATCCATAATTACTGTTCTGAGTTAGCATATAAAAAGGGCAAGAAGAACCCTCTAGATTATACAGTATGGTTGCCCCCCCCAGCCCTGCTTTCTTTCTGCTTTGTATTGTACTTAGAGACTGTTCTTTATGTCAGAATATAAATCTTCTGTTATTTATCTTTTGTTCAATATTTGAAGGTGATTTATGACACATTTCTGCATCCCATAATTTGTTTGAATTCTGTACCAAGGTGAAATTTCACCTGTCTCTACAACTGACTATAAAAGAATCCAAAGCAATCTAGTGTGATATGGATTAAAGAAGAAAAAATATTTTTTCTTTTATTTTCTCATGTCTTCTCTTCTTTTGGTCTCCTGTTTGTTTTGTTTTGTCTTTGTGATATGGAAAACAATTAGGATTTTTTTAAAAAATAAATATTGGAGGTTTACCTTTTTAGAGCATTTTATATATAATTAATTAATAGGAAGCTAAGAGGAAATTAAAGATGTATTTTTATAAAAATACATTTAAAGGCTGAATTCTTGTCAGCTTAGAAGGTCAACCCCTGCTAACATCTTTCATTCTACACATAGGTCATGTTTTTACATGAAATACATATATATGTGCATATCTATCCACAAACTAATGATTTTTGTGTAATTTATTAAACTGTAGAAATCGATTTTAAATGAGCATTCTTAGCTTTAGCATGTGTAAAGAAAAGCCAGTTTTTTAGATTGGGTTCATGGAGGGGAGTATTTCATATACATTCTAGATTTTCCTTTGACATCTTTCTCTTTAGATATTAAGGGAAATGTTAAACTAAATAAATGTGAATGGGGTTGTTTTGTCCTGATTTGTTTTTAAGGAAAACAAAAAGACTTGGGAAGTTGGTGGAAGAAAGTGCAGTTACCATATTTAACAGTCCTTGTTTTAAGATGATAAAAAATTTTTGTAAGAAATTGGTATTACTAAGGGATTTGCTTTTGTTCCTCTTTTCCTTTTTCTCTAATAAAGAAAAGAACTGGTAATATAGTTAAACATACTCAGAATATTCTTAAAAATGACCTGAGTGGTAACTACACTTGTGACTCCGGGGTTGAGGATCAGTATTTGTAAAACAGCCCTTTCCTACTCATTTTTCCAAAAAGAAACAAATTTTGAATCTACTGGGTTTTGCCTAAGAAACTTTGTGTGGTGTTTTAAAAAGAATAATCCTTCCTGATAATAGCAGAATTTTAGGGGTATATAAGAGCTTTAGCATAAATATTAGCATTTGTCTTCTGTATAGCTATTCAATTAGCCATGTTCTCTAATACTTGGAGGGGGGGGTGAAATCGCTGAAGCAAAAACTTAAAATGTTACTGAATAATTTTATCTGAAAGTGAATGATCCTGTTTCATAGCAGCCTGGATTGAAGATATTTGTCAGGTTGTTTATTTCAAGCAAAATTAAAATTAATAAATGGTTGTATGATGCATACCTAAGCCTTTGACATAAAATAAATATAATTTTTAAAAATTTTACTCATAGTTAGCAACCATGTGTCATTGTGGCATCTTTTATTGAAAGGAACTTTATTTAAGTAGCATAAACTTGTTGGATGGGCTTCAATTAAATGATGATTTGTTAATGCAAATGTGTAGCGAATGACTGGTAGTACATCTGTCTCTTCATCCATAGGCCATTACTGTGCAATGTTAGCACATGATTGTAAAAAACGAGAAATCATTATATGCAGGTAGTACATATTCAATCAATTCTGACCTTATGTCTCTAGTGAAATGTTTTTAAAAAAGTATATAATGTAAATGACATTTAATCTGAATAACAAAAAAGTGGCTCCTTGACTCCTGGCTCAAGCTGTTAGGTGATAGTGTGGTTACTGCTATTTAGGATTGATGGTTATTGTGGCCCAGTGGGGAAAGGCCATCACTTTAATCCTTTGTCATTCCTCCCATTTACTCCTCCAACTCATATTTTAAGTCTTCTGGTTTTTTTTGTTGTTGTTTTGTTTTCTTTTCTTTTTATTATTTTGGAGAGTGGTTTATGGGACAGTGGTGAAAACTGGGTGGTGATGCCCACCAGTGTTAACATGTTAAATAGTGACAATAAGAAAAAAATTATACAATTAACTTCAGTTTCATAAGTGTCCAAGGAGCCATTTGTCAGTCTTTTAGTGAAATAAACTACTCTATCTTAATTCTCCACTCTTGCAGCAAATAAATAAAAATTATGAAACACTTGGCTCCAGTAAAATATAATTTATTTCATAGGGCATGACAGAACTTTTTACATATCTAAAATGAACATGTTATTTACAAATGACTTGTGATACTCATATAAACCATGGATCTGTGTGCTAACTGCTTTCATTATAGAGATACATTTTTTTTTTCTGATTGTTTAATCATTTAAACATATCATTACTCCTAAAGGGATGTGAGTTAAAGTGACTTCTCCTGGTGTGATTAACTCATGAGGCCAAAAAGAACCTCAGAAATGAGCTATTCTGCAGCTGAAGACATTAAGAATTTACTGTAAAGGACAAAACAATAATTTTCATTTGGGAACCTCTCAGCTCTCTGTTGATTATCTTCCTGCCTTCATTTATTTTTAGGAACCCCAATCCCTCCAAACTGTTTCATCATCACTATACACCAGTCATTCAAAACAATTCATTTGTATTTTGTACTAGGTAAAAAGTTGTGTAATCACCATACTGATTTAAAATGCACTGAAAATGTGAAGTATCATTCAAATGAAAGCCCAGATATATTTAAAAATAGTATTAGTTGTTTTAAGCAGAAGCAGCATACACAAATACTGTTTTTCAGAATAGCATAGACCAGCCAGGCGCAGTGGCACTCACATGTAATCTCAGCTACTTGAAAGGCTGAGGCTATAAGTTTAAGGTCAATTTTTGCAACTTAAGGAGATCCTATGTCAAAATACAAAATAAAAAGAACTGGGTATGTAGCTAAGGAATAAAGTGCCTCTGCATTCAATCTGTGCTGGTAGGGAGACTAGTGTAGACAACTGGTTGTCAAGTGTATCCCAAAACCACAGCATCAGCACCATCTGAAAGCTTGTTGGAAATCCTGCTGAATCAAACTGAGAAAGGGCAAGGACTATTTTCTAACAAACCCCAACTCATTCTGATGTAAAGTTACTGAACCAGTGAGATATATAGATAGAGTAATTGAGGCAAAACAAAATATTGTGGGACATTTATGAATCTCTGTATGTATGTATAGAATACAAAAGAAAGCAGACAGCTTGCAACTTGAAATAATTTCCATCAGATCCATTTCATCTAATATTCAGTTTCTCCTGATTGATTCACTGCTACTTTTTTTTACCTTTTTTAGTTTTTCAAAGCTATTCATGGAAAGAGGCATGTGAAAAGAGCAACTGGAAAATGACAACCAAGAGGAATTTTATGCAAGGTGAATTAGGGCCAGTAATAACTACAGACAATTTTGTATAAAAGGCATTCCTTAATTTTTTTTTTTGTTGCTCAAAGTGGGGTGCATAGATCAGCCTCTTTGCATTACCTGGAAGTGTGGTAGGAGTGTAGAATTCCAGATCTCAGTCCAAGTTAATAAACCGACAAAAGAATTCCCATTTTATCAAGATTGTCAGATTTGCAAGCACATTAAAATAGAAAGTTGCTTATTTAGTATGTCATTAGGCAAGGGATTTGGTCAAAAGTTGATGGTGAGTGCATCTATTTAATTAATGCCACCCTTTATATGGAGAAAAATTCAAGGAAACTGGATAGTTCCAAAGGGATTTTTCAACAAATGCACAGTGATCTTCCACTTATAAAAGAAAAAAAAATATTAGGGGCTGGGGAATGGGGACTGAACCCAGATGTACTTTACCACTGAGCTACATCCCCATCCATTTATTAGTTTATTATTATTTTTTATTATGTATATATTTTTATTCTAATTAGTTATACATGACAATAGAATACATTTTGACACATCATAAATAAATGAAGTATAACTTGTCATCTGATTGTACATGGTGTAGAATTATACAGGTCATATAATCATATAATAAACAATAGGGTAATAATGTGTAATTCATTCCACTATCATTCTTACGTCCATGCCCCCTCCCCACCCTTAAATCCCCTCTGTCTAGTCCAGATTTTCTCTGCCCCCCCCCATTGTGAATTAGAGAACTCATGAGAGAGAACTTTCAGCCTTTGGTTCTTCAAGATTGTCTTATTTTGCTTAGCATTTATTGGCAAAAGCCATAATTTGATTCTTCTTTAAGGCTGAGTAATATTGCATTGTGTATATATACCACAGTTTCTTTATCCATTCATCTATTGAAGGGTACCTAGGTTGGTTCCATAGTTTAGCTATCATGAGTTGAGCTTCTGTAAACATTGATGTGGCTACGTCACTGTAGTATGCCTATTTTAAGTCCTTTGGTTATAAACCTAGGAATGGGATGACTGGGTCAAATGGTAGTTCCATTCCAAGTTTTCTAAGGAACTGCTGTACTGCTTTCCATTGTGGAAATACCAAATTGTCTTAGCAATGTATGAGAGTATCTTTTCCCCCATATCCTTGTCAATATTTATTATTGTTTGTGTTAATGATTATTGCCATTCTGGCTGGTGTGAGTTAGAATTCTCAGCATAGTTTTAATTTGCATTTCTGTAATTGCTAGAGATGTTGAACATTTTTTTCATAATTGATGTTATATTTCTTCTGTGACATGTCTGTTCAGTTCCTTTGTCCATTTATTGATTGGATTATTGGGGGTTTTTTTTTGGTGTTATGTTTTTTGAGTTCTTTATATATCCTAGAGATTAGTGCTGAATCTGAGGTACATGTGGCAAAGATTTTCTCCCATTCTGTAGACTCCTTCTTCATGTTCCTAATTGTTTCCTTTGCTCAGAAGAAGCTTTTTAGTTTGAATTAATTCCATTTATTGATTCTTCATTTGACTTTTTGCACTTTAGGAGTCTTATTGAGGAAGTCAGTTCCTAAGCCAACAGGGTAAGGATTTGGGTCTACTTTTTCTTCTGTTAAGCACAGGATCTCTGTTCTTGTGCCCAAGTCTTTGATCCACTTTGAGTTGATTTTTGTGCAAGAGTGAGAAAGAGGAATTCTTTTCATTTTTCTACATATATATTCTCAATTTTCTCAGCACCACTTGTTGAAGAGGCTATCTTTTCTTCAGTTATGTTTTTGGAGCCTTAGGAATCATATGATCATCTCAGTAGATGCAGAGAAAGCATTTGACAAAACACAGTACTCCTTAATGTTCAAAACACTTGATAAACTAGGGATAGTAGGAAGATACATCAACATTGTAAAAGCTGCTATCCTAAACTCAAGGCCAACCTCATCCTAAATGGAGAAAAATTGAAAGTGTTCTCCCTAAGAACGGGAACAAGACAAGCGTACCTTCTTTCACCACTTTTCTTCAACATCATCCTTGAAACTGTAGCCAAAGCAATTAGAAGAAAGAAATTAAAGGGATACAAATAGGAAAAGAAGAACTCAAAACTACCACTATTTGCTGATGACATGATTCTATATTTAGATGATCCAAAAAATTCCACCAGAAAATAGCAGGATATAAAATTAACTCCCATAAATCAAATGTGTTCATATACATCAGTGATTAATCCACTAAAAGAGAAATGAGGAAAACTACCCCATTCGCAGTAGCCTAAAAAAAAAAAAAACCCTGGGAAATCAATCTAATAAAAGAGGGTAAAGATGTCTACAATGAAAACTACAGAACACTAAAGAAAGAAACTGACGAAGACCTTAGAAGATTAAAAAGATCTCCCTTGCTCTTAGATAGGCAGAACTAACATTTTTAAAATGGCCATACTACCAAAAGCTTTATACAGATTTAATGCAATTTCTATTAAAATCTCAATGACATTCTTCATAGAAAAAGCAATCATGAAATTCATTTGGGAAAGTAAGAGACCCAGAATTGCCAAAGCAATCCTTAGCAAAAAAAATTAAACCGGAGACATCACAATCCCAGACTTTAGATTATACTACAGAGCCATAGTAACAAAAATGGCATGATATTGGCACCAAAACAGATAAGTAGACCAGAGGTACAGGACTGAAGACACAGAGACAAATCCACTTAAATACAGTTATCTCATACTAGAGAGAGGTGCCATTTTTTTTTTTTAAGACATGGTTTCACTGTTTCTTAGGGCCACACTAAGTTGCTGAGACTAGCTATCATCTTACAGTCCTCCTGCTTTTCAGCCTTCTGAGCTTCTGGGATTACAGGCTTGTGCCACCATGCACCACCATGCCTAAAAAGAGAAATTATTTTATTGACTCAACTTGATTTTTGAATAAATTATGTAAATTTGAAACTTTTTTTTTTAAATTTTAAAATTTACTTTATCTCTCCCCAGAGAAAATGAAAGTTCTGAGAGGTTATAATAAAAATGTGAAGAGGGTTTCATCCTGGGGATAATTTTGGCTTAAATGAAAACTCAAATTCTGAGCTCTTACTTTTTTTGATTGTTAAAAACGTTGAGCCAAGTGTGGTTGCATACAGTTGCAGTTCCAGCAAACTCAGAAAACTGAGGCAGGAGGATTGCAAGTTCCAAGCCAGTTTCAGCAATGTAGCATGACCTCAGAAACTTAAAGAGACCCTGGGCCAAATACTATCCTCTTTGAAAATTATTCTACATAAATAAAGAACTTTTACACATATTTTGATCCAGAAATGTTTGTGAAATGTATAAAAGTATATCATATTTTAAAAGGTATTTTAATTTGTGGTAAAATTACATACACTGTCACTCTAGTACAGAAGTTAAAGTCCATGGAAAAATTAAAGTAGATATAAAATTAATGTATACTAATAGTGAATAGGTAGTAAGCATCTCTGTGTGCCTGTATGTATTATATATGTGACTTAATATGTATGGAGAAGGATAAAAGTATTCGGTAAATAATGTAACATCAGCTTATCTGTTGGGGATAATAGACAACAAATCTATTACCCTGACCCCCTCCATATGTTGAATTTAATTCTATTATACAGATGAAAGGTGAAAAACAAAAATATAAAAAGTCAAGAAAATGATGGCTCAGTCTGAATGTATTTGTGGATATGAGTAGCCCTATATAAGTGAGATTTCAAATAAATAAAACCATGAAAGAGAAGAACTATATATTTTACTAATTGAAAATGTTCAGGAAGAAGATCTTAGAAGATGGAAAAATATGCCCTGTTCATGGATAGGCAGAACTAACATCATCAAAATGGCGATATTACCAAAAGTTCTCTATAGGTTTAATGCAATGCCAGTCAAAATCCCAATGGCATTTCTTGTAGAAATAGAGAAAGCAATCATGAAATTCATGTGGAAAAATAAAAGACCCAGAATAGCAAAAACAACTCTAAGCAAGAAGTGTGAATCAGGCGGTATAGCGATACCAGACTTCAAACTATACTACAGAGCAATAGTAACAAAAACAGCATGGTACTGGTACCAAAACAGGCGGGTGGACCAATGGTACAGAATAGAGGACACAGAAACCAATCTACAAAATTACAACTATCTTATATTTGATAAAGGGGCTGAAAGCATGCAATGGAGGAAGGATAGCATCTTCAACAAATGGTGCTGGGAAAACTGGAAATCCATATGCAACAAAATGAAACTGAATCCCTTTCTCTCGCCATGCACAAAAGTTAACTCAAAATGGATCAAGGAGCTTGATATCAAATCAGAGACTCTGTGTCTGATAGAAGAAAAAGTTGGTTACGATCTACATACTGTGGGGTCGGGCTCCCGATTCCTCAATAGGACACCCATAGCACAAGAGTTAACATCTAGAATCAACAAATGGGACTTACTCAAACTAAAAAGTTTTTTCTCAGCAAAAGAAACAATAAGAGAGGTAAATAGGGAGCCTACATCCTGGGAACAAATCTTTACTCCTCACACTTCAGATAGAGCCCTAATATCCAGAATATACAAAGAACTCATAAAATTAAACAATGAGAAAACAAATAACCCAATCAACAAATGGGCCAAGGACCTGAACAAACACTTCTCAGAGGAGGACATACAAGCAATCAACAAGTACATGAAAAAATGCTTACCATCTCTAGCAGTCAGAGAAATGCAAATCAAAACCACCTTAAGATACCATCTCACTCCAGTAAGATTGGCAGCCATTATGAAGTCAAACAACAACAAGTGCTGGCGAGGATGTGGGGAAAAGGGTACACTTGTACATTGCTGGTGGGACTGCAAATTGGTTCAGCCAATTTGGAAAGCAGTATGGATATTTCTTGGAAAGCTGGGAATGGAACCACCATTTGACCCAGCTATTCCCCTTCTTGGTCTATTTCCTAAAGACCTCAAAAGAGCATACTACAGGGACACTGCTACATCCATGTTCATAGCAGCACAATTCACAATAGCTAGACTGTGGAACCAACCTAGATGCCCTTCAATAGAAAAATGGATAAAAAAAAAAGTGGCATTTATACACAATGGAGTATTACTCTGCATTAAAAAATGACAAAATCATGGCATTTGCAGGGAAATGGATGGCATTAAAGCAGATTATGCTAAGTGAAGCTAGCCAATCCTTAAAAAACAAATGCCAAATGTCTTCTTTGATATAAGGAGAGTAACTAAGAACAGAGTAGGGAGGAAGAGCATGAGAAGATTAACATTAAACAGGGATGAGAGGTGGGAGGGAAATGGAGAGAGGGGAAATTGCATGGAAATGGAAGGAGACCCTCATGGTTATACAAAATTACATACAAGAGGAAGTGAGGGGAAAGGGGAAAAAAAACAAGGGGGAGAAATGAATTACAGTAGATGGGGTAGAGAAAGAAGATGGGAGGGGAGGGGAGGGGGGAGAGTATAGAGGATAGGAAAGGCAGCAGAATAGAACAGACACTAGTATGGCAATATGTAAATCAGTGGATGTGTAACCAATGTGATTCTGCAATCTGTATACGGGGTAAAATGGGAGTTCATAACCCACTTGAATCAAAGTGTGAAATATGATATGTCAAGAACTATGTAATGTTTTGAACAACCAACAATAAAAAATTAAAAAAAAAAAAAGAAAATGTTCAGGGCTGCGGATGTGGCTCAAGCGGTAATGCACTCGCCTGGCATGTGCGGGGTGCTAGGTTCGATCCTCACCACCACATAAAAATAAAGATGTTGTGTCCACCAAAAACTAAAAAATAAATATTAAAAAAAATTCTCTCTCTCAAAAAAAAAAAATGTTCAATATATGGGGTAAACCACCATCAGTTGAAAGCCAGATAAACTAGGAAAAGTATTTGCAACTATATGCCAAAGGATTAATAACCTTAATATTTTGAAATTTATTACAACTAAATAGGAAAAGGATTAACAGCTTAATAGGAAAAAGGGCCAGTTCTACAGACATTTTAAGGTGTGTGTGTGTGTGTGTGCGCGCGCGCTAATAATTTGAAATTTAACTCTGTAATCAAAGTCAAGCTAATTAAACCAATAACCTGTTATATTTTCCTATTGGATTACTGAAGATGAAACCCAAATTATATAAATAATATAGCTCATGCTGGGAAGGTTTCACAGAAAAGATCAATTTGATAGTTTGTCTCAAAAATTCATAAAACCATGTATGCGTAACCTTTACCCTCCTTTTCATTACCTGTAATTTATTAAAAGGAAATAATATATGGAGTTTCAAAGATTATTTTTAGTAATATTGTTTGTTACTCTGAAAAGTTCTACAAATTTAAATGCCTAAAAATAGAGAAATAGACAATAGTATATACATATAAGGGAATACTATGCAGCCACTTTAATAACTCTTTAAAGGTCATTAATTGGAAGGGGCTGGCGTTGTGGCTCAGTGGTAGAGCAATTGCCTAACACGTGCAAGGAGCTGGGATTGATCCTCAGCACTGCATAAAAATAAATAAATAAAATAAAGGTATTGTGTTTAACTACTTCTAAAAATAATTTTAAAAAAGAAAATTAATTGGGAAGCCTAATCCAAAATTATTTCTGGGAAATGCTTATGCTTTTATTTTCTACCTTTTCTGCAATGAATACAGATTTTTATAAGAAAACATTTATCTGAGTGGTCAGCCTTGACATTAGCTAATATGTAAAAGAACAAATGAAACCAGTTAATTTAAGTATAGATTAAAATAAAGGTATTGTATACCTTTAATTTGCCACTATTATTACAGCCCCATGAATTCATCATCTTGCATAAAAGTTGGTCCTAGAAATAAAAGGCAGGGAATTCTGTAAGTGTTGTGTGTTTAGGAAGGTGGATATAGCTCTGAAGAATGATCATCAGCAAGTAGTTGAAACACAGAGATGGCTGAGTAAGGTTTAAACAAAGGCCCCCAAATCCATGGAAGAGGCAGAGCATTTCTAACACTGACTTTAAAGCACTGAAGAGAAGATGACACTGTAGTCTGCAATAGGGACAAACTAAAATGGTGATGACATATGTGGAAGTAGCCCATGATGAGTCTCCGCAGATAGGATTTTATGCCATGCTAAGGGTCGAGTACATGAACCACACAGGACAGGTTTAATCGTATTTTATTTTTAGAACAATTTGTCTGCCAGCATACTGGCCCTAAATGAGATGGCAGATACATTAGAAAGCTGAGAGAACATTTATTAGGAAATAAGGTCAGTGGCATTGGAGGTGGAAACGGGAGATAATTACAGAATCAGAGAATGCTGTCTTGGTCTTCATGGATGAGAGAGAGCAAAAGGAAGGACTTCAGGGCCAGGAGCCATTCTACTCCAAGACAGGAGAAGAAGAGAGAAGTTGGGTTTCTGTGTCAAATAAATTGCTTAAGTGTATTGCTGCTATTTGCTGCAGTTTTCAATTTGAATATTTGTTCTGAGGTTCCTTGTAATATTCTATTAATATCTCCCCCAAAACTTCTTTTCATTTAAATGTTGTAGTTTAAAAGTTTTGTTACATTTATATCATTTCTTGGAAGGCACATAGAACAGTGATTAAGAATAAGAGTTAAGGGGTTGGGGTTGTGGCTCAATGGCAGAGCACATGCCTAGCATGTGTAAACATGTGTGAGGCACTGGGTTCAATCCTTAGTACCACATATAAATAAATAAAAATAAAAGCCCATCAACAACTAAAAAATTTTAAAGGCTATAAGTTAAGTGGCTGCACTGGGATAGGCCTATAATCCCAGCTGATTGAGAGGCTGAGGCAGAAAGCTTCCAAGTTCAAGGCCAGCCTGGGCAATTGAGGGAGACCCTGTCTCAAACTAAAAAAGACCAGGGATGTGTGGGGATATACTTCAGTGGAAGAATGTCCCCCTAGGTTCAGTCCTCAGTACTTCAAAAGAAAATAAAGTGTGTGTATATATGTTTGTATATATTTATATATTTTGATTAATCCATCTACCTATCTATATATATTTATATGTATGTGTGTATGTATTGTATGTATGTCAGCCTACCTGAAAATGAAGGCTAACTCTACACTTCCACTGTGGAATCTCAGAAAAGTAATTTGCATCTCTAAATTCTAAGTTCTCATTTGCAAAATGAGGACAATCCCTTTTAAGAGTTTAGAATCAAATAAAGTGCTACATGCACAGCACTTGACATAAAATTACTCAAATGTTAGCCACTGTTATTTATTATAAAAAAATTGTAATAACTTAACACATAATTTTATATAAAAATATAATGTTATAATAGAATAATGCAGAAAATAATTACTTGCACTTTTCTCTAAAAGCAATTTCTGCAGTGTATTCATGATGCAAAATTAAGATATTTCTATAAATATTGATATGGCATTTTCAGAGTTGTAAATTACAAAAGCCAGTGTCTACATTTCAGTGTACCTACAAGGTAATCCAGTGGCTGCTGATTAAATTAGCAAATTAGCAAGGGAGTACCAGAGACATGGGTGACTGATAGAAGACGAAATATACTCCTATATACACAACTTACACAAATCAACATATATATTTTTATTTTATTTATTTATTCTAATTCGTTATATATGACAGCAGAATGCATTTCAATTCATAGTACACATAAAGAGCACAATTTTTATGTCTCTGGTTGTACACGAAGTAGTCACACTTTTTGTGTTTACATACATGTCCTGGGGATAATGATGTCCATCTCATTCCACCATCTGTCCTACCTGCCTGCTCTCTCCCTCCCCCTCCCTCCACTTTTCCCTATCTAAAGTTCCTCCATTCCTCCCATGCTCCTCCCTCCACCATCCCCATTATGGATCAGCATCCTCATATCAGAGAAAACATTCAGCTTTTGTTTTCTGGGATTGGCTTACTTCACTTCGCACTATATTCTCCAACTCCATCCATTTACCTGCAAATGCCATGATATTGTTCTCTTTTAATGCTGAGTAGTATTACATTGTGGGTGTGTGTGTGTGTGTGTATATATATATATATATATATATATATATATATATATATATACACACACACACACACACCACAGTTTCTTTATCCATTTATTCATCTACTGAAGGACATCTAGGTTGGTTCTACAATATAGCTATTGTGAATGGTGCTGCTATAAACATTGATGTGGCTGCGTTGCTATAGTATGCTTTTTTGAAGTCCTTTGGGTATAGACAGAGGAGTGGGATAGCTGGGTCAAATGGTGGTTCCATTCCAAGTTTTCCAAGGAATCTCAATACTGCTTTCCATATTTTGGTTGCACCAATTTGCAGTCCCACCAGCAGTATAGGAGTGTGCCTTTCTTCCCACATCCTCACCAGCACTTATTGTTGTTTGTATTCTTAATAGCTGCCATTCTGACTGGAGTGAGATGAAATCTTAAGAGTAGTTTTGATTTGCATTTCTCTAATTGCTAGAGATGTTGAACATTTTTTCATATATTTGTTGATTGATTATATATCATTTTCTGAGAAGTGTCTGTTCAATTCCTTGGCCCATTTATCGATTGGGTTATTTGTGGTTTGGGTGTTAAGATTTTTGAGTTCTTTATGTATCCTGGGGATTAGTGTTCTATCTGATGTGCATGTGGTGAAAATTTGCTCCCATTCTGAGGCTGTCTGTTCACCTCACTGATTGTTTCTTTTGCTGAGAGAAAGCTTTTTAGTTTGAATCCATCCCATTAATTGAGTCTTGTTTTTATTTCTTGTGCTATAGGAGTCTTACTAAGGAAGTCAGGGCCTAATCTGATATGATGAAGATTTGGGCCTACTGTTTCTTCTATTAGGTGCAGGGTCTCTGGTTTAATTCCTAGGTCATTGGACCACTTAGTGTTGAGTTTTGTGCATGATGAGAAATAGGGGCTTAATTTCATTTTGTTGCATTTGGATTTCCAGTTTTCCCAGCACCATTTGTGGAAGAGGCTATCCTTTCTCCATTGTATGTGTTTGGCACCTTTGTCTAATATGAGGTAACTGTATTTATGTGGGTTGGTCTCTGTGTCCTGTATTCTGTACCATTGGTGTACAAGTGCCATTGTTTTGGTGCCAATATTATGCCGTATTTGTTACTATTGCTCTGTAGTGTAGTTTATGGTCTAGTATAGAGTTGCCACCTGCTTCACTCTTCTTGCTAAGTATTGCTTTAGCTATTCTGGGTCCCTTGTTTTTCCAGATGAACTTCATGGCTGATTTTTCTATTTCTATGAGGAATGCCATTTGGATTTTGATTGGAATTGCATGAAATCTGTATAGTGCTTTTGGTAGTACGGTCATTTTGACAGTATTAATTCTGCCTATCCAAGAACAAGGGAATTCGTTCCATCTTCCAAGGTCTTCTTTAATTTCTGTTCTTTAGCTTTCTGTAATTTTCATTGTAGAGGTCTTTCACCTCTTTCATTAAGTTGATTCCCACGTATTTTATGTTTTATTTACTTATTTTTTAAGGCTATTGTAAAAGGGGAAGTTTTCCTAGTTTCTCTTTCAGAAGTATTGATGTACAGAAATGCCTTTGATGTACAGGTGTTGATTTTATGACCTGCTACTTTGCCAAATTCATTTATTAGTTCTAGGAGTCTTCTGGTGGAATTTTTTGGATCTTCTAAGTATAGAATCATATCATTGGCAAATAGTGATAATTTGAGTTCTTCTTTTCCTATCCATATCCCTTTAATTTCTTTTGTTTGTCTAATTGCACTGGCTAGAGTTTCAAGAACTATGTTAAATAGTAGTGGTGAAAGAGGGCATCCCTGTCTTGTTCCAGTTTTGAGGGAATGCTTTCAAGTTTTCTCCACGTAGAATGATGTTGCCTGGGGCTTAGCATAGATAGCTTTTACAATGTTGAGATATGTTCCTGTTATCCCTAGTTTTTCTAGTGTTTTGAACATGAAGAGGTGCTTTATTTTGTCAAATGCTTTTTCTGCATCTGTTGATCTGCATCTTCTTATCTTAAAGTCTATTGATGTGATGAATTACATTTATTGATTTCCATACGTTGAACCAACCTTTGCATCCCTGGGATGAACCCCAGTTGGTCGTGGGGCACTAGCTATTTGATATGTTTTTGTATTAGATTTGCCAGGATTTTATTAAGAATTTTTGCATCTATGTTCATTAGAGATATTGGTCTGAAATTTCTTTCTTTGATGTGCCTTTGCCTGGTTTTGGAATCAGAGTGATATTGACCTCGTAGAATGAGTTTGGAAGTGCTCCCTCTTTTTCTATTTCATGAAATAAACTGAAGAGTACTGGTATTAGTTCTTTAAAGATCTTGTAGAACTCGGCTGTGCATCCATCTGGTCCTGAGCTTTTTTTGGTTGGTTGGCTTCTTCTATTTCATCACTTGAAATTGATCTGTTTAAATTGTGTATATCATCCTGATTCAATTTGGGCAAATCATATGACTCTAGAAATTTGTAGATGCCTTTGATATTGTCTATTTTATTGGAGTACAAGTTTTCAATTTATAATTATCTTCTATATTTCTGTAGTGTCCTTCGTGATAATTTCTTTTTTATGGCATATGTTAGTAATTTGACCTTTCTCTCTCCTTCTCTTCATTAGGCTCAGGTTTTTATCAATTTTATTTGTTTTTCAAAGAACCAACTTTTTGTTTTGTCTATTGTTTCAGTTGTTTCTTCTGTATCACTTTCATGGATTTAAGCTCTGATTTTAGTTATTTTCTGTCTTCTCTACTGCTTTTGGTGTTGATCTGTTTTTCTTTTTTCTAGGCTTTGAGATGCAATGTTAGGTCATTTATTGGTTTTAAGGAATGAACTCCATGCAGTGAACTTTCTTCTTAGTACTGCCTTCATAGTGTCCCAGAGATTTTGATATGTTGTATCGGTGTCCTCATTCACATCTCAGAATTCTTTAATCTCCTCTGGATGTCTTTTTTGCAACCCATTGTTCATTCAATAGCATATTATTTAGTCTCCAGGTGTTGGAGTAGTTTTTATTTTTTATTTTATCATTGATTTCTAATTTCATTCCAATATGATCTGATAGAATGCAGGTTAGTATCTCTACTTTTTTATATTTGCTAAGAGTTGCTTTGTGGCACAATATATGGTCCATTTTAGAGAAGGTTCTATGTGCTGCTGAGAAGAAAGTGTATTTGCTCGTTGAGAGATGAATCATGCTATATATTTCTGTTATAACTCAATATATATTTTATATATATATATGTGTGTGTGTGTGTGTGTGTGTGTGTGTGTGTGTGTGTGTGTGAATTAAATAAAATTGTTTAATTCATCAGGCGGAAGTTGATTACCCCACCCCTGTTCCTTCAATGACTCCAAACTTCTTAATGGTGATATGTCTGTCTTTCAAATCCCACTACTCCAGTCTCTGACTGGACTTAAAATTCCCAGAGACCACACACATAAGTCCAGGATGTTGTGAAACTTGTTCTTGGTTTCCTAACATGAAAGAAGAGCCACTTTTGTAAAGTTTCAGTGACAGCTCTAGCCTATATCTTCTGTTTTGCTAGACATGTACTTTTTCCATATACTTAGACAAAATGGGGTATTGTTGTTATGGCCAGTGACATCTTAAATCTCACTGAGAGGCCCTGAGTAATATCTAGCCTCTCAGCCATGGCTACAGTCCAGCAATGCTGCTGCCATTTTTTCTGCGTATAGTGGCAGCTGGAATTAGATCGAGTTTGCTACTTTAGGGGTTTTAGAATCTTGGTTTTCTTAAGGTCCACCCAGTTTTCTCTTATGTATAAATCATATTATAGGAACATAGATGACTTTTTTGTTTGTTTCTTATTGTGAACTTCTTAAACTGAAAATTTGCAGTCAAACCTTGGGTTGCTTCCCTGGTCTTTTCATGTTTTGTCCCATTCTATAGATAGGACCCAAGCATGAAATGGAACTCCTCCTACTCCCCCCTTTTGTTGTCACACCCCTACACAATCACACATACATCACTTCTGTTGCTCTGGGCAGCCTTAAGGTTTGTAAATACACAGTAGGAACTGTTTACTCTTCTACCAACTTCTAAGAAAAACCTCTAGTAAATCTGCCTACTACAAGCAAGTTTTTCAAAGATTTATCTTTTAAAAATTAATTAGCTAATTATGCAAATGACTATATTTCTTACATTAATGTTTATTCAATTTTTTAAAATAAACTTATTTTTTCTTTATTAATGTTTTTAAATTTTCTACTGCAAGGCCCTTAATTCCTTACTCCCTGACTTATTTTAGGAATTGACCAACATCTTTACTGTTTGTTTTCCCTTAAAGGGATCTCTTCATTCATGCAAATTAACTCCTCAGTTCTCTTGGATATGTTAATTGCAGACATCACTTAAAAATTCTATTGGCAGTAAATTTTGGCTAAATGATATATCAGTGTGTACCCATATATCCTTTATAATGCCATATTTTCAGACTTCTGTATTTCACTATATAAAATCAGTTTCTCTGAATTACCATGACATCACTTGGGGCAACATAGGTGACCAGTTATTACTGGTCAAATTCTTTTCTTTAAGTACTTTGTTTTGATGCACAAATTACTAAGTGGTTTTTCAGAGAAAGCTTAGCTTGATGGGTCGTCACATAAGCTATTTGACATTTGTCCCCAGTCAGACCGGATGCCACATGAAAAATTTACTCAGGCAAGAGGCTCCTAGGAATAAACAGTTCTCTAGTGTTGCTCACAGGGGACTCGGCAAGGTGAGCGGAACTTCAACTTGTCACGGATGCACTGTTCTGACAAACATAAGTAGATGCTAATGGCTAAATCGTGACAGAATAAAGTCCCACAACCATATGGCTAATTGCCACAACAATATCTTCAGTGTTATTAATCAAGTTTTCATAGTGTGCCATGATAATTGGAATAATTAGAAACAGCATAGGCATTGCTTGTCTCCACCACACATCTTGCAGACAGGGACCTCAAACAACCACAATTGTACTTTCAGTATTGTGTTGTTTAATGCTGTCTTTTCCTCGAAAATAATGTGGTTGATTAATGAATTAACTGCTTGCCATCAGTATTGTGTATTAACTTCTTTAGGGGCACAAGTATCTAAATGAGACCACCAAAACTTCCATGTGTCTTTTTAAATAGTCAAGAATAGAAATTTTCCCATCTTGGATCTTATACTTTTAAAGATGAATTCATTGTACACTTATTTGGATGAGGGACATTCATTTTTGGTCATTTATTTCCCCTTTTAGCTAATTTACTTAAGAAAATAAGGAGTTAGAAAGCAGTTGAATAAATTGCAAAATGTAAGTATTTACATAATTTGTTTCAGGCAACTACTATATAGTAGTATTTCCACAATGCATTATTTTCAGCTTGTCTTTTAAGTATGGATGAAGTAAATGTTATCATCTTTAATATTAATCAAAACATATTTTTATATTGCTAATATTAAGGTACACTAACTTAGAGCCCACTCCCTCATCTTGACAGTAGAGCAGAAATCTCATGCTGGGACTGTGCTCTGATAAAGAGGGTTTTTTGCAATGCCTTGCTATCTGAGGAGATGACTGGACAAAATGTAGGATTGATGATGTCCAACACCTGGATGCTATGGAGCACTTAGACAAGTGAGGGAAATAGTTGCTGTAGATGTCTGTCATTAATTTTTAATATACTAGTAGTCATGGTTTTGAATTCCATAGCACATGAAATCTTGTTTGCCTTGCCTTTTTCTGTACTACTGTATTTCTTAAGTCATGCTATGGTTCTAAAGCTTTAGATTCCATAATGTCTTCATTTTAAAAAGTCTCCCCAAAATTACTCAAATAAAAATAACTTTAGAAACACTACTACTCCTAACCTTAGGATTTTCTAAGCCAGAAATTATTTCTTCAGTGACCCATGAATTCTACAAAATTTAAAATCACTGTGTCACCCAGTTACTGTGTTACTCAGTTTTTTTATTTAAATGAGTTCCTATTTTTTCCTCCTCCCCTTCCTCTCTGTGGATGGAGTGAGAGGCACAGTGTAGACATTCTATTAGGAAAATTGGAAGTTGGAGATAAGAAAGCAACAAAATCTGACTCTTTCCTTCATCAACTTAATTGGTAATTATTCACCCTGAATAAAATGATTTAGACTTTTACTTTCTCCTGTTTTCTTTTTATTCACTACAGGCTGGGATTGGGTAGGTTTTAGACTATTCTTTTTGTTACTAATTAACAATTACCAAAAAAATGGTGTAGAAATTTTAATGTCTAAAATGAGGCTTAGGTTATATGTAGATTTTATTTACTTATGTCCTGCTTTTTTAAAAAATGCAGTTGTCCTCTTTATTTAAACTTCAAGTATATTCTTTTTATCAGTCACTGTGCTTTTGACTGCAAGCTTTAGAAAATCTTGCTTCAAAATGTCTGAAGCATTAAAGAACTATTATTTCATATATCTGAAGTCTAAAGGGACTGCAACACAAGGGGTCAATTAAGAATTCCAATTTTTTTCATATCTCTACTGTGCTAACCTCATCATCAGTTTCTTCGTAAGGCTCGTTCATTCTCTAGTAATTATGGAGTTACTGACAAGTGATTTGGGAGCTATATGCTTCCTTGTTCTGACCAAACAGAGTGAATTAAAGATTTCACCAAGTACAAAATAAGAATTTATGTCAGTTTCATTGAGCCAAATTGCATGGTGCTCCTACCCCAGACCAAGAACAGTGTCCAACAAGACTATCTTCCACTGTTTTCCTTAGACTGATGGGAGTCTATCTTTAAGGCAGTGGTTCTCAAAATGTGGTCCCTAGACCAGCATTATCAGTATACCTTGGGAGTTTGTAGTAATGTCAGTTACTGGGTTCTACTCCAGACCCACTAATCAGAAACTTAGAATAGGACCCTGTCTTCTGTGTTCATAGAAATTCTCCATATAACTTTGGTGTGTGGTATGTTTGAGAACCATTGACCTCTAGAGTAAGGGATACCATTGACTTTTTGACTAATGGTGGGGAAATAACGCCTAGATGAATGAAATCTAGTTAGTTTAGGAAGGAATAAGGCCTGAATAGACTGTTGGTAGACAGTTAATCTCTCTATACTTTAAAATAATTGAATTTATTTTTTTCTTTTGCAAAATAATTATGATGCATTGCATATCACTGGCAATAAAATTCAAAACACACCAAGTTTCTCTCCTGTTAAGTAAAATGTGGCACACAGTGATGTTTGCCCACCTACTATTTATTCTCCTTTTCTTCCTTGCAAAATAATTGTTTTGAAGGGTGTTTTTGTTTTTTTTTTTTTTTTTTCATTTTCAACTTTGTAATAATATATCCAGTCTCTGGTGTGCACTGTGACACAATTCTGGACAAAAAATATTTAATTTTTTCTAAGAATTTATGACAAAGGTTTGCTTCTAAAATAGGCCACACTCTTTCCCTTTATCATTTTCTCTCTCATTGCTCTACTATGGCTGGAGATGTATCAGCCATTTTATAGTGATGAGTTAATGCCCAAGGGAATTGCAAAGAAGTTAGCCCTGGCTTCTTTAAGCTACAGAATCAAAGCCAGCAATCATATTCTTCATACGTCTTCACACAAGACCTTATAAACTTTATATTTTAAAATACTCTTTTTGTTTTTTGGGTTTTTTTACTTACTTGCAAACAAATGCAATCCTAATTAACATAGTGCAGTTGTTCTCCTAACTAAAGAAACACACAGCTTTCCTGTTGATAAGTTCTTTCCTCTATTTTCTAGACCTTATTTCTGCCCATTCGGGGGGAAAAAAAATCATTACAAAGCACTTGGCATAGTGGCTTACACACTTTTGTCTTGAGTGTTCCTTCTCCGTGTCTTACCAGCTATCATTGGCGTGTTATATTAACATGTATGAGCCATAGTTTCTTCCAGTGTAAAATCAAGAAGAATAATACTTCATTGGACTATTAAAGGTACTAAATGTGAGCCTTATGCCTTTGAAAAGTAGTGGCTATGTACTTTTCAAGTTTAGCAAAGATGAAGGTGATCTTATCTATAGATATTATGATTTCAGCAACATACAGGAATGAGGGTATATAAGACTAAGAAGGAACAGCATTAGCTTTATTTTGTTGTAATACTAACTTGGGCATTGTAAAACTCTTAGAAGCTCACAGTACCAAAGTAAGACCTCCAGCTATTATGAATATGCATTTTGTTTCTTGTATCCAGATAACACCTTAACTCTGTTTTTTGAGAGAATCCAGCACTTAATTTCTACAACATAATAGCTGCAGAATTTGATATTCTATAAAATTAAAGTTGGAATCTGTATAAACTTCTTAAAGTGCAGACCACTATTTAGATTCTTTTCTCTCTCTCTTTTTTTTTACTGGTTGTTCAAAACATTACAAAGCTCATGACATATCATCTTTCATACATTTGACTCAAGTGGGTTATGAACTCCCGTTTTTACCCCAAATACAAATTGCAGAATCACATCAGTTACACATTCACATTTTTACATAATGGCATATTAGTGACTGTTGTATTCTGCTACCTTTCCTATCCCCTACTGTTCCTCCTCCCCTCCCCTCCCATCTTCCCTCTCTACCTCATCTGCTGATTCTTAGCTATAGAGGGTAAGAACCATGCCTGTTTGTGTTCTGTAATATATCTAAAGTACTCAAATGTGTAGACAGACATTGGTGAATCTGATATTGATGGAAAGTAGAGCAGTTATCACCAAGGAATTTTTTGAGTTTTTTCAGTCTGGGTATTGTGACTGTTCTGGGAGGAGTCAGAGATGGGTCCTTCTCGCCATGGTCTAGAGTCTTTGCTTGCTTCGCTGCCTGGACCACCACCACAGAGACCTATTCAGGTGCAGGATGGGGCAGGGCCAAAATTCTTACCATTATGGAAATATTAACTCAAAGACCCCGCTTATAAAATATTCGTATTGTGATCCTCCACCCTTAAATAATAATTTGGTATTTTTTTGAATTTCTAATAAACAGCCATTTGATTCTTTCCTTTTTTGGTGGAGGTAGAACTTAATAAGAGATCCATGTCAGATAAAACAAAAATTTGCCAAGTTATATTTAGTAATACCAGTTCATTAAGAAATCAAGTTAATACTTACCAATATTGGGGCTGGGGATGTGGCTCAAGCGGTAGCGCGCTCGTCTGGCATGCGTGCAGCCCGGCTTCGATCCTCAGCACCACATACCAACAAAGATGTTGTGTCTGCTGAGAACTAAAAAATAAATATTAAAATCTCTCTCTCTCTCTCTCTCTCTCTCTCTCTCTCTCTCTCTCTCTCTCTCTCTCTCTCTCCCTCCCTCCCTCCCCCCCCCCTCACTCTCTCTTTAAAAAAAAATACTTACCAATATTAAATAAATACTTTTTAAGATGCTCTTATAGAAGTATTGGTTTTCTTATTTGGGGTTTAAATTTTTTTAAAGAGAGGATTTTTTAATATTTATTTTTAGTTTTCGGTGGACACAACATCTTTATTTATATGTGGTGCTGAGGATGGAACCCAGGCGGCACGCATGCCAGGCGGGCACACTACCGCTTGAGCCACATCCCCAGCCCTTAATACTTAGATTTTAACAGCTAGAACAAATAGAAATCTCTGTCATTTTGACTAAATTGTATAAATTGATTTATACATATTTTATACAAATACATAAATTAATTTTATACATATTTTAGCATTATTTCTAAATTACTGACTTATCATTGCATTATCTATAGGTTCTCCCCCCTCAGTTGAATGTAGTGTTTATTTTGAAATGTGCAAAGGCAGATCTCTTTGGAAGGGAAAAAACATTCTCAGCTCCAATTGCTTTATTCTAAATCCTTTGATCCAGTTCTGTGGAGACACAAAAACCATTTGTCCAGAGAATATATGAAAAGCTGACTGATTTACATCTCAGTATCTGGATTTAGCTAAGTCTTTTTCCCCCTTTAGCAGAATTTAGGATTGAACCCAGATCTTCATACATGCTAACAGGTATTCTATTACTGTGATACAACCCCAACTAAAATCTACTAGGTCTTCAAGTGAAAGACCAGATCCCACATTGCTGAGAAAGGTGTATTTTCTCTTGTCTGTAAGGTTATATTTAAGAGGAGATAGGCTTTCTTCAAAGAAATAGAAAGACTCTTCAGTTTTATGGATATGTAGTTCTAACAAGGTTTTATTCCTGACTCCCATTTTTCATACCTCTGCAAACTTGGGCAAGGTTTTGAGCTGCAACTGCTTCATCTATAAAATAGGGGCATATTTATCCCCCAAGATTGATATAAGTATGAAAGAACTTATATAAAGTATCCACATCAAGTGTCTTCAATTAATAATTGTTCTCTTGTGAATCATCACAGTTCAATATATACTCTAATTATTAATATCAATTTGAGTTTCTGAAGTAAATTTAGATGATAAGTAGAAAACATCCCTTTTATCATTCAAGTTGCTCCTAAAATCAGTATTTCTTCTAGAATAAATAGCATCTGTCTCTGCTCTCAGTTGCTCCTTGACCTCCTCACACAGCCTCACTGTCATGGTCCTTTGGAATCTTTGTATTTCCAGGAAATAAACTACCTCAGAAACCTCCAATGTAAGCCATGCTATTTCTTTGACTTGTCAAGCCACCTTACTCCTTTTATTATATTATCTCTAACCCCAGTCTTACTTCATCTCATTTACTCCACTGCTCTTTTTATTTAGTGTCATTAATTCCACTAATGTCCTGAATTCCCCCAGATTGTCCCTGCTCCTTCATTTTAATCATTCCCTTGCATTAATATTTGGTGACTTGGCCCCTTCTTCTTCTGTTTTTTTTTTTTCTAGTAAAACCCAAACCCTACTTATGCTTGGAAGTGATGAAAGAAAAATATAACTGTGGTTATGGAACTTGCTTTTTGTAGCATCAAGTGGACATCAGCATTTTCTAGCCATCTTACTATATTTTACACTTCTTAAATACCTAAAACATCTCTCCAAACAACTCCCCCCTCATGATTCTCTTGCCATTTGTTTCACTAAGAACATATAATAGAACTTCCCTACTCTTCCCCAAAGCAGATCTTAACAACTTCTTGCATCTCTTCCAACTCTTCTCCAACACTGACCTTTAATTTTCTGCTTAGATGTTGCATCCTGTCCTTTCATCCTCAAAAAATTTATTTTTACAGTTATATCCATTTCTCCCTACGTCACTAATTTCCCCTTCTCTACTCTTATTTTTTAATTATATAAAACATTTAATTTATTGGTCTTGGGGGGGGATTTGATAAATTGTGACTGTATTACAGTTGCGCCATTAAGCTTGTAACTTCATCAACATTAACTGGTTCATTTTCATGGTGCTGCTGAGAGTGTAGCTGTTTCTTCAGAGGTCCAAGGAGAGGCTCTTTTAAGAAGGGTGCAAGTTCCTTTAGTATTTCTAAAAAACTTTATTCACTGTACTGACTTATTTATCACTTAACAATGTTTATTTTAAGGTTAGTGGTAGCTGGTTTTGTTTTGGTTTTTATCTATAAAGTATTTTTTAAAAAACTGGTTATAGGAAATAAATTCTTGGACTTCTTTCCTCTTTGTTCTTGGCTGTTGTTTTTCATAACTTGCACAGCTGCTTAAATGCAGAAGACACCATCTGCACCTGATTGAACTATTCACAGCATATAAACACACCATAATCTCTCTCCTCTGAAGGAATAAGAAACAAACATTACAATACCCCAACCTGACCACACCCCCTCACTAGCTATTTTCTGTTTTTTTACTACCCTGAAGGGTGAAACTCTTACAAGAAATGTAGAAAAGCAGCACAGTGTTCACTTCTTCCAACTTCTTTAAAAGCAGTATTCTCAGTTTGTCACCTCCCAGTCTCAGCCCCACTTCATCTAACCACATTTATTTCATATCTATTTGATGGTCAGAGTCAGAAAGTCAGTGCAGACAAATGGGTAAGTTGACTATGGCCTGGCTTAGATGCGGAGAAGTAGTATTAGTCAGAAAACTTAAGACTGCAAGACTGCTAATTTTTGACTGAGGAAGGAAGAAGTCAGTTGAGATAGAAGAGTGTATAGTATTCAGATTTTTGCTTCGCCAGTGGAGGAGAATACAACAGGAGCAGGTTGGATGGGAGAGTAGTGCACCATTGAAAATGTTGAGTGTCATGCCAGGTGCTTTTGGGGTATCCACATGATGAATTCCAGTGATTGGACAACTATGTATATGAGTCTGAAAATTGTAGAAGAAATATGTGTTGTCAGAGGAGATTTATCAGATAGGAGAGTACTGTCTGAATACTGCTGAGTAGACATCGTTGAGAATGAGGGTGGGAAATGGCAGATTGACAGGTCTGAAGATAACAAAGAAAATCTGAAATAGACATTGTGAAGAAACTAATAATGAGCAGACTAAGACAGCTGAAGAGAATGCTAAATAGAGTCGAGGGTACCAGTTGAGATGTGGAGGAGTAACTTAATTTATACTTGTGCTAGGGTGATTAACCTGAGCAACCACTAGCTATCAACATATAGATGCTAGGTTTGGAGTTTTGTCACACAGATGGACAGTGAGTTAAGGTAATCGAGTCTTTCCCATAATGGACAATAGTCTCTGAATTAGACAGAGGAGAAAATTGGGACAGAAAGAAGGCCTGGTAGATGAAGAGGAAGTTGAGGTAAAGGGATCAGAGCTTGTAATGAAATCTGAAGGAATGGCAGTTAGGAGAGTGGCTGAAGTCAAGCTGTGGAGAACTATGGGGCTACCACACATTGTTCATAGCCCTGTTCCCAGTGCCACTGCATTGCTTCACAAGTGAAAGGTCTTACTGAGTTTGAGGAGAAGTAATTTGTATTTGAAATATCCTTCTGGTTTTCTAAGTTTCTCCTAAAACGATACATGTCTGTACCCATGACTAAGAATAAGGGAAATAAATGTTGTGTTTTATCAAAGATTGGGAATTGGGAAGGTAGGAAAATGAAGAGTGGTAGAATCCAAAGTACTTGTTCTCATCATGGAATAAATCTAAGATAAACATTGTGGTTCATCCCCTAAAAATTGAATTTACAATCACTTGGATGATGATGTTGATGATGAGTGTGAAAAATGTTCCATGAGGTCAAGGGTCTTCTTTATTGCTTGTTTGTGTTTCCACACTCAACAAATGGTTATTGATGAAAAATGAAACTTAGCACCCAAATGCCCATAAAATTAACTGAGAATCACTTACTTAGCAATTTTCAATTTTGTTACTCATCCTGTTAACAAATAGCTTTTTAATTTGCCCCTCATCATTGGAATTGCATAAGGCCTCTTCCTTCTTTATGCCCAGAATAGTACTGAAAAAAAGTGCACTTTTTTATATAAGCCTATCTAATGCTGATGGATGGCTTAGCAAAGACTTAGAACAATGATTTTTAAAGTTATCTCTACAAATGTTATAAAGGACCTATGTGAGGTATCTCCCATAATTAGTATACTTTAATTCTAGCAGCAGAAGCCTGTGCCGTCCCCCTGGTTCCACAGAAAAGATAACCTATCAGTGACATGGGGTGGTATTGAGGGAGTTTTTTCCATTCCCGTGTGGCAAGTCTATTGGGAAGCATTTCTTTAGTACCTGCCTCCAGATGCTGATTTCCCCTTTCCTCAGTGTTAGGCACTAAAAATTTCTTTGGTGAAATTGCTGTTAACTTGAACTTAATGATAATAAACATTTCATACCAATTTTTTGTACCAATGGCTGATGGACATAATATCAGTAATTGTGGAGTCACATACATAAATCCAGAGAATTTTATGAATTACATGTGGTGTTTCAAGATTTTTGAATTGGAGAACTTTATCAGTGTATCTTTCTTATTCTGGATCTCCACTTAAAAATTTTCAAAGATCTTTTCTCACACCATAGGAAATAGCTAATATTTTCAAAATTAATGCAAGTTAACATCTCAGCCCTGAAAAATTTTGAGGAGCAGTGTATCATAAAGAAAGGTGATTGTAATGCATTCCACTGTTATTGTGTATTTAAAATAAAGAAATAAATAAAATTCAAAAATCATTTAATATTTTTTTTTAAAAAAAAAGGTTGTACTATATTCCAAGTCAGGAGATTAAAAATGAGCCCAGGTTCTGCCACTGTCTTACTGATGACCTGATAAATAATTTATCTCACAATTTCTCATTTGTCCATTTGCCACTGATTGGCCAGATGATCCCAAATGAACAATCTATAGCAGGTTAAATCAGTAGGAAGAGAGCAGAACACACTGACTAGAGACCATGGAAATGGAAAATAAATCTTGTCAATAGTTGGAAAAAAAATAAATAAATTATCTCACCCAGATTATCTCTAGAGGGTGCTACAAAGACAAGACTAGAGGATTAATAAGTTGCATCCAACTCTAACATACCATGGTTTTTCACTGGATTTTATAATGACAGCTAAAAAGATTCACTCAATAAAGATGTGTTGAGCATACATTATATGCCAGCACTGTTGTAGGCACTGACTTTGCAGTAATGGAAAAACAACAACATAAAGAAAACCCCTCACCCTATGAAGCTTCTGTTACAATGGAGGAGATAGACATAGAAGCATAGATTAAATATTATGGAGAAAATTAGATGGATCTAAGGAGTACACGGGACCCAAGAGTTCTAATTTTTTAATTCAGTTATCAGAGAAGGTCTCACCAAGATGGTAATGATTGAGTAAATACCTAAAGTAGCTGTGGGATGTAAATATACATTTCTAAGGAAAAGGCCTCCAAACAAATGGCACTGCAAGTACAAAGAACTTATAGTAGGAGTACACTTGACATTCTGAAACCCAGTGGGACTAAAGCAAAGCAAGCAGGACAGCAGTGAGAAATGAGGTCAAAAGGTACAATCCGATCTTGAAATCCGTTCATTGTAAGGACATAGACCAGCTCTGAAATGAGAAGCCATTAGAGAAAGTTGAGCAGAGACATGACATCTGACTGACTCTTTGAAAGGACTACTCTGGAATCAGTGATGAGGATGGGCTACAGGAATACAAGGGTAGAAGCATGGAAATCAGTGAGGAAGCTAGTTCAATCATAATTGTTTCTCGGTAGTAAATTTCTATTAGCATCAGGCTTCATGAGCACAGAAATGTTTGTCTATTTTGATAACTACCATAATCTCATTATTTATATATTTTAGATCCTCAGATATTCTTTAATAAAATGAAAATTTAATTTTAAAAGTTAATTGGTTAATCAAAATAACATGAGGATGTTATCTATAAAATTGGTAAAAAGTGGTAAATTGCAAATATGTTCTGAAGGCACATCTCACAGGATTTGCTGATGGACTAAATATGAGGTATGAAAGAATGAGAAAACAGGCAGATCCTAAGGTTTTTGGAGCATCTGGAGTGTTGAGTTACTCCTTCCTAAGTAGGAAAAGAGTGAAAGCAGCAAGAGGTAGGCACTAGACATTTTGGGTTTGAGATGACTCCTTCAAACAAAGTACAGAGGTTCAGGTTCCAGAGAATATAGAACAGGCACATTTCACACTGAATCTCCAACTGAAGGTAGTCATAAAATTTTATCAGATGACTGAAATAAACATTAGAGGACTGTGGGAAATAAACAGTGGCATACACATTGGGTTATTTCAGCTTTTCTCTTATCAGAAATATTTTGAAAATACAAACAGTTTTTCCCCTGGGCTTTATATGGTGTTCTTTGTGAATGGTATCTCTTTATAGAAGATTATTGAGTCTTTCTGATTTTTCCTTACATGCTGCATTCCTAATGCTCTAGGAGATAAGTACAGTCACTGAGAATTTATCCATTCCATCATTTTCACTCACTTGGCTTTAATATTAATTTAGTTTTTTAAAAAATTATTTACCATGTTTATTTGTGATGGTTTAAGTTTTTGTGACGGACTTCGTAGATTATGTTTTGTTAGTCAAATTTTATTACAGTTTGACATACACATCCATTTGTATCACAGCCAATACATAGAAGTGTTCCTTCACGTTAAAAATTTCCCCCTGGCTATCACTCATCTATTCAATTGGTGTCTATAGCTTTGCCTTTTCCAGAGTATCATATAAATAGAGCAGTGTGGTTTGTAGCTTTTTAAGTCTGATTTCTTTCACTTAGCATAATGCATTCAAGCTTCATCATATTAGTAGCTCATTACTTTTTATTGCTGAGTAGTACTCTAACACTTGGGTATACCATTTTTTAAAAAATCTCCCTACCATTTGAAAGACATTCAGGTTTTTGTAGTTAGGGATAGTTATGAATAAAAACATAAATACTCACATGCAGGTGTTTTTGTAAACAAATTTCTTCTGGATAAATTCCAAGGAGACAGATTGCTGGACTGTTTGGTAAATATATTTTTTTAACTTTGTGAGAAACAATTAAAGGGTTTTCAGACTCCTTTCCAAAATGGCTAATACTGTTTTATATTATCATCAACAGTGTATGAGAGGTTCAGTTACTTTATAGCCTTGTCACCACTCTGTTCTGTCATTTTTAGAAGCCATTTTTAAGTCAGGCATGGTTGAGCCACCCACAGTCCCAGCTACTGGGAAGGTTAAGGTAAGAGGATCATTGCAGCCCAAGAGTTTGAGGCCAGCCTGAGCAACCTAGCAAGACTTGCCTCACCACAGGTGAGGGGGAAGCCATTCCAGTGAATTATATAATATCTCATTGTGGTTTTAATTTGCATTTCCCTAATAATTAATCATAATTCAGCATCTTTTCATATGTTATTCACTATTCATACCTCTTTTTTGGTGATGGGTCTGTTCACACATCTTGTCCATTGGATTAAATTGGGGTATTTGTTTATTATGATTGAGTTATGAGAGTTCTGTGTATATTGAAGAAATAAGTCCTTTTTCATGTTTTTTTTGTAAATATTTTCTCTCAATGTGTTGCTTGTGTTTTCATTTGCTTAACAGTGTCAAAGAGAAATTTTTAGCTTTGATAAAGTCTGACTTACCAGTTTTTTTACTAGAATTTTCTGTGTCCTAAGAAACCTTTGTATATATCAATATCACAAGGTTCTCTACTTATTTTCAGACATTTTATAATTATTGCCTTTAGGCCTATTAAAAATTGTAAGTAAAGTTTTGTATATAGTGTGAAATGTAGGTACAAGGTTAATCATTCTGTAGTGAATATACATTTATTCCAACATCCTTTGTGAAAAAAGATCATCCTTTCATGACTGAATTACCTTGACATCATTATCAAGAATCAGTTGGTCATATATATGTTGGTCTATTTCAAACTCTATTCTGTTTCCTTGATCTATATAATGGATTCCCTTAACTTTATAGTATTTCTGCATATCAGTAGTACGAATCCTACAGCTTTTTTTGGTTTGTGAAATTGTTTAGGTTTCCTAAGTCCTTTACTTTTCCATTGGTATTTTAGAATCGACCTATGACCTATTGCTTTTGCCAAAAATGTTGCTGTGATTTCGATTAAGATTGCATCAAAGCCATTAAGTCTATTTTTTAATCATAGGCATCTTTACGGTATTTTTCTAGGCAATTTAAAATGGTATATCTTTTAATATCTTTTAATTTATTTGAGTCTGTTCATCATTTTTGTTGTTTTCAGCATAAAAATATTTATTTCTTCTATTCATCCCTAAGTATTTTATGGCTTATTTGTTTTTTGATGCTACCATAAGATGCTATTTTTTGCTGAGTGTAGTCGAACACACCTGTAATCCCAGTGGCTCAGGAGGCTGAGGCAGGAGGATTGCAAGTTTGAGGTATTTTTTATTTTAATTTCTACTCATTTATTTCGGTATAATATATAATTGACTTTTGTATGTTGACCTTTCATCTTCTATCTTTTCTAAAGTCAGTGATTAATTTTAAGTAGTTTTTTTTAGATTGTTTGGGATTTTGTAGACAGTTATTTCATCTCTTTACCTTTCTTTCTTTCTTTCTTTCTTTCTTTCTTTCTTTCTTTCTTTCTTTCTGGTGTCAGTGATTATTATACATAATTGGTTGTAGATAGTCTCCTATTATTTTGTTAGGGATTTTTGTGCTTAATTTCATGGTGAATTTTGGTCTGCAGTTTTCTCATAGCTTCTTTGTTAGGTTTTGAGATCTTGATAATTATGGCTTCATTATATGATTTTCTGCATCTCATATTTTCAGAAAGAATATGGAAAATAAGGTTATCACTCATTTCTAAAATGTTTAATTGATAGTCAACTTTCTATTTCTTCACGTATTGTTATTTTTTATTATTGATTGCTGCACATTTGATGTTATAACTATTGGATTTCTTAATTCTCTAGGCTTCCTTTAAAGGAATATTGATTTAACTTTGGACAGTCTGTTTATTAAATTACTTTGGGATCGTTGAAACTTTTTTTGTTGTTTTTTAAGGATAAAGTAAAGCATATTTATTGGGGGTTAATTAGGATTTCTATCTAGGTAAACACAAATTCAAGTAGTCTTGAAAATATCTTTCCTCTTGATCTTTAGTATTTTTTTTCAAAATTTTTAAGGATATAATTTTAATGTAACTTCTATCCAAGGGCTGATTTAGCCTTACTATTAAGTACTAAGGCATGATGCTTAGGAGGTTTCTTTTGAAATCTCCATGCATACCATCCTCTCCTGAATCTGATTGGTCAAAACATAAATGTTTCTCAGCATTGTAAAATTTTGCAATTTTTTCCCATTCATAGTAATAATAATTCTTTTTCTGATAGTTTTTCTTAGCTTGGCCTCCTAGAGGCTTACCCTTCATGTGCACAGCAGTATTAGCTAGCACTTAGGAGATACCCTACACAGATTTCTGAAATGGTTCTCTGTAGAGTTTACTCTTTAAAGGTAATATGTCCTTCAGACTTTCCTTAGCTTCTGATCTCTGTCTTCTCATCTCAGCAAGGCCAATGCCTTCCTTGTACTCTGACTTCTCTTTCCTGCTCTGTAGTCTCAAAAGTGCTTACAGGTAGAAAGCCACTTATCATAGGTTTCTCAGTTGAGTTTTTGCTCTTTCCTCCTCGTGTCAGTGATAACAGTTCTGTGCTGCTTATCTTCTAATGTCTGAATGTTTCACATTTTGTGTTCAGTTTTTTTTTTATAGTGTTAACATATACAGTATCAGTTATTTCATCATGGCCCAGACGAGTCAGATTTGTTTAGTTGTTGTTGTTGTTGTTGTTGTTTTTAAAATAAAATTAAACCAACTGTATTCTATTGTGAAAAATTATCCCTTAAGCAAAGAAGATTGAAAAAAGTTGAAGATTTAAAAAAAAATCTTTGCACAGGCCTATCAGAAAAAGCCAGCAGAAATGAAGACATGTGTAATGATGTTCATATAAACAAAGTGAATTTAAAGCAAATAGTATTGAATGAGAGAAATGAGAAAATTTTATGGTCTAAAATGTTTACAATTCACAGTAAAGATCTTTCTTTAATCATTAATCATTGTATACACATGCTCTCAATAACAGCAGAGCTTATTGTTTAATAGCTAAAGGAAATATAAGGAGAATTACACAGAAATGAAATACTAGTAAGTGACTTATACATCTTCTAATTCATGGTAAACCAGGGAGACTCACTATAAAATAGAGTACTTAATTTATTCACACTACTAGGTTAGACATAGCTGATATATATTAACTCTTTGCACAATAAGGAGAATAGAATTAATGTCCACAAAATATTTATTTTTAAAATAGCTACAAAAGATAAACAAGCTTCAGTAATTTTTTGTAGTATTATAGTATTTAGTAAATCATGAAACTATCTTTTTTTTTGTACCAAAATGAATTCCACAAGTATCAATGATATACACAAAACCAGTTATTTTGTTTTTAAGTGGGGAATTCATAAACTCATAAACCATAAAGAAAATACAGTAAATTTAACATTACATTAAAATTTCTTTCTGCAAAAGGGACCTCCCTGTAGCTGAAAAGAGCCTGAAGGCATTAGGAGTCACTGAAACTTCCTTGGTCCATGGTAGCTCTCAGGCCCAAGATTGTATCTTTTTACATCCTCTTGAAAGTAGTGGTTCTGAAACTTGAGCTTATATCAGAATCACCTAAAGGGCTTGTTGAAATGCTGCTTGTTGGGCCCTGCCCAGAATTTCTTAGTAGATACAGGATAAGTGGATAAGTGAGGTTCAAGAATATGCATTTTGAACAGATTTCCAGATTATGCTGATGTCTAGAGACCATATTTTGAAAACCACTGTTTTATATGTTCCTAACCCTCCTTTTTTGTGTTCATGAGATTATTCAATACTATTTTTGCAAAAAAAAAAAAAATCCTACATTAAACTAAAGTGTTGAAGTGACATGAAATAAGCAGTTTTGTATCTTCCCAACATCTTACAAGAACAAAGACTTGTACAAGATAATTGTGTAATAAAGAAGGAAATAATCTAAATGTTTCCAAAATTAAAGAACTGCTAAATAATGACCTGAATACTCGAGGAATACTGTGTAACTATTAAAAACAAAGTATTTCTATATATGCTGATTTGGAATAATATCAATTTTAACAATCATATTGTTAAATATAAAAATGCTTGGCAAGATATACACCCATTTATGTTTTGCATATATGCATTAAAATGGCTCCATTATGAAAGCGTGTTGACTGCTCTTGGGAAAGTTGGTTTGTTGTCAGGGAAGGGATAAGAAGGAAAATTGCTTCATATTGTATGTCCTGTTGTACTTTAAAATTCATTTTTGACGTTTGCCAATAAGCAAGTACTCTAAACTAGAAGTAACCTCACCTAGTTTTCATTTTAATTCACAGGGAATGAAATAGTTAAGGAAGTGAGAAAGATGGTAGCTAGGAAGCCACCTCAGAGAGCAATGCTTAAGAGCTTGGGTCCTGGATTTAAAGCACTTTGACTCCAGGACTTAGCCACGGTAACTGGTAGCTAATATGGAAAGAAAATGTGTTGATGAAAATAAATTTTAAAGTCTTTTATGTTTTTGTTGCTTCATATTTGCACTGACTTATAAGAAGATTAATTTATGAACATGCATATTATGATGCCTTTAGTAAACTAAACTTCCCTGAATTTTCCTGTTCTCTCCGTTAGTCTAATATCCAATACTAGACCTCATAAATCTTTCTAAAATCAGCTGACCAAAAGTAGCAATTAATTTTTCTTTGTAAGTTTAAGGTCCTTTATAGTTTCCTTAATGAGTTTCCCTGAAAGGAAGCACTCTAAATCTTGTAGGGTCCTGTAGCTGTAATTACTACTGTATTGTAGCAGTGGCACTTATTAAATAGCGAAGTGTGGTTTGTCAAAATAATTCCTTCAGAAAACTCCATTTCTTCACTCAGAAATAATCGTTACCATGGACGACCTAGCAGTAGTAAATACTGTAAATTCTGAATCCTGTGACCCTCCACATTAATGTGAAGCATGCTTTTCCTTATACATATCTGAATTAGATACCTTTGGAATTAAAGAAAATTAAAGACAAGTGTAAAAGTCAGGAGAAAAATAGGTCTTTTACAATGTTCAGGAGTTACAGTATCATACTATAACAAGTAGTCAGCTTTTAAATGAGAGTGATTCAGGCTATGCCATGTTCCTCTGTCAATCCTGTAAACCTATCCCTGCCCTCCTTGTTTGACCTAGTAACTATGAAATAGGGTGGGGAGGTAGGTGATCAAAAAATCATCTCTGTATCTCTGAAATTAGCAGGAGTTTTTTCCTCAGATGCATATCTTCCACAGACCACTTGCAGTAATTCTGCTTTTAAAGAATTGAAGCTTATTTGATCAAATAAAGTAGTACTTTCAGAAATCAAAAGTCTTATAAATGCATGATATTTGGCACTGTCATCAGAAATTGTGATTGTTTTAAAACACTGAGTTGTAATATTCCATGCATAAGAAAGAATTTTCCTTGGTTAGTACATATTTGTCCTTTAAAAAAATAATAGACACACACACATAGTTGATTATAAAATTGTTTGGACACTAAACTTGGACACTAAACTTCAACTATCAGCCAGGGATAAAGTGGAGCCTCCAACTCCTCTTTAACACTTTTGTTTCCATTTAACTCCCACTTAGAGGGAGAACTACTTTGTGATGTTTGTGTTGGACTTCTAAATTTGTAAAGAAACCTATATTCCTTAAATAATGAATGCAGTGGAGTTGACTGCCCTTCATCTCTACTGGTGCCTTCCAGGTTTCCTGGTTTTTCTCTCTCCCCCTCCCTCCCTCCCTCCCTCCCTCTTTCTATCTCTCTCCCCTCTCCCTTCTCCTGCATCTCCTCTCTCTCCCCCCTTCTCCCCCCTCCCTTCCTCTATCCCACCTTCTGTCCCCCTCCTCTTTTCCCTCTACCACCCTCCTCTTTTCCCCTGCCTCAGTCCCTCCTCGCCACCCCATTCACTCTCTCTTTACCCCTTGTAAGTCACTTGGGCCCCATGCAGATATGTTCAGCTCTTTTTATTTTTTGCAGTGCTGGGAATTATATCCAGGACCTTGCACATACTAGGCAAGTACTCTACCACTGAGCTGTATCCCCAGCCCACATTCAGTTCTTGATTATCTGCATTAATGGATGGGAACTAGGGCATATATAATCCCAAATGGTGGATAATCCAAAAACCATTAATACTTGGCTTTGAAATGTATTCAGTAATGTCTTAAATTATTTTTACCTTCCTAATTATTTTTAGCTAATGCTGCCATTAGTTTGCATTCCCTGAACATACCCGGGTTCTTTGGAGGACTTAGTGGGGTGGGGGCATAGAAAAATGTCTGTAGGAAGGCAGATTGATAGGATTATTATTGAATTAAAATTTACTTTGGATAATTTCCATGTTACTGATTGAGAGTTGTCATTGTAACATCTAGTCTTGGCTTAACACAGTATTTGCCTATGATCAGGAAATATTTGTTAAATGAAAATTCTCATTGTTTTTCATACCATTCTTAATAATGGTCATATCAGAGGTAGCATAAGACAGGAGAGGAAGTCAGTGAAGAATGTTCACTTCATCCTACCACAAGCCACTTTAGCTCCAGCTCAGGAAAGATGAGCATTGCCAAGTCATGGTCATTTTCCAATATAGTGCTGATTTGCAGGCTGTTTAGATAACTGAGCCATACTGATCAGCCCCTCACAGACAAGGACTTAACCCAAGAACCCTTTAGAAATGAAGATATACTGTTCTTTCAAAATGCAAGGACTTGTATTTCTATTACTAGAATATAACTTTCCATGATAATGCAAATATCTAAATTAATATGTAGAGTGTATTTTCTCAAAATTCCCTGTAATAAACTCTCCATCATAGTAAATCTGTGTTTAAAATCATTGACTGGTAAATGTTAACATTTAAAATATATCATCATTTTTGTAACTTTGTTTTGAATTTCTTCATTTTTTATCTTGTGCTGGGAGTTATAAAAAAATCTGAACGGCCCATCATTGCTTTTGGGAGGCCTCCATTACCCCATAGCTATATCTGTTATCATTCATTAGCTTTATTTGAATTTACTAGTAAATTAGTCTTTGAAATGTCATACTTATAATAGCAGACATAGATCTAGAAAGAGGTTGGTGCATGTATAAAAACGTTCAAGGGTTATATATACAGCCTTAAAATATCATGGTCATCTTTATCCAACATCTTCATGAGCTTTTTGTTTCTCTACAAAAACAAGATACACAAGGCTATACTTTCTATTCAGACTATTTTTGCAAAGGGTGTATTACATTTGTTCTGACAAAACAGCTTCAAACACTTGCCAAGGAGAATAAATTACAGTAGGGATGGGTGATAATTATTAGGAACTTATTTTTGGAATAAGAAACCTTCCTTAATAAAGGGCTATGTATTGCCCTCTGAAAGGAACTGAGAATTTTCCTCAAAGTCAAAAATATACTTTTAGAAGTACAAGTACATATGCTTTGGGGGTTAAATTAGGTTTAACATGTCTTTCCTTAATGCCAAATCCAAGCTGGGTTCAACCCATAAATTACCAGGAACATTAAGAAAGTATATCTGAATTGTTTAAACACAAATCACTTGACATTTCTGATCTTCCTATTTTGTTTTAAGCAGAGTTTGATGGGCTTAAGGGATTCAAATCTTTCCAAGTCATGCAAATCCCAAATATTTTTAGAAGGACCTACTTGAAATAGTTGATAAAAACTTTATTAAGCGAGTCAAGCATCTTCTAGGAATGTACTGTGTAGTACCCTTCCAGGAATAAGATATGCAAAATTAGAACTAAGTTACTTTATTTGTCCTTCCATCTTTTTGTAAAGTTGCTCTCTAAAGTTAGAATTAAAGTTGAATTAAAGTTGTGACCTTAATTATAATAAATGCAATATTAAATTCTAATTTTGACTGTTCTCACAGAGTTAGTTTAAAGGAATACTCAGGATTAATTAGTTTGAAAACAGGAAAGACAAAGAAACCCAACATAAGAAGAGCCTAAATTTAGTCCGGGTGGTAGATGCTCAACCTCACAAAAACATTTTTGACTTGCTTTTGTTTTTTCCTGATAATAACAGCATTTGGATTCTGTGTTTATTCCATACCAGGCATTGATTATTTAAAATTCGTTAGCTCTGAAAAGAAGTGATCAGAAAGCAAAACCTAAAATTAATTTAATTGAGCAAAAATATAACACTGCTCTGTTGTGTTTGAACATGCTTACCAAGTGCTATCATTTCATGATCACAGGTTACTTGACATGCCCTTGTGAAGTTTGTTGAATTAAGTCAAATGTAGCTTTCCTACATTACTTGTTCTTGTAAGATAGATATATCAATATGACACTAAAGGGTCATTAAAAGAAAAGGTAAATGAAGATCAAGGATTTAAATTTCTTTCTCCTTATATAACCCACTACAGCCATGTTGGACCAAGGCTATTGAAACATAAATGGATCGTTTTTATAAACTGATTGTTAAAAATGGACTTCTCATGGTGTTTCTATGGCTCATTCACCACACAATAACACTATCAGTAGTTACTGATTCCTGAGAATAGCAGTTTAGTTACACAGAAATTTAAAATAGAGAATAACAGTATAGGTGCAAACATAAACTGCCCTGTCTTTGAGTGGCTTATTAGTAACTGTAATACTTCAGATAATCTTTTTTTGTTTGTACAGATTTTAATTACTAAGTAGGTCTGATAAAATAGGAATTATTGTGTTATCACAAGTGATAAAATATATGAGCATCGCAGTCTGCAAGTGTAATATACATAAAGCAAGATTAATAGTATCAAGCAATTAAACTGTAGCTATCTTTAAGGGAAAAAGAAAGGTTTAATGCTACCCTTAAGTGTAACTTCAGCTCTCACTAAATATTTTTAACTGCAATAAAAGCATGTTAATTGTAGAAGTGACTTTTTTATAAGACCTCATTTCTTAGAGTAAGTTTTCCTTTCTAAGAATACAAAAGCTTCCTGAAATAATTTCTATTTGTAACTCATTCCATAATAGGCTGAATTTTCCTTGGCTTTTAAGCTCAATGAAGTAAAGCCCAAAAATAGCACAGGAAATTTTTTGTGCTGTGAATATATATATGAACTAAATCCAGTTGAGATTTAAATGATTAAATTATTGATGTCATTGTTGGTCCCACAGCATTCTGTTAGTCATATGGTGGTTCTTAAATATTTTGAGAATTAGACCTTAGTTTGGGCATAAGAGCATATAAAATAGAGGAAAGAGTATTTTACTTTAAAATATCCTAGTATATACAAATTACAAATACTAATATAAAATAAAATAGTAGGCATCTAATAATAAATTATTTTTAATGTGTTTCTGGTTTTCCCCCTACTTCCTGAATTATTTTTGTGACACCATTAGGAAGATCAATGCCTGTGCTTCCAATTTAGCTACACCTTTGCTTCTCAGTAATGTGACAGGTGGCTTTACAGTGTATTTAACAGGACCTTAGTAAACAACAGATAGAGCACTTAGTGAAGTATATAGAGCTCTTTACAAAGAGCTTTGTAGATCTGCCCCCTTTCTCTTACTACTGCTATCTTCCCTCCCTCCCTCCATCCATCCATCCCTCCTTCTCTCTCTCTTTCCTCCACTCTCCTCCCTTCTCTTCCTCCCACTTCCCCTCCCCTCCCCGCTTCTTCCTCCCTCCCTCCCTCCCTTCCACCCCCCTCTCATGCAGATTTAGTTTTTGTCCCAGAATTATTTAGTCCTGTGGCAACTTAAAACTTTGAAGCAATGTGAAGCAATTACAAAGCAGCACATAACAGATTACACAAAATTACTAGAGACCTGCATTTTGTGTAGTTTTGAAAATATTAAACATATAAACTGTTGGACACAGATAAAAATCAGAAGTGTTGTATTCAGTGTAAATTACCAGCCTTTGCAGTTGCCCTCCTGACAGTACTGCAGTAGAATTTGCTGCATGCATGTATCTGTGGGCTTGTTTTTTGAAGCTAAGCTAATACAACTCTAACCAGCAGGAAGATTGCAAGAGAAGTTTGAGCAATAACTGGCATTTAGTTATAAAAATCATAGGTATAAAAATTATTTTTAAAAAATAAGCTACTTTGTTTATTTTGCTCTTGAAGCACTGTCTGTGATGAAACCAAAAAGGTTACTGCCTATAGGAAAATTACAGGCATTTGAGCTGTAAGGAAGACTGGGAAGGATAGCAACACTCAACTGTGGTTGTGTACCAACCTTCGTTTGTTTTATTTTTGTTGGAATTTTCTTTCATTTGTATCAATTGAATAATTTTGAGTAGCTTCATTCTAAATATTTTAGTCATTTAAGAATGCACTTATGTATGTCAGTTAAAAATTCTTTTCAGGAGTACTCAAAATGGTTTAATCCACATACTATTTTGCTTTGCCCATATCTATTTCCCCTGATATTCTTTGCTCTGGTTAATTCTTTGTAATTCAGAAGAACAACCCATTTAACTTAGAAATATTTTTCTTCTTTTTGGCATACTAAATATTAGCATTTGTAATTTAAAAGAATTAGAAGTGTGGGAGAAGTAATTTTTTTCTTAAGGCACACAAACACAAGCATATTTGACAAAATATATAAATTTTAACTTAGTCACTCATCATTTTAGCATGGAATATAATTTTAAAGATAAAGGAAAATGACAGAAGATGTAAGCATTTTTAAAAAAATGTCACCTGGGCATTTTCCCCCCTGAAAAATGCAGTAATTGATGTAGTTAAAAAAAATACAGTCTAATTATTCTGATTAATTTGGTAATAATAATTAATAAAACTTAAGTAGTTGATGTCATAGTTTTCAATAATTATGCTGGGATATATAGGGGTGGTTATATACTTTTTTCCCCACAACTTTAATTCCTCCTTAAATATAATACTCCCAGAGAAAAGTATTTAAATATTTTCTTTTTCCTCACTGTAACTTCACAGATGGTTATATTTGGTTTCAAATTTTACAAAGAAGTAATATTTCCTAGCTAAATTATGAGCAGTTTTTTCTATTCTCCATTACTTGATAGCACTAGCAACTTAGAACAATTAAGTCTTTGCTATGTGCCAGAATCACAAAATACTCACTGAAGTATTTAAGCAAAAGGCTTGTTAAGAAAAGTGTAGCAATATTATATAAAATTAGAAGTATAAATGGATAAAAGTATACCAAATTGAATTATTCCTATTTGTGTTGTAAGCATTAGATATAAATTGATTAATTAGCATTTGCTGAAAGTATAAAATGTCACTATTTATGTAATACAATTACACACAAAGTTACTATTACTGTTCATGTCTATTCTGTGATACTCATTTACCTGGCCATAGAAATCAACTTTAAAAGCTTCCCTAGAAAGAAAATATATCTATTCTAAAGCTAAATTATAAAGTAATTTATAATTACTAAAGTATAATTATATTTTCATTTAAAATAACTATATACAGTTTACCAAAAAAAAAAATATGTACAAGAGTACTAATTTTCCCCTACATATAATGTTAAATGAATATTTTAAATAAGAATACCATGCGAGAATGCAGTTTTATAGGTTTGGCTATATTAATTTGTTATCATATAAATGCTTGCAAAAGGTTAAGTTAACAAAAAAATTGTAAAGATTATGAAATTTGGGAAAATTGTATTTTTAATTCAGATCTTTACAAATGAGGTAACTACTAGACCACTACATATTCATTTTTTCTTTTTTCCTTTTGAGGATTTGTGGTTTTTATTAAATATGAAAAATTTCTACACTTTTTAAACATGTACACTTAGAGAAATAAAAGTTTAATCATCTTAGCCTAGTATAGAATTTTAAAATTAGTTTAAATGCCTAAAACTTATATTTTACTGTATTTTATATATGTTTGCTCAAAACTTAAATTTTGCTGTAATGTGTCTTTGACATATAATGTTTGCTCACTGTATTCAGTTAATAAATCAAATTTTTTCACAATTACATGAGAAAATGATAACTTGTTCATAATTCCTCTCAAAAGTACCATTTTCTAAATTTTTGTTTTGTTTCTCTACAGACGGTGGGTGCGGCTGCTGTTTGGCAGAGAGTTCCCTCTGCAGGACCTCCTGGTGGTCTGGGATGCCTTGTTTGCAGATGGCCTCAGCCTGAGTTTAGTGGACTATATCTTCATAGCCATGTTACTCTACATTCGAGATGCTTGTAAGTATTAGGACTTTGCTTGTATTCGACTAGGGAGCCCTGATTTTCAAAAGTGTTTTTTTGCCTTTAAAATATATTTTAAACTTTATTTTTCGATTTACATATACCTAAATTTTTATAGTAGATGATATAGCAATGATTCTATGGAAAATTGTAAGCATCTCTTTTATCAGTAGCCATTATGTTTTTGGAGATGTGGAGGATGATTTTTATCATGAAAGAATTGAAGTATTTTTTAGAACCATTTTTCTCAAGATACTCCTGCTTTAATCTTCTTGTTACACACATTTGTGAAATTCATATATAAAAGCCAGTATTTCAGATATGTGTAGAGCTCCACCTTCTGACATATAGTAGTATTCAACAATGTTTATCTGAAAGTTGGAGCTGTTTGTATAGTATCATCAACTTATTAATTTAAAAAAAAAAAAGAGTATTTGACTTCTTCCCAGTTAAATTTTATCAAAATTCATTCCCCAGTGTAGTGTCTAATGGTAGAGGCATTCCCATAACCTCAGATCTACCTAAGGCATCTTACCATAGCCAGAACGCCAGTGCCTACCCCCTTTCAATACTCTGATAATCCTTGTCATGAAGAAAATATCAGAGCATGTTTTAAATTTCAAAGTAATCCAAATTATTTTTCTTTTCAAAAATAATCACAGTTCACAAACAAGATTTATAAGCCAAAATTAGTAAAGATTGCACTAAGTACTGTTGTTGAATTAGGAAGTAAAAAACTATTGTTAAGATTAAGCAGCACTTTGTCAAAAGAACATATACCATTTGGAGTTGTTATTTATCATGACTGTTAACTTGCTATATAGCTTTCTTTATTTCTTAATAGAATACCAGTTGTGCCAGATGCTCTTGTTATGCCTCTGGTAACACTAATATTCTTTAAAATTTTTAGATTATACTTTTTTAATTCCCTCAAAATTACTTAAATTAAATAAGTGACAGGAACACCACATTTTATCCAAAAATTGAGCTTTTTCCTGTGCCTTCAAGGTCAAACAGTTTGGGCTTTGACAGACAAAGTGAGAATTCCTTCTTTTGGAGCTGGAGCTAATCATATAAGAACATGGAAATCACCATAGAAGACATCTGGAAAGTAGCTGAGGCTGTTTGGATAGATGTGGTGGATACTTGATTTTTGGGTATTGCATATTTAGCTCCCTTTGAAAGTTGTATGTTTTTAAAATTGTAAGTAATGAAAAACAAAAAGAATGAGAAAACTGTTAGAAAAAAAAAAAAAAAAACTCTTGGATCATATTTTCACAGAACTTTCCACATCAAACAACTTCTGAAATGTATTCTGATTTTCTGTAATCTTAGACAATTAACAGTTGGTCTCTTCATGACTCTGACACATTACACACACACACACACACACCTATATATTTGTAAATTGAATTTAATTGTCTCCTGAACTAAAATCTATTTTTTTAAATTTCATAAAACATGGCAAATTTGGGGCAGCTGAAGCCCTTATACATTTTTAATCTTTCTACTGATTGTTTTATAAAACATGGGCACACGTGGAAAAGTGCAGAAAAGAAGTTGCTTTTTCATATGAATATTTAGTCAAGCTTATTTTAATTTTGTGGCTAAATCCATATAATAGATGTTGTCTTTTAAAGATAGAGTGAATTTTTTTTTAGTTATTTATGGCTACTATTGTCTTGAAGAAGTTTTTCAAACTATTAGGGAATAATGACATAAACAATTTCAAATAGACACATCTGATATTGCAATTGAGAGGGAATGTAGTATGAAAATTTATGAAGAGACAGTGTGCCTCCTCTGGGCCAGCTGTGGGTGAGTAGAGAAAATGGTATATATACTGGTAAATCCAGTAAGGTGATCTGTGTTCAGGCTGAAGGAAGAGCATTCATAAGGGACTGGAAGTGAGAAGCCACTTTGTGAGTGTGGTGTTTGTGTTTGTGTTTCTACAAGCTCTTTGGGATTATTTGAGTAAAAGGAGTTAGTGAGATTATGAGACTAAAGATGTAAATAGGAGGAATCATGATAAAAGTCTTCAGCCTAAAATGAGTTATCAAAAGGTTCAAAGTAGAAGTATGATCACTTTTAGATCACTCTTGCAACAACATGGAAAATGAACTTGAAAAAGACAGAATAAGGTCAGATAAAAAGTTATAAGAATAGGGAAAAACAGTGAATGCAGAAATGTTAGGAGATAGGTAAGGGAGAATGGGAAATCTAGAGCAATCCCCTGCTTTAGAGGCTTCAGTGGCTGGGTCATTGGGGAGAAAATACAAGGATCCACAGGTTTTAGGAATATAAATGATTGAGTTTTGGTCATGCTGAGTTTGAGATGCCTATGAGAAACCATCGCCTGAAGATTTGGAAAATAATGTTCAATGTCATTATCAAGGCTACTGGTTGAGGTTTTCAAATAATTACAGCTGTTTGTCAGTCAAGATTATAATAATAGATGCTGTCAATCTCCTAAGAAGAGAGTGACCATATATCCTAGTTTGGGGTAATCTTGGTTTGCATCTGCTACCCCAGAGTAATAATTATTAAAAGTATCCTCCTTTACTCCCAAAGGCATCCCATTAGGATCATGAAACTTATATGCCATCCTAAGTAAATTGGGTACATAGAGAAAGAGAACGTGGACAAAGGTGGAACTTTGCCTTTAGCATCAGTATTTAAGGAGAACTGGAAGAGAAAGAGCAACAAGTATTTGTACTGCAGTAAAGTAAGGAAGGGAAAAGTCCACCCAGATTTGGCACTCTGAAGTGGCACTGGGTACGTTTTCCAGAGTGGAATGAATGAAGTGATAGAACAGAAGGTTCTGGACAACTGAGAAGTACATGATCTATTCTTCAGCTTTTTGTTGTTGTTTTAGATATGAATTATTTTTATTGTTTTTTTTAAATAAATGACAGTAGAATGCATTACAATTCTTATTACACATATACAGCACAATTTTTCATATCTATGGTTGTCTATAAAGTATGTTGACACCAATTCGTGTCTTCATACATCTACTTTGGATAATGATGTCTATCACATTCCACCATCCTTGGTAAGCCCCTGCCTGCTCCCTTTCCCTCCCAACCCTCTTCCCTATCTAGAGTTCATCTAAAATGATGACCAAGAAAGTAAGACTTTAGAGATGGTTTATACAGGGTGATCTTTAAAGAAGAGAAGAATTAGACATTAAAGATGCAGTAAGAAGACAATTCAGGAGCCAAGGAAGTTGTCCTTAGACTGAAAGAGTGCACTAGAGTTGGGGGTGCTGGTAGAGAGGTTTACTTCTCAACATAGAGTATCTCCTTCAAGAGTCAGTGTTTCCCTCTTTTTTTTTTAAATGTTTTATTTTAAAATTTTTTGTGATACTATGGATCAAACCCAGGTCCTGGTACATGCTAGACAAGTGCTCTACCACTGAGCTACATCCCCATCCCTTTGTATTTTGAGACAGAATCTGGCTATATTGCCCAGATTGGCCTCTAATTTATCATCCTCCTCATCCTCAGTAGGTGGGACCACCACACCTGGTTTTCTTCTCCTGTGGCATGGATGAGATCTATGAAAACAGAAATTACCTCTTTTGTTTTTAACTTTCTATTTGTTTATTTTTTCTTCTTTTACACCTGCCCCACCCTCCTCTATTCCCCAGTGAGAGACAGGATTTTGTCCATTTTGGTTTTCCTACTGTGCACTAACATCTATAACAGAGCCCAGTACATAGTTAACCTTCAGACAAATATTTTTTTAAATAAAATAATTTAAACAAGGGCCCAGAGGCAATAAAAGAGAATTGGAAGACTGACTATAGAACAGGAATGAAAAACTGGTGCAGATACATGAAGGAAATACTAGGCTGGATTCAGAAACGGACCAGTTTATATGTGGAGAAGACCAAAAATGGGGGAATCCCATGCCATCTGCTGGGAATGAGTTAGAGTAGGGCAAGGGCTTTGAGGGGACTGATTAAAAGGCATGGTAAATATGGCTGACAAGGACTAGGACGAGTAGCTGGTGAAGATCCTCCAGTGATGAGCAAAGGGCAGTGGCACTAGACCTCAAGGTTGTAGTTTTTCCAGCTGTACTGAGGAGTTAGAGTGAGGTAAAAAAAAAAATAAACTGTAATGTAGGTTTCAGGTTGGGTTTACTTTCAAATGAATTAGGCAGAACTGAGGAAAAGAAGGATAGAGGGTGTTGGGTACATTTTCAGACAGTACTTTAGGATGTATAAGAAGGGAAGCACAGTCAGGAGACCACTGAGAAGAAATGAAAGTATCAAGGAGTTGGAAACAGGGTAGAAGAGACGTGAAAGCATAAATATTGTGGTCACACAAAAGGACAGGAAATGGTTCTAGATGTGGTCAATATGGTTGAAGTGAGTGAAGGGTGAAGTAAGTCACTCAAGATCAAGGGATTTTGAGGAAGGTAAAATTTTTGTGCCACATATAAACTGGTCTATTTCTGAAACTATGGTTCTCCATGAACACTTCATCAAGAATCAAGATTTGAAAAGAAGATATAGAAAAAATTTTTAAAGAATCAGATACCAAAACCTCAAACAAATGCTGAAAGCATGACCAAGAAAACAACTCTTATTCAGTCATTTATTCAAAGAACCAACAGTTTAACCAGTACTTATTGAGTTCTTGCTATTTGCCAGCTATTGTAGTACATGGATGAAGTGATACATAGATGTGTGATGGATGTATAGAAGTATGGCATGAACTTCAGTGGAAGAAGGATTTTTATGGGAAGATAGGAAGCAAAGTTTGGAAGCAGCATTGGAGCAAGGTGATCCCCCACCTCACCTATAGAGGTTGCAGGGAAACCAGTGAGTACAGAAGAGCCAGGCTTCCATGGAAAGACTTTGTTCCTCTGAGGGAGGATCATGAGGGAGGGGAGCAGCAGGAGAAAAAGAGGATACAAAACAGGATTGGGTAAAGTATAGGAGAGGGCAGTGCTAATTAGATGAATTTACATTTTAGGCCATGGTCAAGAACCAAGGGAAAAGAAGAAAAGTTTTTAGCCTCATCATTAAAACAAACAAAAAACATCAGTTTCAAGGTTTTATTTCATGTCAGTATATTCTGACTCATGATGCCCAGCTATGACATCCAGAGTGGTATTCAGTTATACTCAGTATTTTCAGGATCATTCATTAAAATATTCTTCACTGATATTATGTGGCTAAGGGCACTGTGTGTTCTTTTGGAGCTCTTCATAACCCAGGGAATGTTTCACTTGAGGAAAGTGGAAGAGCCTACTTCAGTGATGGCATTCCTTGCTTCAGCCCCATACCTCCTAGGGATTCAATGGGTGGGCTTCAAAAATCTTTCATCATTCTGATGTTGTACAAAATGTTGTACATTTCTCTGGTGCAAGGGGCTATAGTTTCATCAGTTTTTCAAGTGAATATATATCACCAATAAAATGAAATACAGTTAAGCTAAAGTTCTAATTTTACATGCACAGATAATTAGACCTTTTATGGGTTGAATTGTATCCCCCAAATGATACATTGGAGTCCTAACTCCTAGTACTTCAGAATATTATCTAATTCCCAATAGATTATTGGGGATGTAATTAGTCAAGATGAAGTCCTATTGGAGGTAGAGCAGGCCTCTTAATCTAATATAACTGGTGTCCTTATAAGGAGGAGAAAGTTTGGATACAGGCATGCAAAGGAGGAAGATGTGAAAACAGACAGGGAGAAGAACAACTCATGAAGACAGAGGCAGAGATTGGAATGATATATCCGCAAGTCAAGGAATGGCAAGGATATTCAGTTGTTATAGAAGCCAGGAGAAAGGTATGGCATGGATTGTCCCTCAGGTCCCTGAGAAAGAACCAACCCTGCCATAACAGAAGCCAGAAGAGGCAGGGAAGGGTTTTCCCCTATAAGTTTCTGAGGGTGGATAGTCCTGTCAGTTTCTTGATTCCAGACTTTTATCCTCCAGAATGATGAGAAATAATGTGTTTTTTTTTTAAACACCCTGTTTTTAGTCAGTACTTAGCTGAATTCTGTGGATTAAAGTTATATACAAAAAAAAAATCAAGAATAAAGATATGTCAGTAATCATGACATAATCCTGAGCTGTTATCCTGTAAAAGTTTATGAACGTCTATCCTCTCATCACAGGATTTTTCAACCAGTTAGTCTAGACCGTAAGTCATTCCTGTGATTCCTTCCTTCCCTCTCCTCTCTTCATCTACCTAAATCAGGCCTAAGGTAAAGAACCTTTTTCCAAAACCTTTCCCCATGGTTCTAGCCCTCATTGATCTCTCACTTTTGTGGTCCTGCAAGGTTTCAGTTAATGTAGCACTCAATTTCACTCTATTCCACATGGTTTCTTAGTTACTGTGGTTGTTGGTCCTATCTTCTAAGCAGATTGCAAGCTTCCTTAGTACCAGAACCACTTGTTGTCATTCTTCCATGTCCCTCAGAGCATCTGAAGCTCTTTATCTGCCCAGATAATCTTGAAGTAGCATCAGGTCAAAAGTACTGTGGAGACTGGGGAGTGGATTTGTGAGAAGACAGGTGCCCATTCTAATTTATGGAATAACAACTCAAATAAATAATGATTTTTTTAAATGTTCTTTTGACATGACTTTTTGAAAACAATTGTTTACCTTTTAAATTAACTACCAACAATTTTTTATTTCAGTTGAAATCATTTTTTAAAATATTTTTTAGTTGTTGATAGACCTTTATTTTATTTATTCATATGCTGTGCTGAGAATCAAATCCAGTACCTCATACATGCTAGGCAAGCACACTTCCGATGAGCTACAACTCCAGCCCAATTTAAATTTTTAATTGATGTTTGACTAGTATCAAAATAAAACATTTTCTAATTTGTAATATAATACACCTTTGTCTTATAAACTGTATTAATAGCTAAAATGCTATAATCCATTTAACTGTCAATTTTCTTAATCACAAAGCACCTCTCAAATGTTTATTGTCTTTTTAAATTTTCTCTCTAAACATTTTGTGGCTGGAAAAGTTTCCTTCTTGGCATTTCTATCCACTTCTTACTTTGTTTCACTTTGTCAATTAAATTTTATTTTTTTATTTAATTAGTACATAATAATTGTACATATCTACAGGATACAATGTGATTTCATATCAAGTACTTGTGTTTCCCCTTCCTTTTCATGTCTTTGTGTTGGATGCCTTCAGGCTCCTCTCCCTGTCCTGATTTTTCAGCCAGCATAAACATGTTACTACATGTTACTGTGCTGTAGCTCCCTCTGTTTCTCTGTTTTCTGTAGGGGTCTTTAGTTGTTTCCTGCCCTGGCATGTTGTGGCACTTGTGTCCTCTTCCTGATTTATGTGTTGTTCCTTTTGATTTCATTTTGGATCTCTGCAACCTCTTCAGCCACTAGCTATCTGTAGGCCAGTGTTTCTGTCTGCCCTATCCCAGAATTTCTATTATCTATTTTATAATTAAGAGCATGTTTGACATTATACTGATGTCAGAATATAGTTTATTTAAACTGCAAGTTGAATTTCTCATTTCTAGAAAAGCCAGCCTCAGTAACTAAAAATAAAGACTCTCTTAAACCACATGGTAATGTGTCACCAAGTTTTACCAAAGCCCAAATTGGTGGTTTTATTTTTAAAGGAGGGTTTAAGCACTTACTGACTGCCAACTCTCTTTTCTCTAATGTAAAATATTGCCTGTTGGTTTTATGACCACATCAGATAAGGATATTAATATACCCTTTAAGTTACAAATGCCATTTACATTACTTTGTATTTTAGTTTAATAATCTTTTAAAATTTCCTTTACAAAGGCTGGTACTCCACTACTAGTTCATTGTCTTGGTTTTCTGTTTCTGTTTTTTTTTTTTTTAATAGCTTTTATGTTGAAAGAGAAGTTTTAGGTTCATGGCAAAATGGAGCAGAAAGTATAGCTCCCATATATTCTCTCCCATCACATACCACAGCCTCTTCCACTGTAAACATCCTATACCAGAATGACACATTTGTTAAAGTCCTTGAACCTGCATATCATTATCATCATTATCATTATCATCCCGGAACCTGCAAGTCTATAGTTTGCATTAGCATTCACTCTTGTGTTTGTGTCAATCATTGATGTAACAAAATACCACACACTACTTGTGAAATAAATTGTAGTTTATTTTGGCACATAGTCCTGGAGGTTCAAGTGGAAGATCAGGCAGCCCCATGGGTTTAGTCCTATAGTGATGTCAGCCCAATATGACTGGACATCATGGCAGGAGCACATAAGAGCAAATATCACATCATGAGCCAGGAATAAAAAAAAAGATGGGCTAGGTCCCATAAGCCTTTTTGAGAACACACACTCCAACACACACAAACTGACCTAAAGATCTGCCACCAAGACCCTACCTCCTCAAGGTCAACAGTTCCTCTACTGCCTTCATACCAGGTACCAAGCCTTTATATATGGAACTTTGGGTGACACTCAAATTACATTGAGAACATAGCAGTATTATATCTCTGTGGATCTGGACAAATGTCTAATGAAATGCATTTACCATTATAGTACGCAGAATAATTTCACTGCCCTAAAATTTCTGTGTGTGCTACGGATTAGTAAAAAGGAGAGAGAGAGAGAGACTAATCGGTAGCACATTAGTCTTTTCCAGAATGTCATATAGTTAAGATAATAGTGTATATCCTTTTCAGAATGCCTTTTTCATTTAGTAATGTGCATTTAAGTTTCCTTCATGTCTTCTTCTCATGGCTTGATAGCTTATTTATTTTTAGTGTTGAATAATACTCTGTTTGGATATACCACAGTGTCTTTATTCATTATCTACTACAGGACGTCTTGGAGTTCCCTACATAGAAGTAAGATCTTCACATCCCTGTTTGTCCTCACCACCCCTGCTATTGCAACCACTCAGTATCTTGCCTCCATTTGCTTCCCCATGTTGTTGGCTGACACTCCCACCAACCTCAGAGTCTTCCATTTTAGGAGCATAGCTTGAGGATGTGCCACTATTATCAGCCTAGTATTCTGTTGTAGTTAGTGCTGTGCTTCTCTTCTGCTGGAATATGAAAAAAAGAAAAGCGGAAACTGTGTCTTAATTCTTTTCATGTCATTAGAACTCAGTATTTGGAACAAAACAGGTGATCAGTGCATATTTGTTGAATGAGTGAGTACACAAATCTAACAATAGGAGGATATTGTCAATAATTTTTAAATTCCTTCAGAACTTGAACCATTTCTATTGACAATTGAAATTCCTAAGTAAGGCATTAGAACCCAGTGGGCACAATGACATAAAATATAACCATTTATGTCTGTATTCAGATTTAACTAATACCTGAGATGTGGTTTTCTTTTCTTGGATGAATAATTAAGAAAGGCAAATCTATGAATCAGGTTTACTATCCCTTTTCTAAATCTTAAAAGTCACCAAAGTTTTTCAGGTTTCATTTCCATGACATTTTACAAATATGGAAATAATAGAACTTGGGGCTTTGATTCTGACTATATCCCTATAATTATTACCTTAGTGTTAATAATTTGTGTTTAAAGATTTTGCTTTTACACTATATCATCTCATTTTATTTTCTCAATGGGTAAGGAGATAGAGAAGATAGAGAAAACTGAAGCTTGTTCATAACTGCTCCCAGTGGCACTCTTGGAGCTACATGCAGTCATTCTGATTTTCCTAGTACAGTGTTTATTATGGTTTAGATATTAGATGTCCCCCAAAAGCTTATGTGTAAGACAATGCAAGAATTTTCAGAGGTAAAATGATTAGGTTATAAGAGATTTAATCTAATCTGTGGATTGATCCACTGACATGGATTAAATGGTTGGTAACTATAGGTAGATAGGGTATGGCTGGAGGAGGTAGGGCACTGGAGGTGTGCCTTAGAGGTATATATATTTTCCCTGGTGAGCGTAGTGTATGCACACAAGCTCTCTACAAGCTGTCTCCCTCCCTCTAGGCCCACCCTCTGCTTCATTGTTGTTGTGTCCTAACTGCTTTCCTCTACAATGCCTCTCTTCCTTTGTGTAATGTCTCACCTTAGGTCTAGAGCCAGAGAGTCAGCTGACCATGAATTGAACCTCTGAAACCTTGCACCAAATTAACTTTTTCTTCTACTATGCTCTTTCCAGGTCATTTGGTCACAGTGACCAAAAAAAAAAAAACCTAACTAATACAGCATTCATTTTCCTGTGCTCAGTTCCTAGTCATTGGAAATTCTGCACTTGATCCTTCTTTGCTTCAGCCTTAAGTATAATATACAGCATCAGCAACACTGTACATTTAAAGATGTAATTTCTTGAGTAGTTTTCTTATTGTTTGATCTCTGATTAAACTATATTTCTGTATAAAGTGTATTAAGCTTGAGCAGTAAAAATAAAAAAATTTTAAAGTCTTTTTTGAACCAGGAGAATGTGCCACTCTGAATATGAATTGTCCTCTTTCCTGAAAATGAATTTTGAAATCCCATATTATTATATACTAAATCTACCAGAAAAATAAGGAATTACCCAATACTTATCCAAGCGTTTACTATGGGTGGGTCTTGGGTTTCAGTGTTTTAATGATTGGTGATGCTACAAGAGGCAAGTGTCACAAAGGCACAAAAGAGAGAAAACCCAGAAGGATAAAAATCCTACAAGGGTCTTAAATGCTAGAATAAAATCAGTTTTTGTGGAAGAAAAGACTGTTTCATACTTGGCACTAAGACTGAGCTGAATCGAAAGTTTTTGCTTTTAATAATGATTTATTTTCGGTTTTCCTCCACCTTGTTTTCTAGTCCATTTGAAATCCCATTTTTTATATTGTCATTTTATACTAGGAAAGTCAAAATAGTAAAGATCTTTAAATGGTTGAAGACATTTCTGGTGTTAATTCTGGTGCTTATTATTTTTTCCTGTGTGTAATAGCTCTCAAACTTTTTTTTTTTTAAATAAACAGAATTGAACTCAGAGGTGCTTTACCACTAAACTATGTTCTCAGTTCTTTTTATTTTGAAACAGGGTTTCATTGCTGAGGCTGACCTCAAATTTGTGATTCTTGTACCTCAGCCTCCCACTGGGATTACAGGCTTGCGCCACCATGCCCAGCTTCACAAATATCTTTTCAGATCCTGCAATAGTCTTTAAATGTGTTTGCATGCCAGATACCTTACAAAGTACTTACACATTGGCACTATTTTCAGTGAAGTATGATGAATTATGAGAAAGCCTAAAGGTTTCTTTTTTCATGAGCTAATTATTTTTAATCTGATTATCCTGTATGACGATTTATACCTAAATGTAAGAATCTATGCTTATTTCTAAATATTGGTTACATCTGAGGACCTCTTCTGTTTATTTGAACTTCTCTGTGGCTCAGAACATAGTTGGTGTTTAGAAGCCATCTGCATTGTGTGTGTCTTCACTTATGTGTGCAGATCATCTTCTTGTGACTCTTCTAGGAATGCAGCAAAGTATAAGATAGAGCAATGAAGGGCAAAGCTTTCAGTTACACAGACTTATGTTAATTCCTGTTCCTACCCCTTCAGAGCTCTATGGCCTTGGCCATGTTGTTTATCCACTCTGTACTCCCATGTCCTCATGTGTTATAGAGGGTTGATGATAATGGTTTTCCTCGAGGAGGTTGGTAGGACTTGTGAGATGTTTGTTACATAAATGGCAAGTCACCAGACATACTATATAGTTGCTTAGTAAGTGATAGCTAAATTAAAAGAAGTATGTATTTAGTGTCATGGTTTGTAGTAGTTGTTCTCAGTTTGTTTTGTTACTTTGAGAAAATATATCTCCATATAAAATTAAATAATTTGGAAAAATGTATTTGTAAATGTTATAAGTATAGTTAGCTGTGAGTTATAGATAAGTTATGGATTCATGTTGCTTTAAACTTTCTCAAAACAATCACATTCCCTATTTAGTTTTACTGATTGCACTATTTTTTCTGTTTTCACTGGGGAAAACTATATAAACCAACTCTCTCCAACTACATCACAGTAGTTGTGGGGCATTTAAAGTGGAGAAAGAGAAGTCAGCTCTGCTTCCATGTGGAGTAGCACTATTCATCAAATAAAAATTCGGTGAGTATGGAAATCTCGGTGTGGCATCTTGGTCACCCTTAGAGAAACCCTGCAGATAGAGAAAGCATTTCTGTCTTGTTGACCAAAAATGAATGGCAGAGATACAGACTTTCAGTAAACAAAGCGTTTATTCAGGAATAGCAAGGGATTGCAATTTGGCATATGCCTGGTATGGTAGACTGAAAGTACAGACAAGGGGGTAGGACAAAGGGAAGCTTTTAAAGGCAAAAGGAGAAGTCCATATAAGCCATTTTGAAATGAGGCTCATTGGTTATAAGGGACTTGTCCCAGGTAGTGACACTTGTTCTTTGGTGGTATTGACTGTTGCTTGAAGAGAGTCTTAATAGAAGTGACTTAACTGGAAAGTTCTGGTTAGGAAAGTCCTTTATGGCATTCCTGTTGCAGCATGCCCTCAAGAAGGCCCTTCTTTAATGGTCTCCCAGCTTCATTATTAGTTTGACAAGAGTGATTCCATGTTAGTACTGACAGCTTTCATAGTCCCTGTTTGATAAATGGGGGAAAATAAAGTTTGAGTGAAGATGAGCAGCTTGCCTAACACATTTAATAAGTAACTGGGGCCAACATTCTAATAGATCTTCTGATTCCAAATACAGTATATTTTCCCAGGTGCCTTCACCTTTGTTTTACCTTCCCTGCATCAACTCTTCAGAGTATGCTTCAGTACTTTGGTTTTAAAACATAAACTTCTCATTTCAAATGTAGGAAGACATTAAAACTCAGGATTTTTTAAACTTTTCACTTTTTTCCCCCTGCCGTATAACTACCCTTCTCTGATAGAATAAACATTGAATAAGGAATATTATTACAGACCAGTTTTTCATGTTCAACAAAAATGTACTATGAAGAAAAAAACTGAATTTTTATTCTGTCAGATCTGTGCTTTTTTATTTGTAAACCAACATATAATCCTTTTACCTACTCTAAATTGGGCTTAGTTATTCAAAAAAGGATTTGATAGTTAGCATATGTAATTGCAAGTTAGAGATGTTCTTTGTTATTCAACTTTTTGTTGCTGTGATGCAAATACCATAAACAACTTAATGGATGAAAAGTTTATTTTGGTTCATAGTTTTAGAGGTTTCAATCCAGGGTCAGTCAGCTCTGGCCTGAGGTGAAATAGAATATGAAGACAGAAGGATGCAGCAGGAGAAAGCTGTTCAGCCTCTGGAAGCTGGGAAGCAGAGAGAGGACAGGAAGTGGCCTGGAACATGATCAGCCTTTCTAGGTCACACCCTTCAGTGTCCAACATTCTCTAAATAATACCACCTCCCAGTAGTACATGCAGCCATCCATGGATGAATCCACTGAGAGGTCAGAGTCCTCATGATCCACCTACTTCCCCAAATCCCTACCTCTGTACATTGCTGTTTTGGCACCAAGCCATCAAGTACATGAGCCTTTGGGAAACATCCCAGATCCAAACCATAATACTATTACTGTTAAAATACAGATTTTCAGTAGTAAATTGAAGATAGTATTAATCTGAAGGCAGCGGACTCACTATTTGCTGTTATTCCTTAGTGCCAATGCCTAACGTAGTCTTTGAATATCTAGCATTTAATTGATGTTTTGAAAGTGTCCATTGCATGCAGTTATTGGATGGATGGAAAGATGGAATGAAGGGAGGGAGAGAAGGAGGACAAATATTAGTTCCTTCATTTGTTCTGCCAATAAAATATTAACACATTATTTTGCTTCCCTTATGTACTTTTTTTTTAAAGAGAGAGTGAGAGAGGAGAGAGAGAGAGAGAGAGAGAGAATTTTTTTTTAATATTTATTTTTTAGTTCTCGGCGAACACAACATCTTTGTTGGTATGTGGTGCTGAGGATCGAACCCGGGCCTCACGCATGCCAGGCAAGCGTGCTACCGCTTGAGCCACATCCCCAGCCCCCCTTATGTACTTTGAAACCTCTAATAACTTCAAAAGTTCTTAAACTTGCAATGAAATAGGATCATTATTCTGGTCCCTCCCAATTAAATGTTGTCTATATCAGGCTATTCTCGACATTGGTTTATATTGACGTTCTAGGTTATTTAAAACTACTACAAAAGAGTAATAATATAGACTTCACTGTTTACATTTGCATCTGTTTTGACATGATTTTCAAAGCAATGTCCTTTCAAAACAGAGTTTTGTATTATATAGAGTATAAACCCTGAAGTTAGACCTCTGTATTTTAGATCCTTCTCCAACAAGGAATCACTGTGTCCTTTAAGTGATTTAACCTTTACAAGTATCAGTTTTTTCATATGTCAAACATGGATTAATAACTGTACCTTTATATAAAGTTGTCATCACAATTAAATGCAAAGGAGTAAAGTTCTTAGTTTGGGTCCTGTTTGCAGAAGCCTTGAGTGATTCATTGTCATCTTAATAGTAAGTATTAGTAACAGCTGCTAATATTATACTTCTCCCCTTCTGTAATTTTGAGAGCAAAGACTTCTTTTTGTTTATTTCCACATCCTGTCTTAGCATAGGGCTTGTCATGAAGTTGGTACTCAACAAATAATTATTGAATTGCATGAAGTAGATAATTTTTAAAAATCAGGAGGTTGTTTTCCAGAATACTAAATTTAAGCTCACAGAAGGTAGCCAAACAGATTTTGAACAGGGTGCTTTAAGTCAGTCCCATTACTTATACCATTTTAGGCAACTTAATGAAAAATTCCAATGGGGCCCTAGGATTCAGACCCACATCTTTTGAGCACTGAGCTTTTAAAACCCTTTTTACAGAATTCTCTCTTCTCTCATGCAAAATAATTAGAATTCTTTGTTGGCCAGCTACTAATATATATTATCATTTTAGCATTTGAGAAAATAACTTATTGAGTTGTAAGATGTGTTGGTTTATCTAGGTTTATTTACTTATTAGTTCTCAAAGAGAACTGTACAAGAAAACATACTATTCTGCCCTCATTCTGTCTTTATTTAATTTTTGAGAAAAAAAGGACAAGTAACTGTAAATATGGAAAAGTGAACAAAAGAGTCTGAACAGATATAGATAGGGTAGATAAGTGAGTGCTATTCAAATGAAAACAGATGTATGAAATTATAAGCTGTCAGATCAGCGACAGAAATGAAGATGATAAAGTGGTTCCTTACATAGGTTCTAATTATTCATTTTGCCCAGTTCTGTCTCTTCTCCCCATAGCACTCATGGGACAGGAGAGGAAGAGGAAGCTATAGCAAGAAGTGGCTTTTCCAACAGCAGCAGAAAAAAGGAAACTAAGAATCAAGTATATTTCTGATTAGAAATAATTATTTTTTATTTGCATTTTTTTCTGTTGAATCAGTTATTTCCCTATGGAATATTTTTCAAGTGACAAGTTCATGAAAAAGATTCAGATACAACTACAGGAAGTAATTGTAAAGTTGTTCACAGTCAATGCTATATGGTGGCAGTCGATATGCCTCACAAACAAGTATAGCTAACGGGCCCAACTATGACAGCAGTGGCAGATAGATTACAAAGAAGCAAAGTAGTTTACATAGACCTGCCTGAAAAGATGTGTTTAATAATTGCACCTATAATTAGGTTGATTTGAAAAAAAATTAAATGACAGTCTGCAGAACACAATTAGACTCATCTATGAAGATTTTGTCACTTTTTTCTCCAATGAAATGCTCATAGATATTCTCTATAAATTTCATTTTACCTTCAGAAAAACAAAGAATTGGGAGATTACTTTTTTAATTTTAAATTTTATAATATTTACATAAGAGAGTAACTATAACTTATAAATTATCAAACATAATTATCAAGGCAAATATTGTTTTATGAGAATTTTTAACTGGTTCTTCCCCATTCATATGGTTCTTGTTACTAATTTCTAAGCAGAAAAGCAAAATTCATTCAAGCACAGTCCTATAAATGGTAGTAAGTATGCATGTTTCTAAGAATTTATATTGCAAACATACACACATAACTGTATCTAAAGCTTTTTTCTCCCAGCACCCCCTGAGGGTAAGCACTAGTGTATTAGATTGCTGCTAACAATGCAGTGTGTTGCTTCAAAGGCCATTTGATAAGGATATCTTCTCCTTACTTTTATCAAATCAGTTGAATTATTGGTTGGTTTTCTTGGCTCTAAGTTGTTATGTTTTATATTTTCAGTAATATAATATAAAATATCTCAATCAATATTGTATTTGAATTCTTCTTTTTCTTTTCTTTTTTTTTTCTTTTTTTTTTTTTTTAGTGATCTCTAGTAACTACCAGACCTGTCTTGGCCTTCTGATGCATTATCCACTCATCGGGGATGTGCACTCACTGATTCTTAAAGCTCTGTTTCTTAGAGACCCAAAGGTAAGTTTTCACAGTAGGATATGCACAATTTTAAGTTGGGTGAAAAATAGGCTTCTCTGAATATGTTTGATCAAAAATTTCCCATAACAGATGGTTTGCCTAGCAATCGAATTTGTCAAACAGTCATAGGCCAAAACTCACATACCTCAATAGCCAGTAATTCAGTGACAATGCAATTTAGAATCAGAGCACACATCTCTTGTATCTCCTAAAATTGTTTGGTCCTCCTGCCTTCCTCATCACTCAAGGAAGTAGTTGAGCAACTACCTCTCCTTGCAGCCACACTTCATTATCCTTGGTGCCCCTCATAGGGGATGACTTTTATTCAAATAGTACCTCTGGGGCCATATAAAAGTCGGAGAAGTAGATCTGTTAAAAGGACAAGGTCTGTAAGAATTAATGATATAATGAATCACTGAATTATTTCATGTTGTGAGTATGTATTTTTTACTCTGTGGACTAAGAGTAATCTAATAAAGATTTAAATAGACTTTAACACTGATTTCTCCATTTGAGCTTAAAGCAGTTCATCAAAATTTTCTTTACACTGCAGAGAAAATGTGTGCTCTTTTACAACTAATGTTATATTTCTTGAAAATAAGAACATTAAATGATCTAAAAAAATCTGTGAATCCTTACTACTTTGGAGCCAAACAAAAATATTGGATGCAGTATAAGAGAGAAAGCTTCAAATCCGAGTCTGAGAATGCCAGGTGCTGGATGGTAGTCCCAGCCTTTGGCTTTTTGGCAGCCCTCCCACCACTCATGTTGGCAATTGTCGAACTGTCTGTGAGTCAGTCAGTCTGTCTGTGCATTCCACTGCCAAAGCTCTGTCTGGTCCTTCAAATTTAATATAAATTTTGATTCTAAAGGATTTCTGCCCTTTCCTTGGTTGCTGACTTCAACCTGTGTATATTTCCCCAGTGTATTCTTTGACAGACAATTTTTTTTTCTTTATGCTAGTACGTTTTCTTTAGAAATATGAATTTTTTATATCATTTCTATTTCACCAAGAATTTCACTAAGCATCAGAAATCTATCATTTCTCTGAAACATAAGGAAGCATATTTTTTTCTGGTAAAACTTAAGAGTATGACTATGAAAATATAAAGTTCTTTGCTTATGTTTTTATGTACATATGTATATGTAAGTTGTGAGAGTATGTACTTTTTGTTTACAAAAAAAAACAAGATAATGAAATAGCTTTAAAAAAGAGGTTGCTGGTCAGTTCAGTATGAATTTTGATCTACAAACTTAAGTCCAATGCTTTTCCGTTCAGAATTAGAAATTCTTAGAGTGGAAGGAAAAAAAAAAGCTAAAAGCAGTTTTAATTCCCTACTTAACGAGATTTATTTGATTTAACTAAAGGAAGAAATGAATATGTTGTCAAAAATCTATAGGTCTTGGCAATTTTTTTCCTAGCTAAATATGATTGATCTTCTTAGGAATCTCTCATATAATTTCAGAATCTTTATGCCCAGTCCATCACTGTTGACTAATAGAATCTAAGTGCCCTTTCATATTAGTGTGATTTTTATGGAGTAATTTTATCTCAATAAATAGTGCCCAAATTATAATAGTTTAATGAATAAAATTCTACAGACATTAAAACTATAGGTTCGTTAGAGTTTGAGAGAAAAAATAATAGCATTATTATCTTAAAAAAAGGAATTTCCCACCAAGTAAAAACGTAGTCGAAATATTGGTGCAAAATATGAAGCCCTAAACTGATATTTCTGAGACATAAGAAATTGGACAGGGTGAGGGAGTCATAATAACAAGACTCATGAGAAGACAAGTTCATGGAATGATGATATCTACAGGAAAAGTAAAAAAGTTGTATATCTTCAAAGGATTTCTAGCCCATCAAAGTGGTAGTTATAGTCAAATGGTAGTGTAGTGTGAGTATAGACTCTTTGAAATGAGGAAATTTCAAATGAGAACTCCTGTCCTTGACACAGGTGTTAATGTAAGTCTGTAGCACTGTAGTGTTCTGCAAGGAACCTGAGTTAGGAATTGGGGATCTAGGTCAAGCCTTGGCTCAGCTTTTGACCATTCTCATTATTTTGGAAAACTCATGCTTGCTGAGCCATTATCTTTTTTGTAATATTTGGAGGTTGAGTGAAGTTGTCTACGATAACCCACTCTTCCAGAGCTTCTTTCTCTATAAAGAACTGACTTCAAATGAGCTAATACAATCCAATCCAGTGCTACAAAAGTGCAAGTGAAAAAAAAAGAAAAAGTTTGCCTATACTATAGAAATCTATAAGTACAATTTTCATTGTAATTGTTGTTAATGATAGTCATAAAAGAGGCCATTTATGCTAAGGAGAATAAAAGAGAGAGAAAGTTAATACTAAGACCCCTACCCATATCTTATAAAAAATCCTGATCCTGTTCCTACTCTTTGCCTCCTTAGGTTTCTATCATCCATCTTATCTTTTCCAAAAAATCATTTCCAGGTTCCTTTAGGATATTTCCTTCCCTTCAAGTTTGCACAGCACCTGTGTTTTATCTTTGTTCATATTTGTTCTACCAATCATTTCTCCTTAAGACACCTGCTCGGTTTTTAGCACTTAGCTTTGCATATCCTACATGTGCTGGGTATTAAGAAAATAACAATAGAATTGATTTCTGCTTCAGATACTGTGCTTCTTTCTAGTATACCACACTGACTTGAATCTAGGTAAACTTCACTCACCCCTGGCATATTTCTGGAACCCACATCCATAGTCCACAAAAGCCATAGCTTCCATATTTATCAAGATGGTGAATTAGCCCTACAATTTTAACTTAAAAGAGTATCAATAGTTTCTTAATTTCCTTTGTGTTAGAATTATCTGGAAATCTGTTATCACCTTCAGATATTGTGGGACAAGGAAGATATAGCAATGATATACCTCACTTAATTAATATACCTCACTTGGGTTATCACAATTTCAGAAGTATAAAGAGCCTAGACAGTCTAATGTTGTCTTCTCCTTTCATAGTTAAATAAGATAATCAGAGTGAAGCTCAGGAGAGTTATTAGGTCACAGAGTCAGCAATTGAACTCAGATCTTAGGCCATTTTTCTACACAAGAACTATAGTAGCTTTGTTGTGTTACAACTAGTGGTATCTTGCTTATCTATTTCTCATATAAAGTATTTGTGATAAACATTTATTTGTAGCTATAGTAAGTGAAACTTTTTGTATATAAAGTGGTCCAAGAACTATTTGAAATATGTACTTTATGACAACACTGGATGTCAAATGTCTATTTGTACCATTCTCTACCCTGCACGACATAAATACAGATTCTATACTTAGTTCTTCAGGCCACAATTCTAATTTTCACTTTCTTTTCTTTATCATATTAGAACTACTGAGCAGATTTCCAGAAACAATCAACTAAATGAAGTTAGAGGGATAGAAGGAGGACAGTCTGAAAAAATATGAAGTGATTAAAAAACATTGTTCTAGCTAGTTGTTCAAATTCAAAAAAAAAATTCTAAAGCCCAATTAGAAACAAAAGTCATAGAAAATGTGAACATATTGTGTTCCTTAAATAACCAGATGTTCTCTCCTTCCTGAAGGCAGTAAGGACTAGGAATAAAGGTTTAAAACTATTGTTTTAAGTTAACTGTGAATTTTGCAAATCTGTTTTTACCCTTTAGCAAATAAAATTCTAATACAGAAACAGAAGCAAAGTAATTTTCATTTTTTGGAGCTCTCTTTATTTGTATTGTGTGTTGAAGTGTTAACCTTACTACAAAGACTTATTACAAGTGAAATACAGTACTTGGATTACCATTCTAGATTATGCAGTAAGAATTTGACAACCAACATTTGTTTTGAAGATTAGAATATTTAGAAAAAAATATTTCTGCTAAGTTTTCAAGCATCCATTCTAGCAGTGACTGTTGCTGTTTATAGAAGAAAATTACTAGAAATGACAATTTCATAGTCATTCCTATACATAGAAACACATTATAGAAACATAATGTGCAATGTTCCTATACTTGACCAGTTTCTAATCTTGCTTGTGTTTGGAGTTGTATTAAATTTTTCTTTTTTAAGCTATAAAATGTCTGAAGTTTTTCAGATTTTATACGTTTTTACTCGTTTCATCCCCCAAATAACCCTGCTAATACATGCAACATTTTTGTCATTGTCTAATAACTTTGGTAAAATATCATATCAGAATTGAAAAGTAGCAAGTATTCAAACCTACTACCAGTGAGGTGACATTGTTAAGAGAATGTTTCTTTCTAGCTATTTTGTATAATCTTTTCTGATCTGAGCAATAAAGGACAAACTATCAAGACTGACTCTTTGAGGAGAATACACTGAATTCACTTACTTACTTTCCCTAACATTTCTATTTCTAGTATTTTTCCAATCAACTTTTCATCATGATTTCAGGTTATAGATAGATTGCTTTATTATTCCTGTTTATTCATCTTTCTTTTCTCCCAGAATGGAGTATATTTTTTTAAATGACATTCTTGGAGAATCATTTATTTTCATGTTTGTTATTGACATGAAGAAAGCTGATTTTTCTTTGTTTTTGAGCTGTATGGATGTCATTCTTTTGTGTCATAGAAAATCACAAAGTGATTGTTTATTATTTTTGATATTAGTTATTAGTGACTAAACAGGTATGTTTCCACATCCAACCAGAAATAGTCTTATTGACAATAGATTAGCACTTTTTAAAAATCTTAAATTTTATTTCTTAAAAAAATGGTGGCTATATAATAATGATCTTCAAGGAGTAATATAACAGTATTTATTAAGACAGTATTTGAGGTTTATTTATTGTCTTCAAACATTTTTTAATCTAGAATCATGTGTTTCTTAAAACATACTTACAGTTTCTTAGGGTCATTCAACAATTTTAAATTAGTTTTATGGCATTTAGAATTCATTAATTTATTTAACCAGTTCTTACTGTGTGTCTTCTGTGTACCAGGTACTGTTTAGATGGTGTTGATATACAGGTGAACGAAAAAAAGAGATATGGTCTTTATTATAATAAACAAATTAAAAAAATGATTTGACATGTTATATAGAATGCTAATAAAGTATCATTTTGGAAATAGCAAGTGGGGTTTGAATTTGGACTCCATGAAGACTTGATTTGTGTAGTTGGTTCAAAGTTTCTCTCTGAGGAGAAGGCATTTCCGGTGGAAACTAATGGAGGAAAAGGAACCAGCCAAGCAAAGGATAGAGGGGAACAATGAAGCAAAGTTTCCAAAGTTGAAATGAACTTGGGCTATTGGTGGAACTGAAAGAAGACCAGTACAATTGGAGTCATGAACCTGTCTGAGATAGGTTGGTGAGCCAGGAAAGGCAGATTATTACTTTGCATCATTACATGGTGATACAGAGTTAAACTCATTCTTAATAACCCATTCAGAAACTCTGAAAATTTTGCTGAATTCGTGTTTATTCCTGATGGTTAAAACATTCTCTTTTAAAGTACTCTTTCCCTCAGAGTTCTCAGAGGTCATCTTAAATAAGTTCTTCACTTGGCAAGCACACTCACTGATTCAGACCTCTATTAGCTATCACACAGGTTCCTTCAGTAACCTTATTTTTGACTTTAGGAGACCGTGGCCAGGAATCTGAACTCTCATTTTACTTTACTGAACATAGTTTACTTTATCTATTAAGAGACAATCTTGACTGTCTCTTATGAACATCAGTCTCAGACTCTTTTGCTTCCATTTTTGTCAACATCATGCTGTACTGTGTAATGACAAAAGAACCGATCAGGAGTCTTTCTCAACTACAGAAAGGAGAGCTCTCCTTGACCAAGGACTAGATCTCCAGCAGCTCTAGCTTAGTGTCTGCCACTTGAGGAAGCCTTAACTTCTGTGTTGATTGGGCAAGCCACTTTTCTTGAACTGTAGAATAAGGAAGCTGGACCAAATAAGTTCAGGATCCTCCTAGTTATATTTTAGCAAGATTTAGTTTAATTCAAAAGGTATCTTTTTCTAGTACTTTCTATAAGCAAATTCATGTGATGAGGACACTGTATCCTACCTATAAAAGTAAATAACAAGTTGTTATGAAAAAAGGAGTAAGAATATTTCAGGAAGAAGAGCTAATTCAGACTTAGAGAGCTTCCTAAGGGAAGAGAGATTCCTACAAGGCTTTGAAGAATTTTCTTTGGCCTTGTTACTCCAGCTTGAGAAAATAGGAAGCAGAGCTCTTGGGGATTGCTGAAGGACACAGCTAGGCAGGGCCTGGCAGTACCCTATCCAGATTCATTCAGTAACCCCCTCAGGGATTTAAAGAATTATTCTATCTCCCCTCAGTATCTCAAGTGTTTGCAAAAATTAATTATTGAAAGTTCATGAAATATGCAGGAAGTTTTACTAATATTTTACTTGGCATTATTTGTATAATGTTCCAATTTGTGTGTTATTATTCAACATCAATAAATGTTTCCTGTAGCAGTGAAAACTCAATGTTTAGAAAGTCAGTATAACAAAAAGGGTCTCATTTTAATGGTTGGTGTTTTGTTTTGTTTTTTAGATTTAGTGGCTATAAGTAGTTGCTCACAGTAACAATATTTGCTGGAAATAAGCATGTCATTGTTTAGCTTTTTAGTCACTCTGGGAAAGTTTAGTGGGTTTTTTGTTTGTTTGCTTGTTTGTTTTTTAATTCTGAGCAACTAAAGAGAGCTATGAAACTTTGTGGAAATTGTTGTCTGTATGTTTAAAGGAACAGGTTCCCTTACTGATAAACAACTCATTACAGTGGTGGTTATTTTTCCTCAAATAATTTTAAAAGACTTTAAAATGCATGGATTAATTCTTTTCTGATTAACAGTAAGGAAACCAAAAGCTACAAATTCATCTCCTGTTTTGTTTTGCTTTGTGTCCTCCCACCCTCCAATATATTAGAAGTAAGGAAAAATCTAGATGTTTAGGGAGAAATGTTTATTATAAAGAAAGTACTAAAGCTTTTTTAGCTATCAATCTTATGGATATGTATTCAGAAAGTCAGTATAAGCCTCATGTGAAAGTATTAAAGGTATTATAGGGAAATGATCATGATGTGTCCCTGAGGTCAAGGAATGAAGTAGCCTTTCAAGTGTGAGTGTGGTGTTCATATGCTAATGATGAATTTTCCAAGTGTCTCAATAAGTGTCTTAATTGGAAGAATTCTTTATTTACTTAGTTGTTTTACCTGGTTTTGAAGAGGTGCTTTATACTTCATTTCTTCACATTATTTCTTTCTCCAAAATGCAATTTTAATTAATTTAGCTAATTTTTTAAAGAGAGAGAAAGAGAATTTTTTAATATTTATTTTTCAGTTTTCGGTGGACACACATCTTTATTTTCTTTTTATGTGGTACTGAGGATAGAACCCAGCGCCCAGCGCATGCCAGGCGAGCGTGTTACCACTTGAGCCACATCCTCAGCCCAGCTAAATTTTTTTTAAAACTCCTATATTGATAGCATGTAAAATCTCTCAGATGTCTTGATTAAAGCATGTAAAGAAAGATGAAAGAATTTGTAGCAAGGGAAAGGAACATGTTTTCTTTTTTAGTTTTCACTCAGATCTGGGATTTTCATAGGGTTTGAAGCAAATACTAACCCTACAGACCCCCATTGCATCTATCTCTATAGTAAAAACTCTCCAAGAACACCTAAAATTTATGAAAACAGAATTTAACTCTGTCATTAATCTTCCATATGAAAAGATAAAACAAGATTTGAATCCTTTTTTAAAATATACAAATGCAGCTTCTTTCAATTAGATTTTTAAGAAGAGCTGATTAACATTAAAGAAGCTAGAAATTTTATTAAACCTTGGCAGAATTAGTTTTGAAATGAATACCATACTTTAGCAAGGCCACTAACTGTCTCCTCCTTCCACTCAGTTGTATGTCTCTTTACATACATGTATGTCTCACATTCACAAAATATTTAATGAAGATTTCTAAACATGAGAGAAACATAGCCAACCACATTATTGTTGGTAAAAAAAAATGTTTTAGGAAGAACAAAAATGCCATTATAAGCATCAAATATATCTTATTTCATTTCTCATTTTAAAATTCTGTTGTTTAGCTGGGCACAATGGTGTATGCCTATAATCCCAGCAACTTGAAAGACAGAGGTAGGTGGATTGCAAGGTCAAGGCCAGACTCAGGAATTTAGGAAGACCCTGTCTCAAAATTCAAAGGGCTGGGGATGTAGCTCAGTGAAAAAATGACTCTGGGTTAATTCACAGTACCAAAAAAAAAAAAAAAAAGGTTGTGCATATGTTATTTGTATAAAATAGATTATTACAAGTGGTACAGACAGGTGATTTTTAAATAAATGAATATACATTTATATCAAAGATGCAAGCCCCCCAAATTTTTAGTAGCAAAAGAATAATCATAAAAAGTTGAGAGACCCTCTGCTCTGATCAGTGGCTCCTGAAACTGATCCAGGTGATGCTAATGCTTAGCTAGAATAAGAATCCTAAGACTGGCCCCCTAGTACACACACAGCTGTTCCTTGGTCACAGCCATTACCAAGGCTAGCTAGGAAAGACCCAGAACTTACCCTCTCGTGTGATAAGGGAATTCACCTGAATTCCTCAGATAAAACAGGTCTTTTATGCCCTGGGATCTTGAGTTTTACTGAGAAGTCTACCTATGCCACCCCAGTTTTTTAACAGTGTTTTTGTAACCTGGATCCATTACATACTTCTTGGTTTTCTGATGCTAAAAATAAATATTTTTAGAAATTTAAAGGTACTTTAAACATTCTGTTTTAGGAATATTGTATATATTTTTTTAATTTCTTTCAGGTTGGTTAAGACTCTAGAGATCATGTAATTATGCTTTATTTTCTCCTGAGGCCTGATGAGAGTGAGGTGAAAAATTCAAAGGCAGAGCCAAGACCCATCCCCCTGGCTCCTGCTCCCATCTGGAGCTAATTGTCTTCTTCCTTGGCCTCCTTCTGATTCCTAGTGTATGGTGTTCTGATTACTCCTACACTCACCACTTCCCCTAATCTCAAATGGCCACAGAGAGTTGGGTAAGCTCTTTGGTTTTATGCAGGGAACATAATACAGTACACTTCAACTTGATTGTCCTACAGCCGGTTGTTTACTTCTGCTTCTTATTTGCTCATGGTTGAAATACTGAATTTGAAAATTGGTATCTTATCACCATAACCACTTTGCCAAGTCTGGCCTTGAGGTTCCTGAGGAGGACCACTCAGTAAGATTGATGGGGAAAACATAATTTTTATTCTCTAATAAAATTGTTCTTCGAGTTTTTTCTTTAACTATGTGGCTACAGGTGGTTGCCACCCATGTGTGAGGCAAGAAGACAAAAGTAATAAAATAAAAAATGAGAGGAAACCAGTCAAGAGAGCCAATTCAGAGGTTAAGAGCAATAGTGCAAACTGAAAGGGAAGAGGGGAATAATATGGATATATGCAAATTAGGTAACCCAAAGGGGAAAAAGTCACCTTGGACAACTTTTCTTCCAGAAGTTAAAATGTGTGTGTTTATTACAATGATTGTTCTGTTTTCTTGTTTTGGTGGATTAGTGAAGTTGACCAAATGCTATAGCAAATGAAAATATTTGGTTCCCATGGCTTAATGCAGTGGATGTTTAGTTTTTACACAAGTGACAATTTGTAATTTGGGGTGAAAGTCTTAGAGTAACACAATATTTTAGGCTTCTTCCTGCTGTTAACTTCAACCTCAGCTTTACAGGTTGCTCTGTACATGGACATCCCCAACTGGATGAGAAACTAGCATGAAGGATCATGCACGGGAAGGTTTTATGGTCAGGCCTGCAGGTGTCACGCACCACTCTCATTCACATTCCATAGGTCAGAACTCAATCTTATGGCTACACCTACCCAAACAAGCCTTTCAAATTGTAGTTAACTATGTGTTCAGAAAGAAGAGGAAGCAGGTTTGGTGAGATCCAGTGGCTATCCTTAAAAATGGAAATGTTTTGTCCCTTGATTGTTGCTCATCAAGAGAGATTTGTCAAAGGGAAAAGCTAAAATCACAGAGAAAACTTGTGACCTCTAGCCTCATGATCTGAAAAATCTGATTTTGTCAGTACTCTCCAAAAACTAAGCCATCATGAAGAGACAGACCACAGAGTGAACTTATAAAGTCAGTCTATCTTTGTTAGTCTTCAGTGGTGAAACAGCCACAAGATTGACATTCTCATTTCTCTATGACCACCCCATTTACTTCCTGGTGGCAGACTGCTGTGGTCTGAATGTTCATGTCCCCTCAATTCATATATTGAAATTCCTAACCCATAATGGATTATATTAGGAAGTAGAGCTTTTGGAAGATGGTAGTTAAGATTCATGCACTCATAAAAAACACCCCAGACAAGTAGCTCACCTTTTCTACCATGTGAGCAGGTATAGCAAGAAGATACCAAATAGGAATCAACTGTCCAGTGTCTTAATCTTAGAATATCCAGCCTTCAGAATTGTGAGAAGCAAATTTCTACTGTTTATAAGCCACCCCATTTATAGTATTTTATTATAGCATTCCAAACACACTAAGACACAGACCTACATTGGAGGCCACATCATTATCAAATCATTTACAGTAAGGGAAAGAACCTTGATTCATCTGACCAGTATGTTTACTGATGTATGTGAAAAACTCAAATCAGAATCACACATCATCTTGGAAAACTTGGTATCAAGTGGATGCTGATAGGCAGGCACATTTAGTAAAAGCAGACTGAAACCTTTACATAACTGCTTCACATAAAGGTAGTATGGAAAAGTTCCATCTGTTAGCCACTGAATTAGGCTCTGTCCCAGTGACTCTACTCGTATGTCTTACTCTTTGACTCTGCTTTTCTCTGCTTCCTTGGCAACTTTCTTTTGATGGCTCTCTCCTTTCTTTAGATACATATTAAATATATGAGGGATGTAGTCAAGTCTTGCTAATCTGGAAACCACTTGGTTTCTTGAGGAAGGCTTTGTATTTCTCTAGTACTGTAATTAATTTCATAGTTTGATTGTCCCACAGTTCTGGGCACACTTCATATTTATCCCCAATCATTAATAAAATTGATTTCTGAAGAGACAACTGGAAATAACTGTCCCCTCTCCCCCACTCACCTCTTGTAGGGATACCCACACTTCAACATATTTTTACTATTTGGTTGCTTCAGTAAATCAAGAAAAATTTCAATTTTCAGGTTTTTCTCTACATCCTATCACTGTCATTCCTTTTTTTTTTTGGGGGGGGGGGACAGTTCCTTCAAGTTTATCCTTTGTTGTGTTTATTGCAAATGTGTTGAGGAGATCTAAACTGATGAAGTTTAGACTCACGTTTCACAAAATTATCAGCCCTCAGCCTTTCCATCATCATGTTAGATATAGGAGCTGTTAGTGATTTGGTTCTTTCTGGTTTTTTATTCAGGTTCCCACTGCAGTGAAGTGCCTTATTTATCACTTCTCTATTTTTTTTCTACAACAACAGTGATAAAAATAGAGTATTTCAAAGCTATTCCATTAAAGAGGACATTGTCTGGTGCTTATGTGGTTTGAACTGTCTTTGAGGAAAAGTACCAACTGGGAAAATTTGAGAAAGGCAGTGAAATGACAGAAATAGTTGTAATTATCTTCATAAACATAGGAAAGAGATAAACCCTTTACCAACTAGTATCTGGAGAAACCCAGCCAGCTTGTTTTATAAAAAATTCTTATAAAGTGTACCTATTATATATCCCATTTATAAAATGACCCACTGACAAAAAAAATCAGCTATTAACTTGAGATAACTACTTAATACTTAATTGATAATATCTTACTTGAACTCTTATTTGAATGTCTTTTCATTTGAATCCTAGAGAGAAGCCAATTATAGAGGAAACAGGATTAGGAAAAAAAACCTAAAATTTCAGCTAATTTTGAATATTTAAGTATATATCTTTGATTAAACTAATAGGAGATGTCATTATCAAGAGGTAATAGTTTGGTGCCCCAAAGGATTTCATCATATTTCATGTGTATTTGTATATGTACACATTTTTATTGAAATTAATATAATATTCCAGCAGCCATTCTTTTGGTGTGGGAAAACACAAAGGTAAAATATAAATAATATGAGCATTTTGTTTTCGTCTTCACTTCTTTTGTTTCCTTCCTTCATTCTTCCTTTTTTTAAAAAAGGGCTTCTTAAAAGTATAAATGTAGGTGACAACTTCAAGGAATATTTAACAAAGATTGTCAACATGGCTTGGTAAATAATTAGCTGTGGACAGTGAACTATCAGTTGCATTTCTCAGGTATCCAACTATTGTCTGAGTTTGTGGGAAAATGTACAGGTGAGCAAGTTTGCCCATAGAAGAAGGATGTTGGGTAATGAGTTGATTTGAGAAAGTTATGGGATAACCAATTAGATATATCCAGAGGGCAACTGGGAATGTGTGTCTAGCACTCAAAGGAGGGATCTGGACCAGATATAGAGTTAGGAGTCTTAGAATATGAATTTTAGTTGTAATTTCTAGTGGCATTATATGTGTAGATTTGAGAGAAAATAAGAGACTTGTAATAGTCAAGGCAAAAATTAAGAGGAGGTCTGAATTCAGTGAGGTCATAAACTAAATGGAAAGTGCGCTCACCATATGAGTCTATTAAAGAGACAGGTAACAGAAATCTCTCAGAACAAGGCTTTACTTTTCCATGTCCTAGGCTTGGGATTCTGTCCAGAAGGAAGTCTGAACTGTTGATGCCAAAGACAGAGGTTGGTTTTTGTGTAGAGGTGGTAGTGTAGAGATGAATAGGGGGAGAATTGGACAAGAAGAATTGAAGATTGAGCATATATTTAGACTACCACAAAGAATCACTACCAGATCTGGAAGATTGTGTGTGTGTGCTTGCACTTGAATGTGTGTGTAATGCATTTAGTGCCATTTAAAGTTTCTAGGTGACCTTCAAGCATCAGCCTTGTGGCATCTGAACTCTCAGCTCTTCAAAGGCCTGTGAGAAAAGAGTCAGTCTTACAAGAAGTCCAAAGTTTGGCTAAACAAAGTATAACACTTTGGAGTCCTGGGGTATGTTGTGGGGGTTATGTGTGTGTGTGTGTGTGTGTGTACATTTACATGTTTCTTTTTAATGACTTGATTGAGATGTACTTTATACACTAATAAAATACTTTCATTTAAAACATACAATCCAATGGATTTTATTATATTCCCAAAGTTGTACAAGCATCAACATAATCTAATTTTAGAACACATTCTTTGCCCCCCTAAAAGAAACCATTTACCTATTAGCAATCATTGCTCACTCATCTGCCTCCAACTAAAATTCCTTCCTACCCCTCTACCCACAACCCCAGGTAACCACTGTCCTACTTTCTGTCTCTATAGATTTGACTAATCTGAATATATTGTGTAAATGAGATACAATATGGGATCTTTTGTGACTGACTTCTTCAGTTTAGCATAGTGTTTTTGAATATATGCATCTTGTAGCATGTCTCAGAACTTAATTCCTTTTCAATGCCAAATATCCCATTATAGATAAACCACATTTCATTTATCTACTATCAGTTGATAGACATTTGAATTGTTTCTGCTCTAGCTATCATGAATGGTTCTGCTATGAACATTTTCTGTGCAGGATTTTGAGTGGACATATATTTTCATTTCTCTGGAGTTCTTACCTAGGCACGGAATTGCTCTGTCATGTGGTAACTCTATATTTAACAATTTGAAGAACTGCCAAACTATTTCAAAGTAGATCCATATCTTACATTCTTACCAGCAATGTATGAGGGTGCCAATTTCTGCACATTCCTGCCAACCTTGGTTATATCTGTCTTTATGTACATGCGCGTGCACGCACACACACACACAGTTTCTGTGCATGAAACAGTATCTCATAGTAGTTTAGATTTCCATTTTCCTAATGACGAACAACGTTCCATATGTTTATTAACCATTTATAGATCTTTACTGAAGAAATCTGTTTTTCGGTTCTTTGCCCATTTTAATTTTTTTATTTATTATTAAGCTGTGTTCTTTGCACTGGGTATAAGATGTTTACTAGATACAAGATTTGCAGATATTTTCATCTTTGAGTTATCTTTTCAATTTCTTTTTTCTTTTTTTTTTTTTACTTATAGCTTTGTTTTTAATTAGTATATTTTGGATATATATAAAAGTGAATTCACTGTGTAATGTTCATATATGTTCATAGGAAAGTTTGGTCAGATTCATTCTGCTGTCCTTCCTTTCCCTGTCCCTACTCCCTCCCCCTCTACTCCTTTCTCTACTCTACTGATCCTCTTTTCTTTTTCTTTTTCTTTTTTTAGAGAGAGAGAGATAGAGAAGAAAGAGAGAATTTTTTAATATTTATTTTTCAGTTTTCGGGGGACACATCATCTTTATTTTTATGTGGTGCTGAGTATCGAACCCAGTGCCACGCACATGCCAGGCAAGTGCGTTACCACTTGAGCCACATCCCCAGCCCCATACTGATCCTCTTGTCTATATTCATGGAGTCTTCCACCATCTGCTTTTTTGTTTTCTTTGTTCTTATTTTCCTCTAGCTTCCACATATGACAGAAAATTTCAACCCTTGACTTTATGGGTCTGGTGTATTTCACTTAGCATGATATTCTCCATTTCAGTCCATTTTAACAGCAAATGCCATAATTTATTCTTCTTTATGAATGACTAACACTTCATTGTGTATATATACCATTTTTTCCTTAACCATTCATCTATTAACAGGCACATCTATTAACAGTTCCATAGTTTGGCTATTGTGAATTGTGTTTCTATAAACATGGATGTGCCTGTATCCGGATTGTATGCTGATTTTATCTCTTGTGGATGTATACCAAGGAATGGGATAGCTGGATCGTATGGTGGTTCCATTCCTAGCTTTTTGAGGGATCTCCGTATTACTTTCCAAACAGGCTGTATTAATTTACAGTCCTACCAACAATGCGTAAGTGTATCTTCTTCCTTACATTCTTACCAATGTATATTATTATTTGTGTTTTTGACATTTGCCTTTCTGACTGGAGTGAGATGAATTCTCAATTTACTTTTGATTTTCATTTCCCTGATTGCTAGAGATGTTGAACATTTTTTCATATATTTATTTGTTGTTTTTTGTTTCTGCTTTTCAGGAGTGTCTATATAATGATTTCGCCCATTTGTTAATTGGTTTATTTGTGGGGGGGGCTGTTGTTTTGTTTGGGGGGGTTGGTGTTAAGTTGGGGGTTTTTTGTTTGTTTGTTTGTTTTTTAGTTCTTTATATATTCTGGCTGTTAATCCCTTATCTGAGAAGCAAGTGGCAAAGATCTTCTCCAATTCTGTAGGCTCTCTCTTCATGCTCTTGTTTCCTTTGCTGTGCAGAAGGTTTTTAATTTGATATTGTCCCAGTTAGTGATTCTTGGTTTTATTTCTTGTGCTTTAGAATTTTTGTTAAAGAAGTCAGTGCTTGTGCCAATATGTTGGAGTGTTAAATTTACATTTTCTTCTAGCAGTGGTAGAGACTCTGGGATAATTCCTGTGAATTTGATCCACTTTGATTTTTTGTGGAGGATGAGATAGAGGCTGTAGTTTCATTCTTCCACATATAGATATCCAGTTTTCCCAGTGTCATTTGTTAAAAGGCTGTCTTTTTTCCAAGGTATGTTTTTAGCATCTTGGTCAAGTAACAGATGACTGTTATCTATGTGGATTTGTCTCTGTCTTTTCTGTTCCACAGGTCTGTGTGTCTATTTTAGTGCCAATGCCATGCTGGTTTTGTTACTATAGCTCTGTACTATCATGTGAGTTCCTGTGTTGTAGTGCCTCCAGCATTGCTGTTCTTGCTCAGGATTTATTTGTCTATTGTGGGTCTCTTATTTTTCCAAATGAATTGAAGGATAGTTCTTTCTAGATCTCTGAAGAATTTATTGGTATTTTAATTGGGATTGCATTGAATCTTTATAACACTTTTGTAGTATGACCCTTCTGATAATGTTAATTCTGCCCATCCACAAACATGAATAGTCTTCTAAAGTCTTCTTCAATAGTTATCTTCAGTATTCTGTAGGTTTCATTGGAGATGAGAGGTCTTTTACCTCCTTGGTTACATTTATTCCTAAGTTTTGTTTTGTTAGATTATTAGGATGGAATGCTTTTTCTAATTTCTTTTTCAGCAGATTTATTATTGTGGTATTGGAAAGCAATTGATTTGTGTGTGTTTATCTTGTATCCTGCTACTTTACTAAATTTGTGTATCAGTTCCAGAAGCCCCTGGTGGAGTATTTTGGGTCTTCCAAATATAGAAAAATGTCACCAGCAAACAGAGATAATTTGACTTGTTTGTTTGTTTGTTTCTGTTTGTACCTCTTTAATTTCCTTCTCTCACCAAATTTCTCTAGCTTGAGTTTCAACAACTATGTTGAATAGAAGTGGTGAGAGTGGACATCCTTGTTTTGTTCCTGATTTTTAGCGGAAATACTTTGTTTTCCTTCATTTGGTTATGATGTTGGCCTTGGGTTTCTCATGTATAGCCTTTAAAATGTTGGGGTAAGTTCCCTCTATTCCTAGTTTCTCTAGTATTTTAAACATGAATGGCTGTGGATTTTGTCAAATGCTTTTTGCTTCAGTTGAGACAATCATGCAATTCTTATCCTTAATCCTGTTTATGTGTCAAAGTACATTTTTTGATTTGCATATGTTAAACCACTCTTACATCCCTGGAATAAAACCCACTTGATAATGTTTCACTATCTTCTTAATGTGTTTTTGAATTTGACTTGCCAATATTTTAGAATTTTTTTCATCTATGTTCATCAAGGATATTGGTCTGAAGTTGGTGTTTTTGTTTTGTTTGGGTTTTTTTTTTGGGGGGGGGTTCTTTTTACTTATACATGACAGAAGAATCTATTTTGACATATTTTTACAAGCATGGACTAGATCTCTGAAATTTTCTTTATTTCTAAATTTGGTATCAGGGTAACACTGGCTTCATAGAATGAATTTGGTTAATGTTTCCTCCCTTTTTATGGATTAATTTGAGGAGGATTGACATTAGTTCTTTAAAGGTCTGTTACAACTTGGCTGAGAATCCATCAGGTCTTATTAGAAAGCTTTTAATAGCTTTTTCAGTTTCATTACTTGATATATACTGTGTACATTTTCTATATCCTCATGGTTCAATTTTGGGTAGGTCGTGTGTCTAGGAATTGTTAATATCTTCAAGATTTTCTAACCTTTTGGAGTATAAATTTTCAAAATACTTTTTAATGATCCACTGGATTTCAGTAGTGTCTATGGTTATATATCCTTTTTCACCTCTAATTTTGTAGTTTGTATTTTTGCTCGCTTCTCTTTTGGTTAGTTTGGCTAAGGATTTATCTATCTTTTTTATCCTTTCAAAGAACCAATTCTTTGTTTCAATTGTCCTTTGTATTGTTTTTCTTTTCATTCTCAATTTTATTAATTTGAGCTTTGTTTTAATTATTTTCTCTTTTCTACTGATTTTTGGTTTTAGTTCTTCTTTTTCCTCAGGTCTTAAGGTGTAACATTTAGATTATTTATTTGATATCATTTAAGTTTTTAATGGAGGAACTTGGTGCTATAAACTTTACCCTTAGACCTATCTTCATACTGTCCCAGAGATTTTGATGTTATATCTCTGTTCTCATTTGTTTCTGAGTATATTTTTATTTTTCCCCTGATTTCTTCTGTTATCCAATCCTCATTCAGAAGTGTATTACTTATTATGCAAGTGTTGGAATGAATGGTTTCAGTTTTTTGTCTTGTCATTGATTACTTATCTCTATTTTTTTATGTTTGCTAAAATTTGTTTCATGACCAAAAGTACAATCTGTTTTAGAGAATATTCTGTGTGCTACTGAGATGAAAGTAAATTCAGTTGTCCATGGATGAAATATTCTATAGATGTCTGTTAGGTCCATTTGATTAGTAGTATTTGTTAGTTTTAAAGAATCTGAGTTTTATGTCTAAATGACGTATATCTACCAGTGAGAGACGTATGTCAAAATCACCCAGTAGTATTGTATTGTGATCTGTTTGGTTCTTAATATTGAACAGTGTTTGTTTTATATACATAGATATGACATTGTTTGTGGTATAAATAATTAAAATCATTATGTCTTGTTTTTCCTTGTCTCTTCTGATTAATTTTGGCTTGAAGTCTACTTTATCTGATGAAAATAGTTACTCCTGCTGGCTTTCAGTTTCCATTTGCTTGGAATATCATTTCTTTTCCTTTCATCTTCAGTCTGGATGTCTTTGTCTATAAAGTGTTTGACACATGGTTGGGTCTTGTTTTTTAACAAGTCTGTCACTCTGTGTCTTTTGATGGAAATGTTTAGAAGGTTTATGTTCAGTGTTATTATAAAGAGATTATTTTTCATTTCCTGCCATTTTGATTTATTTCTAGAGCTTAATTCAGACTTGATTTTCCTTTGACTAGTCTACTATAATTCATCCCTATGCTGGTTTTCATTTGATTTTTTTCATTTCTTCTGTATGAAATATTTCATTGAGTGTGTTTTGTAATGCAGGCTTAGTGGTTATGAATTCTTTCAGATTCTGCTTATCATGGAAGGTCTTTAGTTTGTCTTCAACTGTGAAAGATAATTTTGCGATGTGTAGCAATCTTTGTTGGTACTCATTTTCTTTCATGGAATGGTATGTATTGTTCTAAGCCATTCTGGTTTTGGGGGTCTGGGTCAGTAAATCAGTTGAAATCCAATTGGTTTACCTCTAAATGTGACCTGCTATTTTTCTCTTGCAGCGTTTAAAATTCTATATTTATGTATTAGGCATTTTCATTATAATATGTCTTGGAGAAGATCTTTTTTCATTCTGTTTGGAATTCCATATGCCTCATTTACTTGTATTTTAATCTTCAAAAATTTGGAATTTTTTAAAAGATTTCATTGAAAATATGCATCCCTTTAGTTTTAGTTTTGGAGCCTTTATCTACACCAGTGATTCTTAAATTTGGTTTCTTGATTTCTTGGATATTTTGCTTATGGTCTTCTAACATCTTTTCTTTATAGTTGGCTTTATTTTCAAGATTATATACTTTGTCTTTGAGGCCTGAAAGTCTTATTTTTAAAGTTGTCTACTCTATGGATGATGCTTTGTATTGAATTTTAAATTATTTATTGAATCTTTCATTTCCAGAGTTTTCATTTGTTTCTTTTCCAAAATCTCTCTATTGAAATGATCTTTCACTTCCTGTATTTTCTTTCTAATTTCACTCTTTATATTTTATTTTAGCACATTGAACCTTTTAACTATGAACTTTCTAAATTCTTTCTCCAATATTCCTACACTGTGGTGTTAAGTCAGTTATTGAAGTGTTAGAGACTGTTTGGGGTAGTTACTGCTTATTTGTGTGCCCATCCATTGGGATGATTATTCCTGCTTCTTTTATGTAAGGGATTATTTCATGAGCGTTTTTCTTCTAGAATCCTGGCCGTGTGAATATCCAGGTATCTATACTTTCACTCAGTTTATGTCCTCTGCTATTCCCAGTATCACTCCACTTTGAGAGAATATACTGTACCCTATTTATAACAATCACTTCAGAGCAAAGCCATGTTTGACCTCATGAAAAACAAAAAACTTGTTAATCCTTCCCTCCATAGTACCTCTAATGAAGGTATAAACTTGTTAAAGTTCTGGAATTGGTTGAAAAATTAGTTATTAATAAAGTAAAATTGCTATAACATTATATAGGAACTGAAAGGGAGAAGAAATAACAAATGGACAAAAGAAGAGAGAAAAAAGAATAATAAACAGCAAAGTAAAAAGAAGAAAAAGATGGAGGGTAGGATTTGGGGCAGTATCAAGTAATGTAAGAGGGAAAGAGGAGTAAGAGGACCAAATTTAAACCTGAGCTAGGAAAAAAAAAGGATAGAATGATTATAATTAATTTTCTAAAACATTGTAAGAAATACAATCAAATAAGTTGGAAGTGCGATATTAGGTACTAGGGTAACAGCTATCAAATTAAAATGAAGACTAATATAGATATATAAGATAGGATATGATCAAAGTTGATGTTAGACCTATTTATAGTGAACCATGCCAAGGTGAACAAAATTCTTATTGAGTCTTAGTTTGGATTTCATCAGAATTTGGGATTTTTAGAAGATGTCCATCACTCTTTGACTTTGGTTTCCCTCCAGAGATATTGGGTCACAGGAACCACTCCCTAGATGCTATGGACCATCTACCAAGCCAGTTCTCAGTTGCCAGCCCAGAGGCTGACTGCTTGGAGGGTATGATGTTGTATCTATTGGCTGGATGCAAGGGTCTGTGTCACTGCTCTAATTGCTGTGCATCACCATGTACCCACTCCTCTCCACAGGGTCCTCTTCAAACTGGATTTGATCCTTAGCACCACATAAAGGACTTTAATTCCTTAAGTCAGTTTCTCAAACCATGATATTTAGGAATATTTCCTTTTGACTTTGAATAATGAAGGTTGGAGAATAAAGAAATAAAGATGATTGAGAACAACTCTTAAGTACACATAAATGGGTTTACAAATTTCTTTAAACCATTGTGGTAAGCCCCTGCCTGCTGCGTTGATGGCAGTGAAGGAAATAAAAAGGTAGAGTTGAGCACTACTGAAAGAGCTAACCAACTACCTAAAAGGAATGTTTTGAGGCCTAGTATTAGTAACAAAGAAATATTGTAGACCTAAGCTCCTACTTTCCATATATAAAAATAGCAAAGTGGGGGTGGTGGAGTGTATTACTCTGGCATCTTTCTGCATGCTAAATTCAAAAATGTAAATATATTAGAAAAAGGAAAAATTTTTATTTCTCTTTTGGTGTCTATTTATTGTGTGAAGCTAGAGTCGAGCATAACGCACAGGTGGTTTAAAACGCTTCTCTGCCATCTGAGATCTCGGCTTGCCAGGGTATAGATGGGGATGTCACTTTAGGGAATTGGGCTTATTCAGTATGTAAAATGAGGCTGGCATTGGTTCAGAGGTTTTGTCTGTGTCTTTACCCAATTAACCATGTTTTTGCTTCCTTTTTTTTTTAACTTCTAAATTTTCTTTTTTGAAGTTTTAATCTATATAGATACATAGATGAGAATTACCTAAATTTTTCTGCCAATTGCTCTAAGATTTTAACACTTGGTATTCATAACATAATGTATATTTTCTATCAAAATACATAGGAATTATTAGTTTATGCCAGAGATGATTTCAATCCTGGTACTAAAATAATATTCTACTTTACAATCAAATTACAAAGATTTATATTCTTTTTTTTTTGTTTTGATAAAGAATCTTTATTAACTTGGTGAGTACGTTATATTCACATCTTTTGGATTTTGTAACACTGTTTAAAGATATTACAGATTTTGGTTTTCTAAATCGGATGCTGATTTTATACTAAGTATTTAAAATTAACTCATAGTACAGGTTTAAAAAGAAAATAGTGACTTATGGCCCAATGTTATTATATGTAACTATTATACCAATGTACATTTTATGTAAACTGAATATTGTCCTCTATCACAAGTAATATAAGAAAACCAACTCTTGGATAAATAACAAAGAAGAAAATAAGATACAAAGTCTGGATTTGATAGTAATATCCAAACAGTACCACTTATTGGGGTGTGTGTATGTGTGTGTGTGTTTTAATCAGAAGAATTTTGTGAGCCTGTAGGATTTTGTTTTAATGTCTGCCTTTTTGATGCACTGTGTCACTGTATCTATATTTAATGAAGAGGGCAGTGTGTGTCAATAAGAGACAGAAATGGGGAGACCTTTGTGAACCCTCTAGCAATCAATGAATATCAGACCACCAATTTCTCCAGCTTTAATTACAGGCAAAAGAAAAGACAAAATTAGCATTTTAATATAGAAATATCTTAGGCTTTAGGAGAATTATGATAAATCTAATGTTGCCTAGTGAACCAAAGAGGAGATATTATAACAAACTGTCTCCTTAGGAATATTTGTTTAAATAAAGGCAACAATACTTCATCCTTATCTTTTTTGGATAATTATCACTATTTCAGGCTGTTCTTTGTTCCAGGTTTAAAATACCTTTAGTTTTTTTATTTTTTTAAGTAATTGGCAGTGTTTGTTTCCTATAAAACTATAAGAAGAGGAAAATTCTGTTTGCTTGGCACTAACAAGATAATTATTTTAGGGAGAGTTTTTCTCTCCAGCTCTAGTTCACTCATGCCATGGCATCTCTGCACTTGGACGCATTTGGGTTATCTCATTTCAGTTACAGCGTATTAAACTAACTCCTCTTCCATGGCTGAGGTTTGCCCACCTGTCTCCCCTAAAACACCTGCAACATATGTTTGCATAACCCTGTAATGCTTTGCCTTTCGGGTCCTAAGAAATTCCCCCAGAGCTTTTTGCTTATAAACAGCTGAGCAATTCGTTTTTCTAATGACGGTTGCTTTTCCCCCAGCTTAGAGGCAATAACATATTTACTAAAATAAGGGCCTCATTTTTCATCAAAGAGAAATATTCGACATATTTTTACAGTGCTGTTTCTCCTTTTTGAGCATTATTATTTCCCCTTTCTCATCTGGCATGCTATAAAAGTTAAGGACTGATAGCAAGATATTAGAGGAAAGAAAACTAAGTAATTTATTTGTCAGATATTTTCTTCGTGCTAAACACATTATACTGCAACTAAAAATAGTCTTTTAAGTACTCAAAGAACTTTGTCAGTTTAATTCAAAGTAAAATTAATGTCCAATAAATTATAAAATGATAATTTGGGCATATTTCAGGAAATCCCTGATTATTATAATCTCATAAGCTGGCAAATATTGCATTATTAGCATGGTATGATTGTATACATTTTTAAAAATTTGTAAATGTATGTGCTCCTAATTCAGAGAAATGTGACAGCCTTTCTCCCCATATATGAGATCCAGTGTGCGTGATATGTTTTCCTAAGTGTGTGTTTTTGTTTTGAAAATATAGATATAATATTTGGCAAATTTACAATTATCAGAAGTGTAAAACATCACTTTCTCTACCCTTTTAGTGTCCTGGATTTTAGGTTGTCAAATTTAAATCTGCTCTCAAGTCGAGGTCTGTTTGTCAGTGCTCACTGATATCAGTATGATTATACCTTCTTTTTCATGTGGTTTTATCAAGTGCCTGACACTGTGCTGTGCTCTTCGTTCTTATTCTGTCATTTAATCCTTGGTACAGTTTTGCAGATGATAAAACTAGACCTAAGAATGTAATTAACTCCTCACAGTCACTCAGCTGATAATAGGTGGAACAGGAGTCTCCTGATCCTTTGCACCAGGCACCCTGTCCCTCTAGAGCAGATGAGCATTGTTATGTCTACATTAGTGCTGTTGTTTTCAATATATAACATTCATATGACATCATCTCCTACTAGTCCATTAATACATGAAAATCACTATCACTGGAATTGCTTTTCCTCTCCTCTTTTTAGTTCCACATGTATGCATAAATAGCCAAGTCTTTGAACAGTCCTGTGCTGTTCAAAGAAGGATGAGTATTTCAGAGTCCTTTCTTCTGTGTGTTGATTTAAATGGAGATTATCTTCAAATGAGATACAGGAGTCGGGGGTTCAAGCTAGGAAGAACTGTTTGTAATGACCTTTTGGGTAAGTTTGATTTCACCAGTCTCAGAACAAGGAATATTGTTTTGGACAATCTTGTAGTTAATTTTACTTCTTACAGCATCCTGTAGTTAGTTTTTCTTAGTATGAATTAACACTTGAATATTTTTACAATACTATAACAAAGTGAGTTTGAACTTAAAATATTGAAATGTTGTTGCCCACAGGACTTTAAGATGCCTCTCCAAGATCCAGCCTGTTTATGCCAGGAGTGGGGTTTTGCAGCATTCTTCTTTTATTGTCATAAAATAAAATGCTGGAGAGAAGCCAAGATTGATGGCTAACTTCCATGCTCCCAGATACTCAGGTGGCTGAGGCAGGAAGACCACAAGTTCCAAGCCAGCCTCAGCAACTTAGTAAGGCCCTTTCTCAAAAACAATATTTTTAAAAAGGGCTGAAGATTTAACTCAGTGGTAGAGTGTTTGCTCAGCATGTTTGAAGCTCTAGGTTCAATCCCCAGTACCACAAATACTACTAAAAAAATAAAATACCAAAGAGAAAGCTTGTAACTTGTAACAACTTTAATGGAAAAGAGTTGAATGATTATTTGGGAAGTTACTAGATGAAGTCTATGTAGAAGACCTGTCTCAAGCCTATCATGTTTGGTCTAGGAAAGACACAGTAACCTTCAGTGGGGTCTGAAGTTATGATTTTTGCAATTGTATGTATGATAGTATAGACTTCCCATGTTGTATCATATAATTGCTATTCTTCTTAGACCAATACAAACCCAGTAAGCTAACCATTACCATTTTGTCATCTTTCTTCCAAAGGAAAATTTACCAAAACAAAAACATTCTTTAAAAACATGCATTGGGGAAAAAAAAGTACATTAGTTTAGAAGTGCTTATTTTGGTCAGAAATTCTGATTATGTGGAAATGGGTTTACAAAGACATGATATTAAAGATATGTGAATGTGTTCTGCACAATGAGAAATTACTACACCTGTGGGATCTGGTCTTCCTAACTTATACAATTTTTTGTATGTAGAACTCTAGTGACTCATATATTTTAGAGGAAATTTTCAGATATTTAAAAATTAGAAGAAACCTTAAATGTCTATAAAATTTTGAGAAAATCCTTTAAAATAAAAAAGTTAAGATCTCTTTACATATATATATATATATATATATATATATATATATATATAAACAGTCTCAGAACAAGGAATATTGTTATGTACAATCTTGTAGTTAATTGTACTTCTTACAGCATCCTGTAGTTAGTTATTCTTAGTGTGAATTAGCACTTGAATATTTTACACTACCATAACAAAATGAGTTTGAACTTAAAATACTGAAATGTTGTTGCCCATAGGACTTTAAAGGTAAAACTTTGTTCATGTAATCTCATTGCCCTAAGGAAATATTTTCATTTTGGTGCACATTCCCATTTGTCTATCCATTTACCTACATGTGTACATTTATACAAATATTCTTAACAATTATTTGAACTTATTAGTTTTAATTTTTTGTTCATATAAGAAAGTATTCCAAAATTTCTGGACTTTTTAAAACCTTATTCATAAAAGATAGCCATCAATTTTAAAAAATTGTAGGTAATCTGAAGAACCATCAGTGATGAATCTCAATGTTTAAAGTATTCACACCCTATTCATTGTTCATGTCCATGTGTTGACTTTTACAGCTGTGCATGGTTTATTGATACTTCAGCATTTAGCTCTGTGCTGACCAATACAGTAGCCACAAGCCACATGTGGCTTTCGATATTTGAAGTGTGTGTATAGTCCAAATTGAGATCCGCTGTAAGTGTAAAATACACGTTAGATTTCAAAGCCTTGTACAAACAAAAGAATGTAAAGTATCACATTAATAAATTTTATAGTGATTACATGTTAAAATGATAAAGTTTATTATATAACTAATGCTGCATTCAATTTCATCTGTTCCCTTTTTCTTTTTTTAGTGTGGTTGCTAAAAAAATTTAAATTACAGATGAAGTTTGCATTTTTAACATACATAATATTTCTGTTAAATAGTGCTTGTCTAGATTATCTATATGTATTTTTATGTTTTAGATATAACATTTTCTTCATATTTCATATGCTGTTTTCAGCATCATCTTTTGATTCTTTTTGTTGTTGTTTCCAGTACAGTGGTGCTTTACCTCTCTCCCTTTGCTACCAGTAGTCTCCTAGGAATTTAAATAGGTCTCAGTGAAAGCAATACTTGAGCTTTATACATATGTTCAAGTTAAATCATTTTTCCTAATAATGGCTTTAAGTGCTTAGGTGGATCAGCACATCCTGTCTTGAATTGCATGTTATTTCTTCATAAAGATGTTTTCAAAAGAACTACTCCATGCGATCCCTTCTTTCATTATTTTCTTGCAAAAAGTAGCATAATTCTTTACTAGTTTGTTGGACATTAGAGAACAAAAGCTTTTGAGATTAGTAAAAATAAAATGTGTTTCTAGGTACTGAGAATAAAGAGCAGAATTAGTCATGAGTGATAGTCCTCATAAGTTAATTTTTAAAATAAATCATGAATGTACTGTCAGTCTGCCAGGAGCTTTAACCTCTGTTTTATTTTCACATTATACTTGGGTCCAGGTTGTCATCAGCTACCATGAGGAAACCTATGAAATTCTTAGAGAGAAGTTGCACTGTTAGACTTAATAGTATGGTAGTCATGGAAGCATCAGTTATCTTCATCAAGGCAATTCAGATTTGATTATCATAGAACTGTGTTGAATACCAAACCAGTGGAGTAGTAGCTGGAGCTAAATCAAGGGATTGTCGTTTTTGTCAGATGATTAGGGCTGGCATGGAAGAGATATGAAAGGGTTGAGCTGTGTAAATATTCTCTTTTCAGCAGAAAAAGAAAAGGTCCATCATGGCCATTAAGATGCAGCTTGTTAGCTTGATGAATTTCAAACTATTTAACCTTAGCAATTACATCCCCCTCTTTTCCCCATGCCTACATACAAGTATATCAGTGCTTTTGGATTATGTCTCCAAGGATTAATATCTAAGTATATCAGTAATTTCAATGAATATAAAATACAGCCTTTCTGTGTCTAGATAGATCTCTCAAAGACAGATTATGCTGTGGTTCAAATACCCAATTACTACTTGAATTATATATTCAGGTAAACATTAGAACACTTTTTTCTAAGTTTTTAAAAAAATTTAAGGAAACTGTATGTGATTTTATATTTTAGAGATGATAGTATTTGTTTAAATTATGCTGTAAATATGTTGTTTTTGTAAAGTAGACATATTTAATTTTTATTTACCTGTAAGGGGCTTGGTACATTTAAATAATTAACACAATTAAGCAATAGCAACACATTTAAATAGGCACACCCAACCTAATGATTCAAGGACATTTCTATGGTGTTATAAATAATATTAAATGCCAGACAGGGCACTATTCTTGCTGCTTTTAAAATGTGCATTGGTCAATTTGCATCAGTCATTTTATTTTTGTCTTTTTATTATTTCCAGTACCTGGCATATTTTAGGCACTTATTAAACTCAAAAATAAGAAGAGATGACATAGAAATTGCCATCTTTAAAAGAATCCTTGAGTTTTGAAATAACTTATTTATTCTGGATGAAGAAGGACTCAGTGTGCCATCTAGTGGACATACTTAGCATTCTGGCCAACAAAAACTAATGATTTTTTTGCTCTTCCTCCACAATGAGCATTCTCAAGACTTTTAAACATAGTTTGTACTTGCGTTACTTCTCATAGTTTCTCAGTTTTTATATCATTTTATGTCATAATAAAAGTCATATTTGAAAATGATCAAAATCATTGAAAATAAATGGAAGAAGTAAATCTATTTGAACTATAAGACAGGCAAAAATAAAAATATGTCAAAAAATGTCAGTTTTAATCAGGAATAAGAGGAGTTATGGAAGAACTTAATTAAACAATAAAAGCAAAACTCAAGCACACTAATTATTAAACTTCATTATTATATGTATTTTTCTTAAGGAATGTAAAAATGATCATTTCTGTCCTTTTACATGTTAATGAATAATTTAAATAGCATTATACATTTTAATTTATTGCTTTTTTTCCCCTTTTAGAAAAATCCAAGACCAGTGACTTATCAATTCCATCCCAATCTAGATTATTACAAAGCACGGGGAGCAGACCTTATGAACAAAAGCCGGTAAGTCTCTTTCTCCTGATGACAGCTAAAAATTACAAACATAATCTCAGATGTCATCAGGAAATTTTACACATTTGCAGAAATTTATTTTCCAGACTTTAGCATATCAGTGGTTAATGTGCATAATGATTCTTTGTTAAATAAATTATGTAAGCTTATTTCAGGCATAAGAAAATGGTGTTTTTGTGACAGTAGTAAGATGAAAAATTAAATAAATATAAGAGTACTTTTTACAATTTGAAGTTAGGCAACTTCGTTTTTTGAACACTAATAAACCTGAATAAATTGTGCCTACTTGGTATAATCTCTTTCTAGATTCTTGCTGTTGATTGAAAAGAAGCTGTTGTATAATATATTTTTAAATTATTTCAGTAACAAAATTAAAATTGGGTTTCCCAACTGTCTTTAGAACTACCCAATAAGCTTATAAATGCATCTTGTATGTGCATTTGTGATTGCATACATAGAAATTTTAAGGGTCACTGTAGGAATAAAAAACATTAAAATCCTACTTTTTAAAGAAATTTACATTGGCATAAAGGGTTGATGAACAGTTTTGTTCTTTCATAATACTCTACTCAGATGTCTCAAGAGTTAACTTGTCAAACCAGAACCATTTCAAATTAGAAGATAATTTTGAAGTTTACTCTGAATGACTAAAATGTTAGTAATGATAAATGCTGTCAAGTTGTCCGAATTTTCTTCCTTAAACATTTTCTGTGTTTGCTAGCTTTTCTTCAGTAGACCAGCAGTCTAAGTTTACATTTATGGGGTGTGTATGCACAATGTGTTCTGCTATGTGGAGGGTTGAAATACCTGCCTCATAAGAACTCATAGTTCAAGGGCGAGACGTTTACAACAGAGTGGCTAAATATTATTGTAACAATAAAAGCAGTGTAATTTTAATATAAAATTACCCAGCCTTGATTGAAATCTGTCCCATATTTTGACACACTTCACAACCCATGAGACTTCTCTGAAGCTCTCTTCTGTTTATTTCATTTGAGTCTTGTTTCACAAATAAAAAAAAAACTGTTTCCTGTAGTAATTTGCTCATTTAATACAGCAAATTTTTATCGAGTGCCAGATTTTGATCATTTTAGGCATTGGAGATGCCTATAAACAAATCAGACACAAGTCCATACCTTCAGGAATCTTACAGTCTGTTCTCTTGTATTTTCCCTCCATTATGTCAAACATTTACCTTTCATATATTTAAAAGAAAATGTATTTTAGGTTCTTTTCTTATGTGAGATCTTCCTGGCTGGAGTCCCTTCTTGACCACTCTCTGCCAAATTAATTTGCACTGAACAAAGGAATCTCTGTTTACAGTAGATCATGTCACACCTCCAGGTGAACCCCTCCAAAGGTTTCCTATTGCCATTAATGATCCAGTCTTCAGGTGGCCCTTCCCAGTCTTCCTACATTATCTCCTAGTTTCCCTTTTCTTCTTTCCTGTGCCACAGCCTTATTGACCCTCTGTTTTTTGCGCTTTTTCGGGACCTTTGCACTTAACTCTTGCCTCTTGCTAGAACTGTTCTTTCACCCCCATCTTCTCATGCCTCTTCCGAAGTAGAGCTATATCCAAATATCTTCTCAAAGAGGCCACTACTATCCTGACCTCCCTGCCTGTCTTCTCTCCTATTCACTATCCTATTGCCCAGTTTTATTTTCTTCATAGCATTCATCACTAGCAGAAGTTACGTAATTCATTTGTGCTTCTAGCAGTGCCTAGTAGAGGGAATACACTGAGCAAATACTTACTGGATGTATTTTTTTTTTTAATTTTAACATCTTTTTCTCCTAGAGGAAATGGACTATACCTTTCCTTTCCCTCACTTCTTGGTTTTATTTTCTTCTGTTTAGCCTGCTCTCCCTGCATTTTTCTTTCACAAAATGTTGTTTCTTTTTTTATATATTTCCAAGTAAGCACATTTTCTCATTACCACGTTATTTGTATAAAGTTCATTTGATGGTTGGGAGAAAGGTTTTTCATCATATCTTTTGTAATTTTGAAGCTTAAAATTGAAATTGAGACAAATGAAATTAATTTGTGAAGTAGAAGACATCACAGATCAGTGAGCAAAAAAATAGAGTTAATAGATGGGAAAACTGGCAAATCTATCTGCTGGTTGGGGAATAGTCCTGGGCCTAACTTTGGCCTAGGTATTACTCAGCATTTAAAGAGAATAAAATTATGGCATTTGCAGGAAAATGGATGGAGTTGGAGAGTATCATGCTAAGCAAAGTAAGCCAATCCCCCCCTCAAAAAAAAGGCCAAGTGGTTCTCTCTGATAAGTGGATGCTGACCCATTGGGGGTGGGGAGGCAGGGAATGGATGAACTTTGGGCAAAGGGGAGGGAGAGGTGGGGCTTGGGGGGCAGGAAAGATGGTGGAATGAGATGGACATTATTACACTAGGTACATGTATGATTGCACATATGGTGTGACACTATTGTGTACAACTAGAGAAATGAAAAGTTGTGCTGAGGTTGTATACAATGAATCAAAATGCATTCTGCTATCATATATACCTAATTAAAACTAATTTCTCAAAACTGGCTAATCTTTGAAAAGTTGTCGATTTTTACCACAAACCAAAATAAATCCCAAAGTGCACTCAAGCCAACTTAGAAATAAAATACAAGTGCCTCAAAGGAACTGAACAGGCATTTCATTGAAGAAAAAATAAAATTAGTCAACAAATATATGAAAAATGTACAACATCTTTAGCAGTTAGAGAAATGCAAATTAAAACTCTGCCAATATTTAATCTCATTCTAGTCAGAATGGCAGTTATCAAGAATACAAGTAACAATAAATATTGTGGAGGATATGGGGAAAAGTTACACTCATACATTGCTGGTGAGACTGCAAATTGGTGCAACCACTCTGGAAAGCAGTATGGAGATTCCTCAAAAAACCTGAAATGGAGCCACCATTTGACCCAGTTATTCCACTCCTCAGCATATACCCAGAGGACTCAAAATCAGCATACTACAGTATCGCAGCCACATCAATGTTTATAGCAACTCAATTCGAAGTATCTAAGCTATGGAACCAACCTAGGTGCCCTTCAACAGATAATGGATAAAGAAAATGTATATATACACAGTAGAATATTACTCAGCCATAAAGTAGAATGAAATTATGGCATTTGCCAGTAAATGGATAGAACTGGAAACTATCATGCTAAATGAAATAAGCCAATCCCAAAAAACCAAAGGCTGAATGTTTTGTTCTCACTGATATACAGATGCTAACATAAAATAAGAAGTGGGGTAAGAATAGAACTTTATTGGATTAGACAAAGGAGAATGAAGAGAATGGAGAGGATGGGAATAGGAAAGACAGTAGAATGAATTGGACATAACTTTTCTATTTTTGTATAAGAATATTTGACCAGTGTAACTCCACATCATGTACAACCACAAGAATGGAAAATTATACTCCATATATGTATAATGTGTCAAAATACACTATCAAGTATATCTAAAAAGAATACAGTACTTTCACTGACAGTTACTTGGAGACTTTTTAACCTTAATAGTAATAAGGGAAATTATAAAGGAAATGACTGGGGGATTTTACTATACAACAAATATTTTTAAATACATGAAAAATAATCTGAACCAGATGAAAAATGGAAAATATTTGTAGTGGTTGTAACTGACAAAGTATAAAATCATGAATATAAGAAAAATATACACAATTCAGTAACAAACACAAGGTCCTGCATTAGTTTCCCTTCCATCTCATGCTGTGCTTTATTGGATCCTCCTTCTGTTCCTCTAAATAGGTAGAGGACCTCCTGCCCCAGGCCTCTTTTTCTCTCTACCTATACTCATTCCCTAGAGGACCTTACCCCAGTTCCTGACTTTATATTCTACTTGTGACTGAAGGCTCCTTAATTTATGTCTTCAGTTTAACCCTTCCCTTTCAACTCAAGACTCACATAGCCCACTACTTGTTTCTCTTGGATGTCCCAAGCTTTTGAGCTCAGAATGATAATTTAACACTCAAATCTTGTTCTAGTTTTGTCCTTAAATAACCATAAATTGCTGCTATAAAAAATTACACTGAAATTGTGACCAGTCTTCAGAAAGATCCATCTAATTTACTTAATACTTTATATTACTTTAATACTTTCTAGAGTGAACTCTTGATTTTACCCTCACACCCATAAACCTGTTATTCCCTCAGTGTTTCCTGTCACAGTAAATAGCACCACCCACTTGCCTTAGAATTGTCCTTGACTCCTTTTTCTCCAACATCACACATCAAATCCATCAGCAGATCTGCTTCATAATAAATCCTGAAAAATTATTTTTCTCTCTTTGCACTGTTACTCCAGAGTCATCATATCATTGCTCATCTCACTTCTAGTCTCCTTGCTAGTTTGCTGCTTCCTCTTATAGACCCTACAGCCAAATTGAGGTAAATGAGATTGTACCACTCCACTGCTCAGGGCCCTTTTATGACTTCCCAAAACACTGAGGAAAAAATCCCCAAAAAAAAGCCTTTATGAGGGCCTGCAAGACAGACCTTTGCTGCTGTAGCTTCCTGCTCTCTCTCCAACCTCATTTGCTACCACCACTCTCTTCAGTTGTTCTCTGGGCAAATGTGGCCGGGCATCAGAAGCTTTATACATGCTTTTTCATATCCAAGAATCCACATGGCGCAGTGGATTCCCTATTCAAATTCCATCTCTTCTGAGAGGCTCATTCTATTTTGCCTACAACACTAGACCCCTTCACTGTGTGTCCCTTGGTTTCACTTTGTTACTATTTGCATTTTTTGTTTTGCATAGAAATACTCATTTCTTAAGTGGTTTTAAACTTTTTATTGCTGTTGGGAAATTTTTGGTTTTTGCACTAGATATAAACTCCATGTTTGTTGACTATACTGAGTATAGCAGACATTCAGTGAAAGAATTGCACTCAGCAAATGTTTAAAAGGTGGTTCAAACTCATAATTAGTAAAAGAAATTAAAAATAAATGACAGTAGAGTGCCATTTTCACCTTTCATTGAAAATCAGTGAACCTGCACTGGTGAAAGTGCATGTGTCCCATTAGTCACCAGTCAAGAGAGTATAGATAGAGGCAGATTTGATCATCTTGCCAAACATTTCTTCCAGCTTTATATATAGGCCTTATAATTACCATATTATCCCCTTGCTTGCCGTGGTTTACTCCTTTATCTGAATGAAAAACCATTACCACTGTGCAACCTTTGGTAAAGTTCCTTTTTAACTATTTAAGGCCTAAGTTGTTTTTACCAGTTACCAGCGACACCTGGAGAGCTGGATCTGATACCTGCTACATCTATGGCAATGGACATCTATTTGTGTTGCATATCCAAATAAGGAACATGGATGCAAAGATGACATGTGATTTCATGGATAAGAATATCTCTAAAAATCAAGAAGCCTGATTTCTCTGCTTTACCATGGATTGCTATAATTAAGCCTTTAAAAGCATGTGCCTAGGTATTTTAGTGATACATTTTCCATTACGTGTGTGGATAATATTCACTGTGCTCTGATTTCACTGACTTGCATATTTCTTTTTTAAAATGGGAATTGACATTTTCATATTCATTCAACTTTTGAGCTCAGAATGACAATTTAACACTCAAATCTTGTTCTAGTTTTGTCCTTAAATAACCATAAATTACTGCTATAAAAAAGTACACTGAAATTGTGACCAGTCTTCAGAAAGACCCATCTAATTTCCTTAAGAATCTGTGACTACTAAAATGCCCAATTGAGTGGTCACTGAACAGAATTTTATATTTTTTAAAGACTGCATTCTCCTGCATTTAGTAGAATAGCATCTTCCTTATTCCAAACACTCATGGATTTTCTCTTTTGAAAATGACACAGATTTTCAAACTCTAACTTTTTTATTCTATGTACACTTGATGAAATAAACAGTAGCTATCAGTAGTGGCTGAAGAGCACCTGTCACTAGTATTATACAGGTAGTATAACTATAGGTCTTTTAACTTACCTGAGCAATTGCCTATCACAAAAATTAGGTGTTTCATTTGAGTAAATTAGGCCTTAGAGATGTAAGAAACTAATCTTGGCCCCCTTATCTCTTAACACACCAGATCAGCAATAGCACTCCTTATGCTAACCTACCCAGCATTCCTCTGCCCCCTGTCAATTCTAATTTCAGCAGGAATATCTTCTACAAAATGAGATCTAAGAGGAAGCCAGGTTCCAGAGACAGGATGTCCTAAATCCCTCAGCTAGAATCCTTGTCTCTTTGGAGTGATAGCATCTATTCTTACCCCAGCAATACCTAGAGGCTCTTAATTGTCCCATCTGTGCTAGGTATCAGGATCTGACTACACTCATGAATGTGCCTCCCTGGTCCTGCCTTATCAGAATGTCCTGAAAACCGGCAAGTTCCCAGGAAGCGTGAAGATTCTTCCAGTCCTTGTAGTCTTATAATAGAATAGGAGCTCCAGGAGAGCAGGGACCACCTTTTTTTACTAGTATTTTTCTAGTACTTGGCACAGAAAAAATAATTCAAGCATCTGGAAAAAATGAATGAGTGCTTTTGAGCTTCAATTATAGAGCAACTCATATGCCTGACAGTGTGACTTGTGTAAGTCTGAACATATTTGATATCAGGGTCTGGTCCTTAAAATATAGATCTTAAATATTCAATCTGATTTTTTGATATTTGCATATGTTTGTGTAATAATTACCATCCAAATCATACATCTGGAATGGACATTTATTTTGCCCCATACATTTCCTTCATATTCCCTGTGTTTAGCTTAGTACCTCACACTGTGTTGGAGTAAATAGATATTTTTACTTAACAACTAGATAAATAAATACTCTCTTGAATCCTCAAAGGTATTATAATATTCTGCAGTACAATTTCCATTTTCTGCAGTCATCAAAATTTTTAAATTAGGCTTTATTATACTTCCATAATGACTGCATTTTTCAAAGAAATTCTATTGCTAATTTATGATTAAAAAATAATATGCTAATGTTCACAAAGCATTGGAGTCCATGGTTTTCAGTATTAGTAATTAATGGACTAATCAGAATTTTAGGGGACACAGATGACTATATTATTTTGTGATATTTTTATGTTCAAATATCTAAGCATTTGTGCTACATATAAGCACATCTATACTGAAATGCTCTTCAATATTATAGCAAAGAGAATTGTTAATTCTTAATCAATTTAGGTAAATTCTAAAATTATCTCATGTCTAGTCTAGGGTAAATAGATCTTTTTTCTTAAAAAAATAGGTATAACTTGCACATAATATACAGATCTTAAACATTCAGTCTAATGAGCATTGATATTTATATATACCTATGTAACTACCATCCAAAATAATACATCTGAAATGAATCTCTCTTTTTTGGCTGCAAAATTACTTCATATCCATTTATAGACAATTCCAATCCTTCATCCTAAGGCAGCTACTTTCTGATTTCTATCATTATATGTTAGTTTTGCCTATTCTTGAGCTTCACTTAAATGGAACCATACAGGAGCTACTCTTTGGTGCCTGCTTTTTATTTTCCTCACTCTGCATAATGTTTTTGTACATATCCGTAGTTAATTCCTTTATTGCACATATCAGTAGTTAATTCCTTTAGAGTAATTAGTCAGTTTTCCATCCCTGTGACAAACTACCAGATAAAATCAATTTAAAGGAGAGATTTATTTTGGATCATAGTCTCAGTGATTTCAGTTCATGGTCACTTGGCTCTATTGTTTTGGGGCCTGAGGTGAGGCAGAACATCATGGCAGAGAGGACATGGTGGAACAAAGCTGTTTGCCTCATGGAAGCCAGGAAGCACAGAGAGAAAAAGGAAGGAGCTGGGAAAAAATATACCTTTTGAAGGCATGCTCCTAGAGACCAACTTCTTCTAACCACCTCCAACAGTTTTCACCATCTCCCAGTAGTACCACCAGATGGGGACCAAGCCTTCAGCACATGAGCCTTTGGGGGACATTTCAGATCTAAACTATAATAAGAGTGTTGAGTAGTATTCTAATATATTAATATGCTACTGTTTATCAGATCTCTTGAGAGATGTTGGGTTATTCTTGATTTGGAGTACTATGAATGAGGCTGCTGTGAACATTTCATGGAGATATTTTGATGTTCGGTTTTTTTTTTAAATTTATGACAGTGGAATACATTACAATTCTTATTACACATACAGAACACAATTTTTCATATCTCTGGTTTTATACAAAGTATATTCACACCAATTCGTGTCTTCATACATGTACTTTGGATAATAATGATCATCACATTCCACCTCATGCCCTCTCCCTTCCCCTCCAACCCCCCTGCCATATCTAGAATTCATCTATTCCTCCCATGCTCCTTCTCCCTATCCCACTATGAATCAGCCTCCTTATATCAAAGAAAACATTCAGCATTTGGTTTTTGCTAATCTCCATCATATGGGATTAGGCTCCAAGTTCCTTAATAAGACTCCTTTGGTGCAAGAATTAAAATCGAGAATCAATAAATGGGATGCACTTAAATTAAAAAGTTTCTTCTCAGCAAAAGAAACAATCTGTGAGGTGAGTAGAGAGCCTACATCTTGGGAGCAAATCTTTACACCTCATACATCAGATAGAGCACTAATCTCTAGGGTATATAAAGAACTCAAAAAGTTAAATGCCAAAAAAATCCAAATAACCCAATCAATAAATGGGCCAAGGACCTGAACAGTTATTCGTTTTTTATATATATTTTTAATTTCTCTTAGATTAAATTGCTATATTTTTGGATAGCTGTATTTTTGCCTTACAAGAAACTAGCAAACTGTTTTACAGAATAAATATACCTTTTTCCACTTACATCAGGAATGCATGAGGGTTTCAGTTACTCCAGTTATCTTTGCCAGCATTTGCTGTGGTCAGTCATCTTTATTTTGTCCATTCAATTTGGCATGAAATGGTATCTTGTTGTGGTTTAATTTGCATTTTCCTAGTTACTAAGGATGTTGATCATCTTTTTACAGCAAATTGATGATTTTTTTATATATTCTTTTATGAAGTTATCTGTTCAAACAGTGTGCCCATTTTAAAATGGGTTATCTTTTTCTTACAGAAATTCTATTTTTGGATAGAAATCTTTGTGAAATGTATGCATTACAGATATCATCCCTCCCCCCAGTGTAAAAGGTTTCCCTGTTCACTTCTTTGATCAATGGAAATTTTTTATTTTTTTGATAAAGTTTATTTCATGTTTCTTTCATTTCATGTTTCCTACCCCTAGCCTCCATTGTATGGATTCCCCAAGACCACAGTCAGGCTCAGTGATTTAGTAGAACTCAGAGAAGCTGTTATTTTCATGGTTATAGTAGATTACAGTGAAAAGATATAGATTAAAACCAGGAGAAAGAAGTTTGGAGTTTTGGAGAAACAAATACAAGCTTTCAATTTTACTGTTCCAGTGGAGTGATTAATTCTTCTAACAACCACCTATGATAGCATATGGAAAGTGCTGCCAGCTAAGAAAACTCACCCACCCTTTGGAGTCGCCCGTTTTTATTGGGGTGTCAATCATGTAGGCATGGAGTACTCAGGTAACTAACTCCATCCCTTCAGAGGTCAAATCAATATGAAGTGTGTCAAGGCCCAAGTGAACAAAAACAGATGCTCACCATAAATCCCAATGTTGGCAAAAAACATTTGTGTAGCCCAAGGACCAGGTATTCAAAGACACTCTTGTCAGGCAGGAAGCTTAGAAGTTATCTTCCAAGAATCAGTCAGAGGCTAGTCCCAAACCACTTTGGCATGTGTAGGATTTGGGCAGCGCAGATAATCCTTTATTACAAAAATTCCCATTTCCTTCTTGAAACTGTGTGGTTCTAGATTTGTGTTCAAATCTGTGATAAACCTCAAAATAATTTGTGTGTATGTGAAGTGAAGTAAGGGTGAGGTTCATCTTTTTACATATAGGTATCCAACTATTCCGTAACATTTGTTAAAAAAGTCTTTCCTTTCTCCATTGGATTCTTGTTTGAAATCCATCGGAGGTGTGTGGTTTGTGTGTGTGTGTGTGTGTGTGTGTGTGTGTGTGTGCGCGCGCGCGCACGTATCTCCATTTCTGAATTATTTATCCTTTGTCTAATAACAGACTGGCTTATTTATGTAGATTTTTAGCAAGTCTTTATTTTAGATAGGCTAAGTACTCCAACTGTGTTCTTTTTAATTATTTTGGCTATTCTAGATTATTTGCATTTCCAGATAAAATTTATAGTTAGCATTAATTTTTGTAAAAATTAATGTTTGGAATTTCATGATAAGAATTTTAATTATAATTACACTGAACATCTACAGATCAATTTGGAAAGAACTGATATCTTAACATGATTGAATTATCTAGGAAGATGGACTATCTCTTCATTTAGTTAGATCTTCTTCAACATCTAAGCAATATTTTATATTTGTCAGTCTAAAAGTTTTATAAATTTTATTTTTTAATTAAGAGAAAGTAAACTCTCCCATTTTTCTATACCTAATCTGTTCGTTCCTGTGTCTTCATTTTAAAAACATGACTTTTTTATGGATTCACCTTGTTTCTTTATATCTTATTGGCTTTTATACTCCTGCCTTAAAACCCTAACAGTTAATTATTGATGTATGTTTAACTACAACTGTTAATTTTTTTCTATTGTGAATATTTGTAGTGACTCCGAAAGTAGAAAAAGAGAAGTAAAAAGGGAAAATCTCCCTGCCCCCACAAAAGTAAATGCCTCAGAAGGTCCTCATTTCTGCTGTGTCCTAGGCCAAAGAATCCCTGACTCTGTGAAATCTCTGCTGGTTTGAACCATGGTTACTCATTGGAATGATTCTTACTTCTCAGGTACATCAGTCTAGAAGACAAATTCATTGAAATAGAAACCTCAATATTTATTCCTATAGTTGTCTTGAGAAGTTTACAAACCATAATTTAAATTGTGTTCAGATCCAATTAGGTAAGCTCCACAGTCTGACTTATATCCTCCCACTTATCACTGCCAATCTTTTTTTATTCCCAATAGGCACTACTCCTTTTGGTTTGTATCACATTGAGAAAATTGGTCCTGCCATACATAAAAGAATTGTAGTCTAACTGAAAGGAAAGTTTCCTTTGAAACTCAAACTAGTAAGGAATAAATGAGCTCTGTAATGTTTTGAACAATCAATTTTAAAAAATGAAAAAAAAAATAGCAAGTTAATTTTTATCATTTAGTGTTTTTTTAAAGAGAGAGAGAAAATTTTTTAATATTTATTTTTTAGTTTTCGGTGGATACAACATCTTTATTTTATTTTTATGTGGTACTGAGGATTGAACCCAGCACCCCACACATGCCAGGCGAGCGCGCTACAACTTGAGCCACATCCCCAGCCCTATCATTTAGTTTTAATAGAAGCCTATAAAATCTAGAGTTCTTTGAGATGTGGAGTGAATTCATTTTCTAAGATAACAAACCTCACATTATGGTAAGCAAATCAGAATTGGATATAGATTTCTTTGGTTGAGGTAAATTTATTGCACCCATCTTCAAAGTTACAGAATTAAGAAAATTAGAAAATAATTCATTTCATGGAGTCCAAAAACTTTAACTTATAGAATTTTTTAAAACTCTATAAGTTAAAAATTTAAAACTTCTATAAAGTTAAAGTTTAATAACATCAGCTTGGATGTTAGAATCATATTGAAATGTATAAAGAATATAAACTTAGAATCACCTGGAAAAGTATTAGGCTGCAATTCTGACAATTCTTACAAATTTCCAAACAGATTGTTATCTAGAAGAATGGAAGAAATAAATATGAGCCATTATCCATTCAAAGTAGATCAATGATGACAGAATGGGAATACATAGGAGTGCAAAGAGGATATCATTTCTGTCCCAAAATCAAGTTGTGTGTGTGTACTTTTTCCATGTATTCTACTCTTTTCACATAAGAAAATAACTTTAAAATAAATTGCTTTTATGGTAGAAAAAACTATAGGTAGAATGATATGGGAAAATAATAGAAATGGATAAGAAGAAGAATGATCCTGGAAGATAAAGGAGGGGGAGGGAAAGGAACAGAATAGAAACTGATAGTGCAAATAAAGAGACAAGGCAAGCAAGTAGGCCCTAAGTTTGGAGATAGGGTTTGGCCACATTCTTCAAGGTCCAAGACTTGTGTTATTTTGTCTTGCAGATCATAAACTCTTATATGGAGCTTTTACTCATGCCAGAACTAGAAGTCTGTGTGTCTGAAGGTGATTTCCCAATCTCTACTTATACAGTTTCAGGATTAGGACACTTGCTTTTTTAAATGGAACCAATTCCATCACTAGAATTTCTTATATCATTGCTTTGGAAGTCTCTTCTCTAACTTTTGTGACTTATATCGTTTTTCAAAGCCACACCCATATAGCAGCCCTTATAATATTGGAGGACCTGACCCCCAGTGTTCTCAGCCATTCCTCTTCCAACTTAATTTTCAACCTCTCTGCTATTCTCTCTTTTTAGACCTCACTTCTCCCAGAAGTTAACACATCATCAAAAGCTGACTGTCACAGCCATATCTTATCTTATACTCTGTGGGTACTCACCTAAGTATTAATGCAGCCCAAGAATCCTAATTTTCTTAATAATCACGATAGGTTTGTAATCTTGTCAGCCGAACCAAAATATTGATGTTTGAGAGTTATAATATCTTAAAATTTGGGCTCATGTTCAGTTTATGCTATCCCATTGTATATGTGATATGTAGGCATGGTGTCAACATAATTACATGAGCTTTTTATTGTCTTTGTTAATTTTTTTCTGCTAAATTTATATTTCATTCTAACCTTTATTTTAAATTTTGATTCTTTTATCTAATGCACTGGGGTTGTCTGCAGCCTTTAGTCTGAAATTAAATTAGCATCCAGGTGTGATGGCACATAGTCCTTTGTCCCTGCTACTTGAAAGATTGAGGTGGGAGAATCATGAGTTTAAGGCCTACTTGGGCAACATAGCAAGACACTGTCTTTAAGGGAAAAAAAAAAAGTTGATTACTACGTGTCCTACTTTTTCAAGCCACAAAATTGTGGGATTTTCTATCTTAAAGGCATCTAAAGTGTCATAAAAGTTCCCTTGTTTTAGGGATAAGAGAACTTAGGTCCTGACAGGATAAATAACTCTTCTATAGTTACACAACTTATTAACAGAAATTATGATCTAAAAATGAACTGGTGAACAAGTCTGTGAACCAAGTCTAAAACACATATCATTACCAAGAGCTTTTATTGAATTGTGGGGTTCAGTTGTTCAATGTAAACAAGCATGCATTTTTCTCCATTATATCCATATATACTGTGTTACCTTGACACAGTCTAACAGACCTTAAGCACTATCAGACAGGAAGTAAAGTAGCCTTGGAATGACTTGTTTCTAGTGAACTCTACTAGTCCCTTATAACAAACTACATTTATTTCCAAATAATTGATTAAAATATTTGTATTTAATATTTTCTAATTTGTGATTTTTACAATCATTTTGAAAAATTTGAATGTTTTCCAAATTCCATTCTTTTGACATGTCTTTTTACTTAATAAAACAAAATGAGTAATGTATTTAAACACAAACCTAACTAACCATTTGAAATTTTATGATGTGCCCGAATAATAATGTGTCAACCTATTAAGGAAACCAGGGAGAAAAACCTTTTATTTTAACACTAGATTATGGTGCAAATATGTAACTTTGAATGCTTTTATTGGAAAAAAGAGAAAATGAATAATGAATGAGGGAGTGAATGAATGAACGAACCAAGTCCTTGGAGAACACAAGGAAAAAAATAACAAGAAAAATATAAATTAGAATACTGAGAAAAAATAATTTAAAATAAGCTGAAAACTGATTATTTGACAAAAATACAGATAAGCACCTAACAAAATTGTATTACAGAAAGTGAAATAAATATTGGCTATATAATATATCTAAAAAATAAGTCTCTAAGTAGAAAGGAGATAAACCAGGATGATGTCAAGATTTGGATAGCAGAAGATAAGAGGTTGTGGCAAGATGGTAATTTTTTTTTAAGTTTCAGAGGTTTTAAAAGTTAAAACATGTCATGACTCTGGCATTTACAAAGATACTAGAGACCTGAGAGTCATGTGAGTTGAGTGAGGGTCAGAAAGCTACACTATATGAAACTAAGAGGGTAGTGAGAGGCTGGGAAGAGGAAGCCTCTTTTCATAGTATCATAGTGTTCCATTTTCGTAGATTCAGAAACTGAACAAAAAGAGCCCAACAATGAAGTTAATTTTGAGCTGGGGTATGGTACAGGTATTTTGAAGAGATTCTTGGGTCTTCAGAAAATGCCTCTGTTGCTATTGACTTGACCTGCTAAATGAGGTGGCGCCAAAACTAAGTTCTTGGTACAATTTTAAAACAATTGCTTCTATGTTGCGCTGTTTTTAATAACAGTAAGTAAACAATAGTAATGAAAGATCTGATTACACAGAATGACTCAACAGATTCAATACTTAATGTCTTGTTAACTCCAAGTTCCCCTGACTATTTGTACCACTGTATATTGCACTCTGTCTTTAATCCAGTCTAATCCCTATTATCCCATCAAATCATCAACAGCTGCATTAATTATCACATGATTTAATGGTACACATCACAGCCACAGTACTTGTTGGAAGTTGTTCAGTATTTTATGTGAAGAATACTTCTACTTGTATTTCAGATCTAAATTAGTTAACTTTGACATTAAAAACTTGCATGAAAAAAGAAACCATTGACAGCATACTTTCCCTAGAAGTACATAATTTTCAGTTTTTTTATATCTAGAAAATACAGAGTAACCTTTAATAGTCATTTTGAAAAGAAAACTGCTTCTGGAAGCTCTGGGTATTGGATAATGGGGAGAAGAGTTAAAAACAACAACAGAAAAATGTTCAAAAAAAGGAAAACGGCACTCATCTCCTTCTAAGAGCCATTCAGATGAAAAATTACTTGGTATGAGCTTGATCTATATGTTTTCCATGGTTATTAGTAGTAATGAAGATGCATTAACCATATTCTCTTGATAATGCTCTAGCTGTTTCTTAGTACTTTTATCAACATATAAATTTTACAACTGGCAATATGGGAATTTGACTAGTACATTTTTGTTTATAAAAAAGGGTAACAACATTATAACTTCTTCATATCTGTGAATTATGAATCTTGACTTGCAAACAAGTAAAACTGAAATGCAACAGAACTTCAGTATCATGAGAGCTCCTCTTTCTACTACCACTCACAAAAAATAGGAGTACATAATGCCAGGTGAATGCCTACTTAATCTAGAATGTATGTGTTCTTTTTATTTTGTTCATTCTTTTTTCTCAGGAAACATGTATTGAAAGCTTTCCCTGTTGCCAATCTGTAGTATCTGTAAATCGACAGTGGTCTACTTCATTAGGAAGCAACCAAAAACTGGAAAATAAGTGGTGCCTAAGCAATGTGTATCCTTATCTCTATAAGGAAGCATTATTTTTCATAGTTTTCAGAAGACCATTAAATAACTCAATTCTCTAAAGACGAAACGTGGTACAAAAAGAAACCATTTTAGTTTTCTGCAATTCACTGAGTTATAAATGAATAGTTTTTTTTTATTCAGAAAGCTGAATCCCAAGTTTTAAATTTGATTTCTCCTATCTCCAAAGTAGTGTAAGCCTCCGGTACCTAGCCCATAACATTAACTAATACCATTAGAGAAAACTTACAGTTCTCTTTGTTGTGAATATATGGATCCATTCAGATCCAGAGTGATATGTAGTCATGTTCATGTTATAGCTGACATATAAAAAAGTAGAATTACTATGTGTGTGCTGCCAGATATATCTAAGAGAAGGAAATGATAGTAAAATTCAACTTGAACTGAAATCACATGGATTGTTTTGCACTTTTATGAAAAGAAAACACTTTTCTATTAATGACTTGAGCAGTAAAAATATAAACTTTTGCTGAGCACAGTGGCACACATCTATAATCCAGCTACTTAGGAGGCAGAGGCAAGAGACTCTCAAGTTTCAGCAACTTGACCTGTCTCAAAAAATAGAAAGGGCTGGAGTTGGAGTTCAGTGGTAGAATGTCCTTGGTTCAATTCCTAGTACTGGGGTGGGGTATAGGAAGTGGAGGGCGTATTGTCATGAATTTGGGCTACTTCCTACAACTAAAATAATTTGTAATCATAACTAGTCTTCGAGAGTATTACTATGAGGCATACTGCAAGATCATGAATCAATGGGGAAGTAATTGTTCATTTAATAATTATTTGTTCAGTGCCTTCTATTTGGCCAGATAGTTATAACACAGATGCTGGCAAACCATAGGACCCAAGAAAGTAAGTTGGAGGAGAGTGGTTAGGAAGTTGATAGCTGCTGAGTGGTAGAGTAAAACAAGAATGAATCTTCAAATCTGCAATACAGAAGTCATTGGTGACCTTGAATGGTTTTAGGAAGGTAGCAAAGAGGCCACCACAAAAGCTTAATGGACCAAAGACTTCAGAAGTAGCATATGAAGATACCTTGAAAAAACATAATTAGAGAAAGAAATGGAATGGTAACTGGATAGGAATGGGGCATGAAAGGAGAAATTGTATACACCCATACACACTCACTATGTTGGCTTGCTAATGGAAATGATAGAGTAGAGAAGGGGAAATGATGGTACAGGACAGGAGGCTGTGGAGTAACAATATTAAAAGAGGAGAGGAGATGGAATTCAGCACAAATGGAGAAGTTGGTCATTGCAAAGAACAGAGACTTTTCTTCCTCTGTTACAGGAAAGATTTCAACCATGGGTAGATGCAGCTACCATTTAACAAACACTTAAAGCACCTACAGTGTTCTAGGCCGTGGCAATATAGAAGTATTAACAAATACAAAAATCTTTAATTGGGGGTTGAAGGAGGTAGACAAATGATAGCAAAATAAATACATAGTATGTCAGATAAGGAAAAGTGCTGTTAAGAAGTGAAGTTAGAGGATATGGAATGCTGGGGCAGGTGGGTAATTGCAGTTTTAAAGAACTAGATGCGTGGCATAACTTTTATGAATTTACTTCATGACACTCAGAAACATTTGTTTTTAAAATCAGATTAAATGTGGCCTATTACCCATGTGCCTAGATTTGTGGGATATCCACTCTTAGGCTTATTTCACAGGTGCCCCCTTTTGTAAGCACCCCAGAACATGCCAAGCCCTGCACCTCTCTTTTCTAGTGTGTAGTACAGGTTTCAAATATATACTTATTTATGTGATTTTTATTAATACATTTCTTTTCTACTAGACTAGAAGCTGTATCCTCAAAACCTAATAGTGTTGGCACATAATAAGCCCTATTTGTTGAGTGAGTAATGAATGAAAAGTAGTAAGATTGTTTGACATAAGCAATGTTTTTAAGAATCTCAGTATTTCATTATTCTATGATCACTTTAAGTTTTTACTTTATGTAGCTCATCTAGTAAATGGCCTTTTTCAAAGCATGGCAAGTTATGTTTTCATACCAACAGTATTGGTAAAATAAAGTCATCCTCTCATTTATATCACTTTGCTTCATTTTTCTTTTTTAGGACCAATGCCAAAGGTGCTCCCCTGAATATAAATAAAGTTTCTAATAGCCTGATTAATTTTGGAAGAAAGCTGATTTCCCCAGCAATGGCCCCAGGCAGTACAGGTGGTCCTGTACCTGGGAGTAACAGTGGCAACTCCTCCTCTGCTGCTTTCCCCACCAGGACCTCAGCAGAAGCCTTGAGGCATCATTTGCAACCACAGCAGCAGCAGCAGCAGCAGCAGCGGCTGATGAAATCCGAAAGCATGCCAGTGCAATTGAACAAAGGTAGGAAAAAAATTACTAGTAAATCCACAGAAAACACAGGGTAGCCTAGGTTTTCCTCACCAGCCTATGAGGAACCAACCTCCCAGAAGGAGAAAGTAATGCAAAACACTTATTTTTTAAAATCTGTTGCATTTGATCTTTTTCAAGCTGAAATATCAGATACTCTATTTTTCTTAATTGAGAACATTTTATCAGGTAATTTACTAAGATTTTTTTAAACTTGTATATCCTAGTATACTTGCATTTTTGGCCTGTGGATCCCCATAATATGTGATGGTATGAAATGTCACAAGACAGGACTTTAAATCAGTTGACTGTGTTCTCTGCAACTTTCTATAGTAATGCTGGCAAAGAGAGTAATGCTGTCTTTCAGAAGAGAGTCTGAAATGAGAAGGTCTAAAACCTTTTCCAGTCATAGCATTGATCAGTGCATTGCAATGGTTTGGAGGAAGCAGTCCACTCAGCTTCTTGCTTCTCATGCAGCTGCTTCACCTCTAAAGAATAAAAACTAGAATCTTAAGGGAAAAAAATATCTAAAAAAAAATCTCATGTAACCAAGATAAGCATTTGAATCCATGAACCAAATGTTAGCACCATGGGCTGTAAGAGCAGAGGAAAGCTGGGAGACCATCCAGCCCACAACTCCCATTTGATGAGTGAAGACTCTATGTGCTACTGGCTCTCAACTAAGCTTGCTTCTGTTTCAGGGCCTTTTCTCAGAGCTCCACCTGCCTCTTGCACTTTACTCCTAAGAGATCCCTTCAGGGTCTTTCTTGGGATCTTTATATTCTTGTTTTCTACTTATTTTTAAAGAGATATGTTAGGATCCTGTATTTGTAGCAGATTAGAAACAGCTACCTTTATTTTTAGTGGTGGAACTCTGCTAAAACTGTAATACAAAAATAGTGAAATCATGGCAGAAAATATACCAAAAAATTAATTCTAATACCTGAGAAAGTATAACAGTCTGGAGCCATCTAGTGTCAGAAAAAATGCCTTAACCCAAGCCCCATTCGTGTCATAAAAGGGATCCCAGGGCTACATCAGTGTTCAGCACTTAGTGTTGACAGTAAAAGGAGGAATATTGTCAGTACAAGACCTTTAATTTTGTTCTGTCTACTCTGTTTAAGATTACATTTGAAATTATTAAAAATTTTACATATTGGCATTTAAGTTGGAACACTAAAGTTAAATAGACTTTATTCCCCAGTGATGCAAATTAATGAATGTATTAATACTCACATATGGGCATGCTTATCTGTATTCATCCATGGCTTATACGATGTTATCTGTCTTTTCTATATGTCTTTGCCTATATGAAACATTAGACTTGATATAATTAGTATTTACACTTTTTGTTAGCACATTCAGTTTACCTTACATGAGATTATCTCATTTAAAATTGCACTGTTTTCTTTTAATGTAGAGCTGTCACACATGATTTAAAGAAAAGGGGACTTTGAATCATGTTATAGATGTATTTAATGCCAGGAGATGTGCCCACTTCCAGAATGGAAATGAATGTTATTTTATATATGGAAATGAATGTTATTTTGTATATTTCTTAATTGTACATTTTATTGTTCTAAACAAATATGATTTCAATATTGCTTTGATAACAAGCTTTAGTCAGTTGTAATTCTAACTGATGGCAGGCAAATGAGTCAGAGAATCTGTTAATGCTGTAGCTTAAATTTTCTGAGGAACCAAGCCAAATGATTATAGAAATATAAAGTTGTGTCTCTAAGGAAATGTCAAGTATTAATATCACCGTAAGTGAGAAAGGAAGTGCATGGAGATGGAACAATTGGTGAAAACTAATCCCCAGTTATGAAGAGAAAACAGAGCACTTAAATAAAGTATTTGGAACACGAGTATCACTGGGGCATTTTGTAACTGATCCCTGTCCTGAAAGAAACTGGCTTTATTTTAACTCTTCCATATTTTTACTTATGGTTCATTCTTCTCATGTCATTCTACCAAAAAAGCTTATCTGCCTTCATATTAAATACAAATAAGTATTCCTGCTAATTCTCCTCCCTGCATAAAGGTTTGAATAAAATAAAGGATAAAAAGACAGTTTATAGAAGTACAAAAGTGTACTTGGATGTTGCTCCTGACTTCACTCCTGGAGAACCTTAGACTACAATGGAAGCCCTCTGTTTCCTCATCCTGAAACAAGGTTTGGACTGATTCCTAGGTGTCCCCCAGCTCTAAAAATCTGTGGTTCTTTTAGTAAAAAAATGTATTTGTTAACTCTACAATGAAAAATACTTCAATATTAATTCTTTATGCTGATAAGTCCCACAAATATTCTTCTATGCTGTCTCTCTGACACATCTGCAAGTGTATCACCTGAAATCAGTGAACATAGTAGCCTTCCAGGAGGCTTGTGTTAGGGTATGATTTCTGACTTTCTAGAGCAAAGTTGTCTACTCAGTGCCCTTGAGAGAAGATAATTTAGTGTACTTTCCTGGAAATTTTGAAAATTGTTTTGAAAAATTATTGTTTATAAAGATGAAAATGGTTTTGTTTTTCATAAGTTAACAAATATTTGTGTTTATAGGGGGGACAGTTGTGTTTGTAATCCAAATTCACACATGTTGTTTGAAATGCATTATGTAATACATGTATGTGTTGTGATCGAATAGTGAGGAAGGAAGAGTTAGCACAGATGTTCTCCATAATTTTATTAATGATATTTATGTTAAAATGAGTTTTCAACCTCTACATATAGATCAATAGATGATCTAGAATTAGCCAACTAAATCTCCTCCAAGTATACAGAAAGCAGACCTACCATTGTTCAGTGAATTTAGAATTAACTATATTATGAAAATTCAGGACCTGACCATTTCCACTAGAAGCTGTTTGCCACAGTTTCAGGTATATTCTTTTTTAGAAATTTTATTTCAGTTATAGGGGAATGTAAATGTGTGTACTGTTAATTACTTGGTGATGATAATATAATTACAACCCAACAATTTCCAGATGAATTGACCATGTTATAAATCATAATTGCAGCAAGAAGCCAGTGACGCTGAGGGCATGTTACTTAATTCAAAATTTGATTTTTTTTTACCTACTGTATATATTTTATATAAAAGCTGAAGGAGAAGCAAGTCCATTAATCATAAATTATCATACATGGAAAATATATGCCTTTTTAAAAGTCTCTGTTGCTCATTAATCTCAAAATACCATAGGTGATGATATATCCAGAGGAGCATTCTGTTGACAGTGACTGTGCTCCTTATTGAACTTTGTTATCCAGGAAGGAAATCAAAGAACCACAGAGTCTTCCTTCTAAATATTAGTGAACCTTAGGTTCTTCACAGAATTTTCTGTTGGTGCTCCCTTTCCTTTCTTTTGTGTGTTCTTAAAATGCACTCTTTTTTTCTTTTCCTTCCTCTTTCCTTTGTCTGTATTTGTACTTGGTTTTTTGAATTTGAGCACTACTTTATTTTAAGCATTTACTACAGGTCCAATTTGTAAATGAAATCTTGCCTATAATTATATCAAGTGAAGGGTATGCAGTTCACAGATTTATTTTTAAACATTGACATTTGTAAGTACATGTGGCAACTCTTTTCATTACCTAATATGAAGTTAGAACTTATTTAGACTTTATCACTGAAGAAGTTGTTTTCAAGTTAAGTTAAAAATAAATTTTGTCTGATATAGAAAAAAATCAATTTCAAAAAAAAGGTCTGTGAATAAATGACATATAAACTTTCAGATTCAAAGTTTTTTAAAAAAAAAAAGAATGTATAAATAATCGCAATGAACTCTGCTTAGCAAAATCTTTTGATTGTGAAAGTTTCCTGTATTATAGTCTATTATAATAGACTTGTTCACTTTTCTTTTGGGAAATACAAACAAAAACTTATTAGGAAACACTCTTTTAAAAATTTGTTTCCTGTCGGGCATGGTGACACATGCCTGTAATTCCAACAATTTGGGAGCTAAGGCAGGAGGATCCAGAGTTCAAAGCCAGCCTCAGCAACTTAATGAGGCCTGAGCAATTCAGCGAGACCCTGTCTCTAAATAAAATATTTTTCTTAGAAAGGACCGGTGATGTGGCTCAATGGTTAAGTGCCCCTGGGTTCAATCCCTGGTACCAAAACAAAACAAAAAAATGTATTTCCTTAAACTGGGCATGGTTGGTGCACACCCTGATTCCAGGTACTCTGGAAGCTGATGCAGGAGGGTTCTGAATTCAGGACCTCTCTGGGCAACTTAGTTAAATCCTGTCTCAAGATAAAAATAAAAAACACTGGAATGAATCTCAGTGAAAAAGCACTCTTGGATTTAGTCCCTAGTACTATTTTTTCCTTGAAAATATTTTATATTAATTTTTCTAAGCTTGTGCTATATTTTTAGTAATTGATAAAATATTACAACATTGAGTATGAAAGAAAAGTTTCTTATTTCTTCTCTATGGAATCTAATTATTTTTTCTTATGAAATCCAGGCGATATAGTTACAGGAAGCGATGCTCAGGTTTCTGTTCCTGTCCAGACTCTAACTGACCTCCAAGGTACAGTTACCATAGCAACTTTTTGTGTGTGTCTGTCTGTCTCTGTCTCTCTCTCTCTCTTTCTCTCTCCCTCCCTTTCTCTATCTCTCTCTCTCCCTTCCTCCCCCTACACTATTATCATTCCCTACTCCAAAACTCAATTTTTCCTCTTGTCCACAGTTCGTTCATGTTTATCGGTCCACTATCATTGTTTAACCACTGAGTGGCACTGTTGTGTAGAACAAAAGTCCCCTTTCCTGTCCCATAGCTTGTTGATGTTGAAACAGACTCTGATGTGAGTTTTCTATTGAAGTGTACTCAAGCCTCTTTATTTGAAAAATATGATTCCATCTGTATGTTTTGGTTATTTTAACATTATACTTTGTAGAGAAGCTGATATCAAGGTGCTCTTATTGCTGCAAAGGTACTTGGTGACAGTATTTGACATACTAGTTTTGAGATGTTCTATGATTAGCCTGAGATACTTATATTTTACATAAAAGAATTACAACGTGTTTTTGTAAATGTTTTTAAGTATAGCCTTTATATAATGAATTGTATTAACACAAAATATGGTATGGCAAATTTTTTATATACACTACTTAGCCACAGTTTAACATAAAAAAAGAACATTTGCCATCATATCCATTTGTGCAATATGAAGAAAAAACAGTTGAAGAAATAAATGAAATTGGTAATCCCATTTTCAGCACTTCCTGTGAGATTTTAAAACATAAAAATATTTAAAGTTGCTGCATTAATCTTTTATTATGTAGTCTTGTAGATGAAATATGTCATAGAGAGGGTTTCTTTGTTAAGTGGATACCTATACTAACTAAAAGAATCTTCCCTTCAAATTCAGACTAAGATAATAGCAATACAGTATTAATAGTTTTATGTTTTGCTTAATTTAAAACATTCACATGAAATAGTCATGCTAATAGTATTAAAATACTGTTCTGGTAGTGATATGTCCTCATAATAGTCATTTTAATAAATTAACAGCAAAGAATGGATTGGGATTAAGAAATAATTGATGTATTGGCTTGGATTTAAAAAAAAACTATACTGTGGCAATAAAATAGTATGCTTTCACTTCTATATATAGTTCTCTGATTGACAGATAGTTTCTGGCTGTATTTTGGTAATTGAACCAGATGACCTTTAAGAGCTAGCTCAGGGATTCCATGAAGAGCTGTTGACTCTTCTTGGTGTCTGCTAAAGTGAATTTTTTTTATAATGTAAAATTTTTTATTTATATGACAGCAGAATGCATTACAAGTTTTATTACAAATATACAGCACTATTTTTGATATATCTTGGTGTATATATAGTATATTCACACCAATTCATGTCTTCATACATGTACTTTGGATAGTAATGTCCATCACATTCCACCATCATTAATTACTCCATGCCCCCTCCCTTCCCCTCAAACGCCTCTGCCCTATCTAGAGTTCATCTATTCTTCCCATGCTTCTGCTCCTATCCCATTATGAATCAACCTCCTTATATCGGAGAAAACATTCAGCATTTGGTTTTTTGGGATTGGCTATCTGCTACTAGGTTACTAGCATGGACAGTAGAAAAGAGAGATAATGTCCATATGATTTATCTTTAGCCTTGTCAATTATGGTTCTTGGGTAGATATTAAATTGATCATCTGATATGGAGAAAATTCACAGGAGTTAAATTCATTTCCTAAAATTAAATTCTGAACCCCCAAAGACAACTTTTTTATCACGTGTTTTATTATCCCACAGTTAATTGCTACAGAGAAGGTTTTTGGTTTCTCTACAAGATGTGGGCTTTGAAGTCAGTTTATACCTGTGGACAGAGGAAGCTGAGGGTTGGCTTGCTTATTCTGATTTCTGCTTCTATGCTATTGTTCATTTCATTTTTTCCTGCAGACCAGAGCCACATGAGCAATATTATGTTTTAAAAACAATATATTGAAGAAGAATGTTATATCATTTTGTTCAAATAACTTGTGTTATATAAGTAGAATCATTTCATGCATATATCCAACAAGTATTTTCTAAGTACCTACTACATGCCAAGCTCTGTTTTCATTAGCCCCTTGGCTTCCTACAGCTTCAACCAGCTGTCTTGGGCTATTACCTTTGCTTTAGATGACCCCTGTTAAGCCTACAGGCAAAAACCATCTCTTTTTTGCTGAATACCTTATTCAGAATCCCCTCTGCCTGCACACTCTGACAGAGATCATATCAGCATGATAGGGACAATTCCAGCTACTTTATGAGTCCCAAATAAAGAGTTCTCAGTCTGTGATGATGAGTGACAGAACTGAGTGAGGTGACACCCATCCTGATTTGGATGCATATTTCCTTATGCTCAATATACTTCCTGAAGAGTGCCAAAAAGTGAGAGGAAATAGAAACCAAAACAGTTTATGGCCCCAACAAAAATCAACTATCTATACTGAATAGCATCAATAATATTAGAAGTTGGAAAATTTCATCAGGAATGCCAAACCTGTTACATAGTCCCTTATGTGTAGAGTAGATACTTTTTTTACTATAATTTCAGGGAAATTTAGCCTAAATAATAGGCTTTCCCAAACTGTCTTTTTTCAAAGTAATAAAATAAATTTGAAGAAATAAGTATCAATACTTAACAGAGGTTCTTTGATTGTAGTCTTTTTTTTTTCTTTTTTTTTTTTTTTTTTTTTTTTGGCAGGGTGGGGGGTAGTTTACCAGGGATTGAACTCAGGGCACTTGACCACTGAGCCACATCTCTAGCCCTATTTTGTGTTTTACTAGAGACAGGGTCTCACTGAGTTGCTTAGTACCTTCCTAAATTGCTGAGGCTGGCTTTGAACTTTCGATCCTCTGGCCTCTGCCTCACAAGCCACTGGGATTACAAGCATGCACCATCACGCCTGGTCTGATTATAGTCTTAATGAAATTTGATATTGGGACCTTTGCCTTTTAATATACAATGGTTATTGGGTTATAATTTTTTAGGGAAAAAGTGTGAAGTGAGATTTCACAGTGTAGGTCAATAAGTAATTTTTAGAAAAGTATTGGAAAATTTCATTTTATATCCTGAAATGTAAGTTATAGTTTTACACACACACACACACACACACACACACACACACACGTGACCATGACAGAATTTGTTTGATACTTAACTACTTGGGGTTTTATTAAAATTAGTTTAAATTTCTTAAGTAATTACCATAGCAATGTTATGTTTTTAAAAATAATTTTGAATTTATACTTATATGTATGTATTTATGTTATGGGTGTGATGCACAGAGAGGTATCAATATTGTTCTTGTCACATTGTTTTTTAATACAAAAAACGGGGGAAGGGTTGGGGTTGTGGGTCAGTGGTAGAGCACTCACCTAGAGCGTGGGAGGCGCTGGGTTTGATCCTCAGCATCAGATAAAAATAACTAAATAAAATAAAAGTATTGTGTCCAACTACAACTAAAAAAATGTGGGAGGTCGGGGGGTCAGTCTCCCTCTTCAGGTAACCACTGTTGATATTCTTAAGGTAAAACTAAAAATGCATACAACATTAAGTAAGCCCAATTAATTGAAGATATTAAAGAAGGGGAAGGGCCCTCCACTTTCTCCTCTTTCTGCCAGCCCACTTCCCCAAGGGTAACCATTGCTAAGTTTCTTATGATTCCTTCCAGTGGGGGGCGGTGACTGAAATTGAGGAGTAACATGGGAGTCACATTAATTTGGTAAGAGCTCACTTGCCTGAATATGACTTCCTCTTTGATAAGATCTCACTTGCCTGAATATGACTTCCCCTTTGGAGTATCAAGATAAAATGTAATAGAAATGTTCCAATATAGATAATAAGCAGAAATTTGATAGGACAAGAAAAGGGAGGCCAAGTCAACAGGAATAGGACATAGTAAGACAAGAAAGAGACAGTTCTGTTCACAGGAGTGAAGCAAGAGAACAGCAACAGCAACAGCAACATTCCTTCTGGGGGACACTCTGCTAGCTACTCTGATAGGTATGACAAGTAATGGTCCTGAAGCAGAACGTATGGTTCCATTGTGTTTGGTATAATCACTTTAAGGCAGAGGAATGTGTTATATATAAAATGACTTCTAGGAAGCATGAATTAGCTAGAAAATGCATTTTTATGGAATATCTATTCCAAATACATGGAATAGTGAGTTGCTTTTGGACTGAGAACAAGGTCAGAATTTGGTCTGTACTTTCAAAAGTCCTCATTCCATTCTTTAATTTTAGATCATATTTGCCACAGCCCACTTGGCACTGTCCTTTCTAGGGTAGTGTAGCTTTGCCTAGATGGGTTTGAGTTTGAATCCTGGCTCCATCACTGCCTTGTCAAGCATCCTGGGAAGGTTGCTTAACCTCTTACTGGTAAAGAGGGAATAAGAGCAACTACTTAAGGTTTGTTGCGGGACCTTATTCCCAGCACTTATCCCATAATAAGGGTTCTAGGCTGCTACCTGCTTAGGTAGTAGGTGTAATGGTAGCACCATTATGTGTTTTATGTTTTCTCTGGTTTTGGGAATTAAATTATGAAGGAACCCAACCAACACCTCTGTCTTTTCTTAATTATTGTTTCTGATATTCTAAAAATACATGTTTGCTTATGAGTCCCCTTAATTTTAGAAAATATCCAAGGCAACTAAAATTTTTTTAAGATTTGTTAGATATAATTACTTACATCATTTTGGAAGAAAATGAAAAAAAAAGTTATAATAGTTCACAAAATTGAAACTTTTTCCAAGGGTAAACAAAATTTAAATGAATCTACCTGGAATTTTAGATTAACTCAGTACTTGAATTATAATGTCAAATATTGAGAGTATAGAGATTATGAGTAGAGTACGGTAGTCAAAGGAGTAATGAAGAGAATTTCCCAGAGCTGAAGGAAGATATTGGCATAGAGTTAAAAAAAAAAATCTGACAAGTAAGATAAAAGTTAAAAAGACCCTTCTCTAGGAGCTCCACAGAAAACTTATAGAACTTCAGGATGAGGAGAAGACTTAAGGTTTCCAGAGAGAACCAAAAAGAGTCTTGTTTCCAAGACAACATCAGATAGACATCAAATTTCTCTTCAGCAATGCTGAGGGCCTGGAGACATTTGAGTTTATTTCCAAAGTTTTGCAAGAAAATTGTCTTGAGCTAGAATCTTATTTTCAGCCAAACTAGCATTCAAACAGGAATATAAAGCAGACATCTTGGGGACCTGAAAGAATTCAGGTCTACCAACAAACCAAATTCCCACCTGCCCCCAGATGATTACTTTATACACATATCCCACCACTATAGATGTAAAATTGTTATTCTAACTCTTTAATTAATAAATAAATCAAAAACAAAAATTTCAAATGTTTTAGAAGTCAGTGGTAACAAGAAAACCAAAAACAAAAGTCCTGAAAGATTGAGATAAAATAATAGAGGAAATGCAATTTTTTGAAAATAAGAAAGACAGTGAAATAATTTTCAAAGTATATGATTCAGTAAAATAGAACAAGAACATCAAAATACATCTGATAAAAAAGTAAAGGGATGAGTAAGGATGAGAGATTTAACAACACTTAAAACATGTTACATCAATGAAACCAAAAGGTGATACTTTTTAAATTACAGTAACATTCAGTAAGTCTGATCAGAAATGAATGAGATAGCCAGGTGTGGTAGCATACTTTTAATCCCAACGATTTGGGAAGCTGAGGCAGAATGATTGCAAGTTTGAGGCCAGCCTGGGCAACTTAGACCTTGTCTCCAAAAAGAGAGAGAAATGTTAAAATATACAAAATCAGAATTATGATGTAATTAAAAATACAGAGGAAGGGTGTTTTATTATGAAAGTACTGCATACAACATAACAAGCTGAAAATCTGTACAGTTTTCTCTTGCTGACAAAAATTAACACAAATTTAGGTAATTTGGTAATAGATTCACTGTTTATTTAATAGAGATGTAGGTCAGAAGTCTGACAAAGGTCTCACCAGGCTAAAACCCAGGTATCAGAAGGCTCTAGAGGAGAATCTGTTCTCTGGTTTATTTGCAGTGTTGGCAGAATTCAATTTCTTCTAAGTATGCAACCCATTTCCTTGCTGACTGTCAACTGAGGACCATCTCCAGCTTCCAGAGGATGCCATGTTTCTTGGCTTGTGGCCCTTTTTCTCCATCTACAAAGCCAGTAATGCCAAGTCCGATTCTTTTCATGGTTGAGCTGTCTCCTGTTTCTTCTTCAGTACATCTCTTTGAGTTATTCTTCTGTCCTTATTCTCCCTTTTTATGGATTCATGGATTAAACTGACAATCATGATAACCCAAGATTTTCTCTCCATCTCAAGATCCTGAATCAGACCTGCAAAGACTCTTGCTGTACAAAGTTACATATTCAGAGGCTTTGAAAATTAAGGGCATAAGCATTATTCTGTCATGTACGTGGCTTTTTAAAGGAAGACATGATCCAGTAAAATTGACCCTGGAAAACCTTAACAGAGGAACAGACAGAAAAATCCAAAATAAGATCATCATTGTAATGCCTTTAAAAAGTCACTAATTTCAGGAAGTTTTGTAGATATCTTACCCAAACTTCACAAGAATAGATGAATTTAGTTAAAGTAACTTAGAAAAATAAGGAATTTTTTCCTTTTGTGAAAAAGTCATGTTCTTATGATTCAAAATGCTCTGGCTTCTTAGGTTTATCTTTTGTTCTGTGGACTTTTAAAAGTAATTTGGCATTCAGAGCTGAGCAAACTTTCCTGTTAGTTTAGCTCTATCTTCCACCACCTCTAGAGGCAGTAAAACCATTGGCTTAAGGAAGAGAGGAGCAATGAGAAATTTATAAAAGAAAAAAAAATAATTTATATAAAGTACCTAAATTTTATCTCAATATTCATCTTAGGGAAAGACTTGCCTTCTTAAGCAGGACTTTAAAAACAGAAGCCATGAGAGGAAACACACACGCACACGCACGCACGCACGCACGCACGCATGCACGCACTCATTTCCAAATTTTAGAAGGAAACTCCAAACTATTTTTGAAAAGTAAAATAAGCAGAGACAATTCACATAGGGCCTTGAAACAGTCTATAAGTAATTGTAAAGGGTACCCAGCCTCACTGGTTATCTGAAAACTTCAAGCTAGCACAGTAAAGTCCCCCCTCAATCCACTTAGCCAAATAAATAAGTAGATGAATAGATAATATATAATTATATATAATTATCATGTCATGTTATATTTACACATATACACACACACATACTCACATAAAATATCATATTCAGTCTGCAAAGATGATGGACATTAAGATTTCTTAGCTGGCTTATAATTTGTCAAAATCCTAGGAGATGACAATCCAGAATCATTTAAAATGCACATATACTTAGGTATAGCATTCACACTCATATAAACTTACCTTTTAGAAATAAGCAACTGCCTAAAGATGTACCTCTCTTGCCAAGTGTGGTGACACACATATGTATAATTCCAGCAACTCAGGAAAGTAAGGCAGGAGGATTGCAAGTTCAAGGCCAGCCTGGACATCTTAGTGAGACCCTGTCTTAAAATGAAACATAAAGAATGTTGGGGATACAGCTCAGTGGTAGAGTGCCCCTGGGTTCAATCCCCAGTATTGAAAACAGACAAATTAGGATAGTCACAGATAAATAAAAGCTTAGAGCATTCATTATTAGCAAATCTGCCATAGTGAAGGAAATCCTTCAACTAAAACAACAGGATGCTAGATGTAAATTAAAATTTGCATGAAGATAAAGAATATTAATAAAAGTAACTAGGTAATTATAAAAGACAATTTTAAAAGTTTTTTACTTATCTGATATTGTTAATATCACAACACTAACCAAATTAATAAATATTTATCATAATTCTTTTCAAAATCCCAGTACTTTGGGGGCAAAATAAAAAAAAACTCATCCTAAAATTCATAGGAAATGCAAAGCATCCCCCCAAACAATCTTGAAAAAGAACAGAGATCAAGAATTCCCATATCTTGATTTCAAAATTGATTATATAATTATAGTAATCCATATCGTGTGATACTAGCATAAATGTATATGTATATAGTATAGAAATAAATGTGTATTTTTTGTGGTAAACTGGTTTTCAGCCAGGGTTCTCAAACCATCCAAACTTCAATCTGTTTTTCAAATGGTGCTGGGGAAACTGGAAATGCACACATGAAAGAACAAAGTTCCAAATACCATATACAAAAATGGACTGTAGACTTAAACGTAAGAATTATAACTAGAACTAGAAGAAAACTTAGGAGTAAATCTTCATGATCTTGGACTAGGCAGTGGTATCTTAGGTGTAAACACAAGCAAGGAAAGAAAAAAAAGCAGGTAAATGGGATTTCATCCAATTGAAACTTAGGATTCAAAGGACAATATTAACAAAGTAAAAACGCACAGAATGGGAGAATTTTTTAAAATCACATATTTGATAAGGAACTTAAACCTCAGTGATAAAGACAAATACCTCAATTTCTAAAATGGATAAAAGATTGGAATAAATATTTCTCCAAAGAACATAAGCCAGTGTCTAATAAGCACATCATTAGTAATTGGGAAATTGCAAATCAAATCACAATGAGATACTATTTCACACCCACTGGGATGGCTAAATTAAAAAGACAACTGGTAATGAGTGTTGACAAAGATGTGAAAAAGTTAGAATCCTTATACAATGCTGATGAAAATATTAAAAGGTGTAGCCAGATTTTAAAGAGTTTGGCAGTTTCTCGTAGAGTTGCCATATTGATTTAGCAGTTTCACTCCTAGGTGTCTTCCTCGGAGAAGTGATAACATAGCTCCACACAAAAACTTACATACCAATGTTCATAGCAGTACTATGCATTATAGCCAAGAAACAGATATAAGCAGTCCATCAGCTGATTAATGAATAACCAAATATGGTGTATTATTTGGCAATAAAAAGGAAAGTGAAGTCCTGATACGTGCCATTACATGAGTGAACCTCGAAAATATATGTGGTCACAGAGGGCAATATATTATATTATTCAATTTTATGACATGTTCAGAAAAGGCAAAAAAGAGATAGGAAGTAGATTAATGGTTTCCAAGGATTATGGGAAGGGGGAATAATTGCTAATGAGCATGGAGTTTAATTTTGGGGTTATGAAATTGTTCTAAAATTAGTGGTAATGGTCATGCATCTCTATACTAAAAATTATTGAAATATACACTTTTTAAAATGCAGATGTAAATCTGTTATTTCTTAAAAGGTAGCTTTCATATTTAACCTATTTGCAGTGAGAATATGTTTGTGTGTTAGTGGTATAAATTATTAGGTGGTTCCTGAGAGCTTTTTGGGGGGGGGGGTGTCGGGGGGGTGCTGGGGATTGAACTCAGAGCTTTGTGCATTCAACCGAGCTATATCCCCAGCCCTCCTGACATACTTTTTATCTCGGTGTTCTCAGACCCTAGGCTGTAGAGATTATTGCAATGAACATGTAACACAGAGAAGTTAAGGCCTGTAGCCCTGGAAGTAGGTGGGAGACATGGAGTCAGAGTAAGGAAGGGAAAAAGTGAAGGCCATGGTAGAATTTTCATATTCTAGGCTCTGACATAAGAATAAAATGCTTCTAGACAATGGGCCCTGTTCTTCCCTGTCCTTTCCTAACCCCAAAGGTCCTCCACTATCTTTGAAGGCTCAGCTCTGGTATCACTTATTAACAGTTTTGATTCTTCAGGAAGCTGCCCCTGAGATGGAGTTAGGAGTACAAAGAGTGTAATTGGGAATAAGAAAAGAGGAGAAAACAGGACTGGGCAGAGGGAGTGTCAGTCTATAATGCAGACTTACCACATGTCTCCATCAACTGGATAGGGAAATCTGCAGCTAAGGTTTCCTACCAGAAGAATTCTGTGTTGGATGGAACTGGGTGGTCCTAGCTTCCAGTCACTAGCTAGGAGCCACACTGAGAAGAGCATGGATTTGGTTCAAAATCTGAAGTAGGTCCTAGACAACCTAACAGCTAGAGGCAGTCGGCTAACTGTATTTCTTGAGGCAGCAAGTGTTTCCTTAAAGGGGACATAGTAGCACTTCCAAGTCTGTCACCTCTCTGTGTGAAATGTGTCTTGACTCTCTCCTCTCAGCCAAGGGAGAGGCAGTTGCTCTCTCCTGAGAAAGAACATTCTTTCATCATTCCTGGTTTATCATTTGTCCCCTTGTCCCTAAATTCTGAACTCTTGGTAGATAGAAACTCAGTCTGAACCCCTAGTATCTAATACAGAGGAGGCTTCCATGGGCTCCTTGAGACCAGGTACAGAAAACTAGGAGTACATAATTATTTGCCACTTTCTGTCCCTTACTTTTAAACCTCCACATTCCCGAGGGGACCTGTTTTTGTTTTGTTTTGTTTTGTTTTTTTATCATGATGAATTTTATTTTTTTAATATATTTCATTTTTATTTTGTTTTTGTTTTAATTAGTTACACATGACAGTATGATGACCTTGACATATCATACATTTGAATCAGATGGGATATAATTTCTCATTTTTCTGAGTGTACAGGTTGCAGAATCATATTGGTCATGCAGTCACATATATACACACAGTAATAGTAATGTCTGTTTCATTCTACTATCCTTCCTATCCTCCCAACCCCTCCCCTCCCATCACTTCTCTCTACCTAATCTAAGGTAACGCTATTCTTTTTTTTTTCTTTCTTTCTTTCTCACATCTTTATGCATGTGTTTTGTATAATGATGAGGGTCTTCTTCCACCATCTATGTAATTCCCCTTCTCCCTCCCTTTATTTCCCACCCCTCTTCCCTATGCAAAGGTACTCTTCTTCCCCTGCCCTTCCTCCCTACCCCATTTTGAGTCACCCAAAGGGACCCATTTGGGGTTCTAACCCCTTTTTCTCTGTGCCCTTCACATCTGTTGAGGACCTCATGGCTTAAATACAGTCTATATGTCATATGCCAGACTTTCAAATTTATCTCACTAGCTCATCCTTCTCCCCTAAAAGCCAAATTCATTCCTTACTCATAAGGAATTTCTTACTCTTTATTTTGAATATATGATTAGGTATCATAGCTCAACAGGTCTACAACTGAACTACTGATTTTATTGCTAAAACCTTCCTCTTCCATTAATAAGTAGCAACTCTACTATACTTCTTGCTTAGATCAAAAATTTGAAGTTAAACTTGCCTCCTTTCTTCCTCTTGTACCCCTAACAAATCCAGTCAGTTTTGTCCCGAATCTGAACACTTCTTTCCACCAAGCTGTGATTAGTGTTGGTACCTGAAGTAGCAAAAATTGGTTTCCCTGATTTTTGCCTTTGTCTCCCTTTCCCTTGTCTCCCCAATTCTATTCTCAACACGTCAGCCAAAATGATTCTTTTAAAATATAAGTCAAGTCATGTCACTCCTCTCCTAAATCCTACAGTGATGTTCCATGGCTTCCATTCTCATAGTAAAAGTGGTTGCATTGTCCACAAATCCACACCTATTCTGATCCCCTACTTCCTCCCAACCCTTACCTCCTATCTATCCCTGTCACTCTTAGCTTTAGCCACACTGGCCACTTTGTTGTTCCTTGCACAAAGTTCTGCCTTGGGGCCTTTGCTGTTATTTCATATGTTATACAAAGCTGGTACTTGACTTTTCTTCAAGTTTCTGTCCAGATGTCGTTGTACCTCAATTCTTAGTGACACCTTCCTTGATTGACCATTCTATTTAAAATTGCATCACCTTCCTCTAGCACTCACATCTCCTTTGATTTGTTTCTGAGAGCACTTACTACCATATAAAATTATATCTGTTTTACTAATATATTTGACCATGTCCCCTCACTTAAAAAGTAAACTCTATAAGGGGTAAGATTTTTGAAAGTTGTAGTTTCTCCTCTATTCCAGTAGCCATTAAGCATCTGACACTTACTAGGCCTTCAGTTGCTAATGGGCTAGGTCATTAATAAGTTCCTTTAATGTCCTATGAGAGTATTCCCATTGTGAAATTATGGTGGCCTTCTACACCAACCCACAATCTCAGTGGGACATACTAGAGCCATTGTTCATGTCTGTGGGAGCTCTCTGGGTCCAGGTTCTCTCAGTGAAGAAAGGCATTGCAGGGGATCACAGACACATTTATACTAACAAGGGCACAATCTAGAAAGAGCTCCTATGAACCAGACTGTCCCATTTCCTGTAGTACATAACCAGTAGTCCATATATATGTTCTGCAATCAAGAAAAGGAAAAGAGTCTCTTCTAAAAAAAACTTTGGTGAAAATTGTGTATTTTTTTAATCTTACTAATGTACAGTATAATAGGTTCTGTTTCTATAGTTAAGGAATTATTCCATTAGTGAGGAGAAAATTAATTTAACCATTGATCTATAGTTTTTCAATTTTTAAGTTTTAAAAAATATTATATGCATGAGCTGTGTAGCACAGATTACATACAGGAAACTATACTGGTACTTCATTGTTTTAAAAATGGGTAGTTATGCCAGTCACAGTGGTCCACGCCTATAATCCCAGCAGCTCTGGAGGTTGAGACAGGAGGATCTCAAGTTCAAAGCCAGCCTCAGCAAAAGTGAGGTGCTAAACTATTCAGTGAGACACCCTGCCTCTAAATAAAATACAAAATAGGGCTAAGGGTGTGTCTCAGTGATCAAGTGCCCCTGAGTTCAATCCCCAGTACCAAAAAAGAAAAATTGGCAGTTACACTGATACATAAAAATGCCATTTGAAAATTCCACAGCATCTTTATGTTGAGTTTGTGGTGTCATAATTGACCATATATCAAAAGTGGTAGATTCAATAGTTTACTGAAAGAGTCGAGTTTCATTATTGCTACTTAATTTCTTTTACAGGGCAAAATTCTAAAAACATCAGTTCATCTCCAAGCATTGAGAGTTTGCCTGGAGGAAGAGAATTCACTGGCTCCCCACCTTCATCTGCTACTAAAAAAGATTCCTTTTTTAGCAACATCTCCCGGTCCCGCTCACACAGCAAAACTATGGGCAGAAAAGAATCTGTAAGTATTTAAAGACCCTTTATTTGGTTTTTATTCTTCATTTTCCTCTAGATTGCTGCATTTACAAAAGCTCCCCTGGTGCCCATTTTTATAAAGCTCTTATAACTTTCATGAACTAAAACAAATTATTTTATCAAAAGTATCTTAGTTTTAGTAGTATAATTTAGTAATATTTTAAGGCTATGTGCTTTATTAGCGGGGGGAAAAGTAGCATTATTAAAAATGAATTTAATCTTTCCCAAATCCCTGGACTATCCTTCTGTCCTCTGCAAAATGCATTTTTGTCAAAACCCATTTTTTTCCTGAAATTTAACAAATAACATTATATCAGAGATTATGACATTTGAAATAAACCAAGCTAATTTTTCCATTTTAAGTATTTCTTAAAAACTAAAAATAATTATCTTACCATTTGTTTTTAAAAAGCTATAAACTACATTTAAGTTATAGTGTTTTGATAGTTTCTCTGTAAGATCCATTGTATACATTTCCCAATAGGACATACCTAAAGCATATCAACTGCTTTAAAAATTTTGTTTTGTAGGCAGGGGCTGGGGCTCAGCGGTAGCACACCTGCCTGGCAAGTGTGAAGCACTTGGTTGGATTCTCAGCACCACATATTAATAAATAAAATAAAGTTTTATCAACAACTAAAAAATATTTTTAAAAAATCTGGTAGTATCTGAAATCTTTATAAAATAACTTTATAAAACTTTGTTTAACCACATTTTATGGCTAGTTCAACACCTGATATACTAATATGAACTCATATGCTCACTTTAAGATGAGACATTGTAATAGTAATACAGGATCTAGCTATAATGGGAACGGACCTAAATTTGGGGGAAAAATGAACTACAAAACCTTACAGGGATGATAATTCAAAGTATATAGAATAAATAATATGGTATCTATCTATGTGATTTTCAATGTCCTTGAGTAAGATAATCAGCTTCCTGGTATTTCAACTACTACATCTGCAAATTAAATAATATATAGTTATACATTACATAATGATGGGGCTGTTCTGAGAAATACATTATTAGGCCATTCTGTTGTTCTGTGAACATCATTGAATGTACTTATATCATCTAAATAGCTATGATATCACTGACATAATCCTATGGGATCACTGGGGTTCCTCATTGACCAAAACATCATTTTGCAGCACATGACTGTACTTTGCTCTCTGAAGGGAAGAGTTCACTGCATGCTGTCTTCAGATCCCTTTTATTTAGAAACTGTAATTCTATAATTTAAAAAACAGCACAATAGAACAGTTTTGTTTAAAGATGGCACCTTTAGTGTGACCAATTTAACTCTGCTCCCTTGTAAAACTCCAGCCTAAGGAAAATAAGGGTAAAGATTAACCCTGAAAGAATAAGAAAACAAAAGAAAAGACAGCAGAAAAAAAAAAAAGTTTGTTTAAAGCAGATAGTAGTTGGTAACCAAGTACTAAGTCAGTAAGTAAAACCCAAGAAGCAAGTGCATTTAGGTTGTGAAATCCTCCAGGAACTCAGGAACTGAGAATGAGGATGAAAAGAGAACTGAAGGGATGATAATTCATGGAAGTATTTAAAGAATCCAGTTTCTTTTCCCCACTTAAGTAGAAGACCAGAAGTTTCATTTCCAGAGAAGCATAAAACAGAGCATCAGGCACCTTCCACTATGAAACTACCCTACTGGAAAAGGGGTGATGAATATACTTGAGTCCTAAAGTTTGAGGATATCACGCCACCACCCACACACACATGCACACACAGGCTCCTCCTGTTGCTTCCCTGAGCACCAATATGCTCAACTCTTCAAGCAGGAGATTGGAAGAGTTTTCTTTAGGCACACACACAGATGTGGTGTGTACAAACTGTATGTTTACATGAGAAGAGGAGAGAGCAGGAAGGTGGTGGTCAGTAGAACTAAATCTCCTTCCATAGTGGGAAAACAGTGGAGAAAAATTAAAAAGTAACAATACAAACTAACAAAAAAAAAACCCAAACAAAAAAATTTGAAAGAGGTTGCTTCTGGGAACAGGAAGTGGAAGGTAGTGTTGTGGGAACTGTCTTTCATAACAGGCCCTGTAGAACCATTTGACTCTTCATTGTTACACAGGTGACTGAGATTTAAAATAATAACTAAAAATTACAACAAAAATAGAATGCATTGGCATAATAAATTAGAAGAGCTGTCTGTATGAAGAATCATGTATGTGAAGAGCCAGAATAAAGGAATAACAAATGAGAAAGGCATATGGAGACATGTTTCATTTGCATTCTATTATATTTTTGGTAGCATATGGATTAGTCTACAACATAAATTAATTACATCTCTTGATGGTGATATTTTAACATAAAACTGAGAAGTTGAACAAAAATAGAAATAGGGTAAGTCTAACTCCCTACATAGATGTGCTGTGAACCAAGAGACAGAATGGAAGTGATCATTCAAAATTTAATGTTTCCTAACCTGTGGGGAGAAAGTAGGCAGAAATTTTTAAGAGAAAGTTCATGGTTTTTTAAGTAATACAGTAGTTTTATTATTTTATGAAATAGCGTGTGGTAGTCAGTTCTCTTTGCCATCTCTTGCTAGGATTATACCTCCTTGTCCCCTGTGATCTGTCAAAGTCATGTGACTAGTTCTGTCCAGTGAATTGTGAGTGGAAGTGATACACATGTATTGCCACTGCAAAAGCCTCCACTACACAAATTTTCTCAAGCACAAAGAGCAGAGTCTTCCTGTCAGCCCAGGAAGTACATACATGAAATATGCATGAAATATGCTTTGATTGACGTAAGATTTGATTGATGGTTATCACAGCCTAACAGTGCATAGTTGGAAAATGCTCAGGCCCACAGCTGGCAATCATTCTCCCATGGGAGTGATGAGCTACTTAACTGACATAGGAGTAGTCTCAGTGTCACCAAGCCTGATTAGGTACCCACCATCCTTGCACCCACTTTGCTTTTATTTCCAGCTCAGTTTGGTGTGAAGAAGGGGTAGTGTCCTTGAAAAAGCTCAAGATCGTTTTTTATTAAGTCATTATCATCAGTTTTTCACACCAGCAACTGGTCAGAAATTGAAACAAGATACCTGGAATTAAACTATATGATGCTTTTCAGATTTCAAGATTCCATTAATCTTTTAAAGCAGTCTAGCATCAAGAGTGTTGATGTCAATTATCAAAAAGTTACAATAGCAGTTGAAAACTGGCATACAACCAAAGATAACCTAGTAATAGCTATCATCCCAAGTGTGGTGAAATCTGCTTATAAAGGTATTTTGAGAAATGATTTTCAAAATCAATACAGGTGCAACATATCCTGGATGAGCATCATGTTATGTCGAAGAACTTTTTCCCTCTTGGTATCGCCTGCATGTGTACCATGTAAAGCCCTTTTGTAATCTGCAGGCTATCTTCTTTAGATAAAGATACATCTGGCCATATGAGAGGGCCATATTTAACTAAAATTCTAAAGAGGTAACAGATTAACCCTTGTGCAGGTGTTTATAAAAGACATCATTAAACTTCTTTACTGAACTGTGAACAAAGTAGAAAGTTTTAAAAATTGGCCTCACTTCACTACCCATCATACCATGGTTTTGAAGATTGGTATTTATTCATGAAGTCAGTTTTCTTTTTGTCTTGAGGAAAAATGGAAAAATTTGATACTTTTAATATTTTATGCTTTATTTTACATGACAAGTGTCATCCAGTACTTAAGTTTCCTAGAAATGTGCTTTTTAGTTGGTCGTTTATGTATTAAATAAATTTTTAGTCATGTTCTGTGATTGTTGCTAAATTATTTTCTAATGGTATCTTTGCTATGGTTAAAAGATAGGGAAGATAATGAATATAAGGAAAACTCTAAAAGTGACTTATGTGAATAAATTCTAATATTTTTTAAAAAGGATTATATTTTTTTAGTTCCTGAAGAACTGCAAGACATTTTGCTATGTTTATGATAATTATATATCAATCTCCAAAAACCTGAAAATATCCATGATTCAGAATTCTCGAGAAAGGACAGAAAAATCAAAAGCTTCCTGAGCTAGATATCCCTACCTAAGACAGGATGCATAATGATAAACCCACCACCAAGGGTTCATAGTGCTTCTGAGGGGCTCACCCCTTGTGTTTATAACCCCTGCATTCACACCTCTTTGCCCCTTAGTAGTCTGAACATACACCATGGTCATACTAATAGGACTTAATCTTATAATATTCTTTGGTCTATTCTTTATCATGACAGAATAACAAAAAGTATCAGGTGAATGAAAAGAAAGTGGATTCTTATTTACCTATGGAAGTAGAGACAACTTGAACATTACCTAATCTACTTCTGGCCTTATTTTAGAAACTGTAATTTAAAACATTATATCTGTATAAGGAATATAAGATAAAATGCTTATAGTGAAACTGGAGAAGGGGGAGTTAAGTAATTAAACTAAATTTTTTTAAAAAACTCATTTACTGAAGAGACATGGTTATGAGCAGTAAAGATACACACACACCCTTTCTAGAGACAGTATTTGGGAAATCCTCATGAGGCTTATTTTCTCATCCCATGGGCAGAATTAAATTCCATGCCCACTCCTAAGCCAACCTCTGTTTAAGGGGAAAGGTTAAGAGAAACCCATGACTGTGTGTGTGAAAAGGCTGTAGGCAGATATGATAAGGCAGCCAACAACTTAGTAGGCAATTAACTGACAGAATAATCTATCTTATCCTCCCCTGAAACATTTGCTTTTTCAAAGAGCCAGTTTTGTTGTAATAAGTTATGTTTTAGCAGTGGATTTTCAGGCCACTTGAGTTAAATTGGTGGTTGGAAAAGAATGGAACAGAGTGCCTTTCCCAGGACACCAGAATTTTCCTAGTTACCTGATTTTCTTTCAAGTCAGTGATGTATATACTACCCAGGAACACATGGGAAGTTTCAATCACAGTGGATTTTTTTATGGACTTCTGGGTGGAATTGAATGCTGGCCTCTAGAATTTGTCTTGTTATATAGGATCTTTTAATACTTAAAGCTACATTGGTAATCTCTCATCATTTATTCAATAATGTTAATGATAACTGGATTAAAATACAGTATTGTTTGCAGCACATTCCCACTTACCAAGTTAACTGAAATGAACAGATATAAGTTCAGAAATCTGTTTTTCTAGCTGCTTTTAAATATCATGAGAGAAATTTTAATCTAATCCCAATTTATGATAGCTAGTCATTTAAACCTTGTGCATGGTCTGCTGATGAATCAGCTTAAGGTCAGGGAGGGTAGACCTTGTATCTTTGTGGGAGAGTTCCATCTCCATCTAGTCACCTCACCTAGCTCATGTAAAATAACATGAACAGCAAAGGGAACATCATCAAAAGCTCTCAGTTTTCCACAGTTTATAGCATGACATTTCAATTTAGCTTTTATAAACATTTTTTTACAACCAACCTTTTTGCTTCTTTATGCTTCAGTAAATTCATTTTAAACCAAAACCTCCGAGGAGCCCATGAAAGCAGAATCCCAGGCAGTGGAGTACTGCGCCTTCACTGTAATGCTTTTTGTAGGACAGTGCCCTTTGAAGCAAATGAGACACCCATCCTTCTCATGCTGGGCCTTCTTCCTCCATCATTTGTCTTCATCTTCATCATCTCCATAAAATGCAAAGATGCCAGATTGTACCCATGCTGAACACTGCCCAGGAGGCATAGCGGATGGCTTGGGGAGAACTTAAGTGAAGCAATTAGATATATTTACAATGCCTGGCCAGAAATTCCTGTGGTTTTGAATCATGCTGAATTAAATGTGTTATTGATAACATTTGTTTCCTCCAGTGACCTTTCTGAAAACTTCACATTATGTCTTCTTTCAATGCCACATTACCTTGGGGACAAGTTACTTGTGCCCTAAAATGCACATGTGTGTGGCCTAGAGGGAAATGAGAGCTTTGATTTAATCCTGTGCAGGTGGTGAAAATCAGCCAAGGCCATAGGCTAGATTGTGCCTTCTGTAATGCTGTCTCCCTGCTCCCACAATGGTATAACCACCCTCCCTACAATGTCTGCCTGCTTTCAGAACTTTAATTCCTAGCATCCCATCATTTATTCTTTTTTTTCCATTTTTTGTGTTTTATTTTTTTTATTGGTCGTTCATAACATTACATAGTTCTTAATACATCATATTACACGGTTTGATTCAAGTGGATTATGAACTCCCGCTTTTACCCCGTATACAGATTGCTGTATCACATCAGTTACCCTTCCATTGATTGACATATTGCCTTTCTAGTGTCTGATGTATTCTGCTGTCCTATTCTCTACTATCCCCCCTCCCTTCCCCTCCCCTTTTCTCTCTCTACCCCTTCTACTGTAAATCATTTCTTCCATTTGTATTATCTTGTCTTACCCCTCCTTTCCTCTTATATGACATTTTGTATAACCCTGAGGATCGCCTTCCATTTCCATGCAATTTCCCTTCTCACTCCCTTTCCCTCCCACCTCTCATCCCTGTTTAATGTAAATCTTCTTCTCAAGCTCTTCGTCCCTACCCTGTCCTTGTTTACCCATCATTTATTCTTTAAACCACCTATAATAGCTTTCTGAAGAGATTATAGTTTTAATCCAGAAGAACTCTAGGCCTGTCAAAGGACATCTAGACTTACTGAATAGTAAGGGAGGAGACGTGTATCAGCCTTCACTCTACCCCTGAAACTTTAAGACTAAGGAACTCCTTTAGGTTTCTTCCTCATAACTAAACTGAATCTTATGCCCAGAGAGTCAGTAGGAGGCTGGGCACCTTTACCAGAGCTTTCTCTCTTTCTCTGCTTTTATTTCTCCTTATTTCCTGTCCCAAGATCCATGTGATAGGAATTCATACACCTGGAAGTACTGCAGTCTGAGGGAAACCTCACACCTGATGCATGGGAGAAAGGGGCAGGTTATGGGGGCAAAACCCAGCCATGCTCTACTCACTGGGCAACATACCCTGTTCCAGGGGCCATATTTGCTTTTTTTTCCCTTCTGCACAAAGGAAATACTCCATAAGTCCTGCTATGAAAGGGAAAGATTTTCCCTAATTCCATGCTTTAGGCTAATGAATGCCTTAGGTTAGTGAAAAGGGAACTGCAGTTTGGAAAATTCATCACTTTTCTGTCTTGTGGCAGTGATGATGAAATAAATTTGGATACTAAGCAAGAAAGGAATCTTTAATCAGTCTGGCCATATTGGGAAGAGAGAGTGAGATCTAGCATTTCACCCCTGTCTTTGGAGTCCTTACAGGAGCTTTAGTTTTAAATAGAGGAAGATTGATGCAGGGAGTAATGCATAATTAACAATCCTGGTTAAACTGTCTCCTGGTTGAACGTTATTTTCCAGTCTGGTGTTGCAAGGTAGCTCCAGAGAGATCATCATTGCTCAAAGGAGCAATTTCTACCTGATGCTCGGGATGTCTGTGTCTTGGATATGTGGTCCTGGAAGGGCACGATGACTGGAGACTTCTAGGCAACACTGCAGATGTCTGATGTTATAAACGCTCACAGTCTAATGTCCTTACAAATCTGACCTCCGTCTGGAAGGGGATGAGTTGGAATAGGTTCATTTAGAGCTCATAATCTTTGAACTACCAATTTTTAGTCAACATTCCTTAAATGATTAACATGCCTATATGCAGAGCTGAACAAGGTTGTGACCCAAAGTTTTAGGTAGTAAAGGAGATAGATGGAAAATGAAGGCAGAGATGCCAAACTTCATCCTGTTTTTAGCTACCCATAGGGCATCTGCAGGCCTAAGAGTCACTGCTTTAGCAAAAGCAGCCTGAGATCCTGTTATAATGCCTCATTAATCCTTTACATAAACATGTCATTTGTTACAAATGCATCTAATTAATTTTCTTATAGTTGAGTTTGATTAGACTAGTGGATTTCACTAACATAAGCTTCACCTTGATATGGGGTGTTGGTCTGATTATAAAATGCAGTTCATCACAATTTTTTTAAATATATAGGGGAGGAAAAGAGTCTTTTTAGCCCTGACATTGTAGTATGACTAACAGATTTCTTTTTATTTATATATGACAGTGGAATGCATTACAATGGTTATTACACATATGGAGTATAATTTTTCATATCTCTGGTTGTATACAAAGTATATTCACACCAATTTGTGTCTTTATACATGTACTTTGGATAATAATGATCATCACATTCCACCATCATTTCTTCTTTCCCTTCTCCTCCAACACCTCTGCCCTATCTAGAGTTTCTCTATTCCTCCTATGCTCTTCTCCCTTTCTCACTATGAATCAGCCTCCTTATATCAAAAAAAAAAAAACATTCGGCACTTGTTTATTTGGGATTGGCTAACTTCTCTTAGCATTGTCTTTTCTAACTCCATCCATTTACCTGCAAATGCCATGATTTTATTCTCTCTCATTGCTGAGTAATATTCCACTGTGTATATATGCCACATTTTTTTTATCCATTCATCTATTGAAGGGCATCTAGGTTGGTTCCAAGTTTAGCTATTGTGAATTGTGCTGCTATAAACATTGATGTGGCTGTGTCCTGTAGTATGCTATTTTTAAGTCCTTTGAGTATAGACCAAGGAGAGGGATAGCTGGGTCAAATGATGCTTCCATTCCCAATTTTTGAAGAAATCTCCATACTGCTTTCCATATTGGCTGCACCAGTTTGCAGTCCTACCAGCAGTGTATGAGTGTACCTTTTTCCCCACATCCTTGCCAACACTTATTGTTAGGATGGTTTTGATTTGCATTTCTCTAATTGCTAGTGATGATGAACATTTTTTCATATATTTGTTGATTGATTGTATCTCATCATCTGAGAAGTGTCTGTTCAAGTCGTTGGCCCATTTATTGATTGGGTTACTTTTTGTTTTGTTTTTTTTTTTTTTTTTGGTGTTTAACTTTTTGAGTTTTTATATACCTGAGAGATTAGTGCTCTCTCTGATGTGTGAGGGTTAAAAATTTGCTCCCAAATGTAGGCACTCTATTCACCTCACAGATTGTTTCTTTTGCTGAGAAGAAACTTTATAGATTGAGTTCATCCCATTTATTATTCTTGATTTTAATTCTTGCACCAAAGGAGTCTTATTAAGGAAGTTGGGGCCTAATCCCACATGATGGAGATAAAAGCCTACTTTTTCTTTTATTAGACACAGCGTCTCTGGTTTTATTCCTAAATCTGATCCATTTTGAGTTGAGTTTTGTACACGGTGAGAGATAGGGGCTTAATTTCATTTTGTTGCATATGGATTTCCAGTTTTCCCAGTACCATTTGTTGAAGAAGCTATCTTTCCTCCAATGCATGGTTTTGATGCCTATGTCTTATATAAGATAATTGTAATTTTGTGGGTTATGCTCTGTGTCCTCTATTCTGTACAATTGGTCTACCAGTCTGTTTTGGTGCCAATACTATGCTGTTTTTGTTACTATTGCTCTGTATTATAGTTTAAGGTCTGGTATAGTGATGCCACCTGCTTCACTCTTCCTGCTAAGGGTCTCTTATTTTTCCAGATGAATTTCATGATTGCTTTTTTTCTGTCAATTTTTTCATTTGTTTCAATTTCATTCATTTCAGTTCCGATTTTAATTGTTTTCTGTCTTCTGCTGCTTCTGGTGTTGATTTGTTCTTCTTTTCCTAGGGCTTTGAGGTGTAATGTTAAGTCATTTTTTGTTGACTTTTTCTTGTTTTAAGGAATGAACTACATGCAATGAACTTTCCTCTTAGAATTGCTTTCATAGTGTCATAGAGATTTCCATATGTTGTATCTGTGTTCTCATTCACCTCTAAACACCTTTTAATCTCCTCCTTGATGTCTTCTGTAACCCATTGTTCATTCAGTAGCATATTATTTAGTCTCCAGGTGTTAGAGTGGATTTTATTTCTTATTTTACCATTGATTTCTAATTTCATCCCATTATGATCTTATAGAATGTAGGATAGTATCTCTACTTTTTTATATTTGGTAAGAGTTGCTTTGTGGTGCAGGTTCCATGTGCTACTGAGAAGAAAGTGTATTCTCTTGTTGAAGGATGTAATATTCTATATATGTCAGTTAAGTCTAAGTTATTCATTGTATTATTGAGTTCTATAGTTTCTTTATTCAGCTTTTGTTTGGAAGGTCTATCTAGTGATGAAAGAGGTGTGTTAAAGTCACCCACAATTATTGTGTTATGCTCTATTTGACTCTTGAACTTGAGTTTGTTTGATGATTGTAGATGCTCCATTGTTTGGGGCATATATATTTATAATTGTTAAGTTTTGTTGGTGTATGGTTCCCTTGAGCAGTATGTAGTGTCCATCTTTATCCTTTTTGATTGACTTTAGTTTGAAGTCTACTTTATTTGATATGAGGATGGAAACCCCTGCTTGCTTCCACAGCCAATGTGAGTGAAGTGATTTTTCCCAACCCTTCACCTTCAGTCTGTAGATGTCTTTTCCTATGAGATGAGTCTCTTGGAGGCTCCATATTGTTGGCTCTTTTTTTTTTTTTTTAAATGCAATCTGCTAGTCTATGTCTTTTGATTAGTGAGTTTAGGCCATTAACATTCAGGGTTACTATTGAGACATGATTTGTATTCCCAGACATTTTTGTTTATTTTTGGTCTTTAACATGACTTGGTTTCTCCTCTGATTAGATTTTCCTTTAGTGTAATATCTCCCTCTGCTGGTTTTCGTTATTGTTTTTCATTTCCTCTTCTTGGAATATTTTGCTGAGGATGTTCTGTAGTGCAGGTTTCTCGTTGTAAACTTTTTAAACTTCTGTTTATCATGGAAGGTTTTTATTTCATCATCATATATCTAAAGCTTAGTTTTTCTGGATATAAGATTCTTGGTTGGCATCCATTTTCTTTCAGAGCTTGGTATATGTTGTTCCACAATTTCCTGGCTTTGAGGGTCTGGGTTGAAAAATCTGCTGAAATACGAACTGGTCTCCCCCTATATGTGATCTGATTCCTCTCTCTTGTGGCTTTTAAGATTCTATCCTTATGTGTATGCTAGGCATTTTCATTTTAATGTGCCTTGGTATAGATCTGTTGTAATTTTGTACATTTGGTGTCCTGTAAGCCTCTTGTATTTGGTTTTCCAATTCGTTCTTCATGCTTGGGAAATTTTCTGATATTATCTCATTGAAGAGATTGTGCATTTCTTTGGTTTGAAACTCTGTGCCTTCCTCTATCCCAATAACTCTTACATTTGGTCTTTTGATGCTGTCCCATAATTCTTGTATGTTCTGTTCATGGTTTCTTACTGTCTTCACTGTGTGATCAACTTTGTTTTCCAAATTGTATACTCTGTCTTCATTATCTGACATTCTTTCTTCTAAGTGATATAGTCTGTTGGTTATGCTTTCTATTGAGTTTTTTATTTGATTTATTGTATCCTTCATTTCAAGGATTTCTGACTTTTTTTTTTTCATAGTCTCTCTCTAGAAATAATCTTTTGCTACCTGGATTTGTTCTCTTATCTCTTTTTTGGAGTGATCAATTTTTGTCTGTATTTGCTCATTTAGGACATTCTTTAACTCACAGATCATTTTAATTAAGAACCTCCTGAACTCCTCTGACATTTCATAAACTTCACTGTCCATAGGTTCTGTTATTATAGTATCCTGGTTTGTTTGGGGTACTTTCCTCCCCCCACCTTTTTTTTTTTCCCATGATGTCTATGTGTCTTCCTTTCTTGAAGTGTAGATCTGAGATACTACAGTTTCTTCTCTATATTCTTGTAGTACCATGCAGATTGTCTGTACCTCACCTTGATGTTGGGCTTCTAGACCCTGCTGGTGTCCCTCAGTGTATGCTACTGCATCTAAGGTTGATGGTGACAATAGCAGAGGTAACTCAAAATAATAGTTAAGGTGCCCCAAGATGGAAGCAATGTCTTACAGAGATGGGGCTGCAAGAGTGGGCCTCACACTGTTTTGGGGATGCCTGCTCTGAGATGCAGCTGCTTGTATTCCCTGTTATCAAAAAGTTAGAGGCTACTGAGTAGAGAAGGCTATGGCAATGACTGCCCAAGATGGAAGTGTCCCAAGATGGAAGGGGTTAGGTTTAGGCTCCCAGGCTAGAGAGTGGGGGGTGGTGGGGGTTTTGGACCTACCCTGGACCTGGGTCCTGCACAAGTCAGTGTGGAGAGATCTGGGCCCGGTCTGACTCCTGCGGTAGTCTGCTGGACCGAAGTGGCGATCCTGTGCCAGAGGTTAGGCACTGGCAGGTTTCTGCCTCACCGGTGGAGGGGTGGACCAGGGCCTACTGTGAGCCTGGGTCCCTTGCGGGCTGGTGTGGGATAACTAATAGATTTTTAACATCTTAAATATATGGGTCACCAAAAGATAAATCAAGTTTCCAAAGCATCCTTTTTATTTGAGATGATGTTTTCCCTCAGAATTCTTATCAGCTGTGGTATCTATAGCCTCTCATTCCAGTCAGAATGTCATTTTCCAAATTATTTTTGGTCAGTAAATAGGAATTTTAATATCAGTAACTCAAATTATGATGTTTGTAATAAGCCAAGAATAAATTGGCTTTATATTAAATTCCTAGAACGTTATAGGCTATATATGAAAATGAGAGAAGAGAATTCAAAAAAAAATGTTTTGACTTGAAAAGCAGTTGTAAAAAGGGAGGCTTCCTTCTCTCCCAACTACACCCATCATTCATTTATAGACCCAATACTAGACTCTTTAATTCCTGGCTTTTGTGGTCTTATTTCCCAGTTTTATGTCACCTTTAATATTCTTATTGTTCTGCTTTAATCTCCTTTCTTATTTTGCATCTGTGATGAACTCTTAAACATGGCCTGATCTCATTAAATAAACCAAATCCTTATCCCTGCTGTTGAAAGGGCCTTTCAGTACAGCATTTAGGATCACCTCCAGGTTATCATTCTTACCTCTTGAATTGCATCACCTTTGTATTCCTGGAAGCCATTCCAAAGGGAAGACAGTTAACATTTGCCTGCATCCTTCCCTCTGTGCCTTCAGATACTTCAAGAGTTCCCCTGACAAGGAAAGGTCTTGTAAAATATATCAGTAACCTGCCCATGTACTTATGTGTACCCACTACTGCAAGGTCCAAAAATTGAAGGAGGCCTTGAATACACAATAATACCCCATCAGTTTAGAGCAAGAAATGCTGCCAAATTGCTCACTTGTAGGACATTCTCAGTCTGGGTTCTAGGTGATCTCTTGGGTTTGAAGCACATTTGTGCACTCTGCATGCAACTCTAATTCAATCCTCATGATACCAAAATGAGTACTCCATAAAATATCAAGAAAAATGAAAAAGAATGAAATCAGGCTGGTTAGCACAATATGATGATTTATAATTATGGAAATGTTAAATTTAACCTAGACAACAAACTTTAATACAGTCCATTGTTGAAACTAATCTGTTTGCTGCCAAGGGTAAACACCTTTGATAAAGGGCTTTAGAACTGAGTTTGGGGGGTGAAGCTCACTAACAGTGCACTTGCCTAACATGCACAAGGTCTTGTAAAATAGATCAGTAATATCAGTAAAATATATTAGATTTTGCATCCCCATCTCTGCAAAAAAAAGAAAAATTATGTTTGAAGGTTAGGCAGACACATGATCGTATTTTCTCAAATGAATGAGCAGGCCTAATACTTTTGCTGGGAATTAGGATTTAAATTTCAATGCTGGACCTTGTATTTCACTCCAGAGAGATTGTTCTTATTTAGGATTCTTTAAGCTACATATAACAGGAATTCTGTTATATGATTCCAATAACAGGGAAAGTCATTAATATAAATAAATCCAAAGGGATTCTCATTTCTCACTGCACATTAGAATCACTTGGGGAATTTTAAAGCAATGCAGGCAACAGAAGAACTGAATCAGAATTTCAAGATGGGGCCCAGACATTATTAATTGTTCAGTTTCATCAGGTTATTTAAATGTGTTATTGAGATTTAAAACCGCTGATTTAGAAGCTCATCAATATCTTCAAGGAACCATGTTCTTGCTGTTTTTCTGCCCTGCTCTGCACAGATCAGGCCTTTCCCCAAGTTGTATACAAGACACCTACAACAACTGTAAGCACCATATACATTCACCAACATCCAGAGGAGAAAGGTCCCTTTTCTCCCTACGTCTTCCCTGGGCGTCCTCTTAAAATAGGGTTGCCAGGTAGAATACAAGATACCCAGTTACATTTCAGGTAAAAAGGTACTTTTAGTACCATGGAACATTTGAGACATACTTAACACTAAAAAATTATTGTTTATCTCAAATTTAAATGTATGTCCTATGTTTTTTATTCCTAAATATAGCAACCTTATATTAAAGACAAAAGATGTTTAAGAACCATTCAAAGTCTTTCCTTTGTCTCATTGGCCAAGATTCCTAAAACTATCGATGGAAGACTTAATGCTATTACCCTTAAATCCATCGAGCTCTAGCCCTTGCCCTACAGCTGTGGATTGGATGAGGTTCACCCCAAGAGGAGATATATGGCTGCAGGGCCTCTTTGGGATGGAAGACACAGGGAACATTACCATTAACTGCTAGAGAGCCAGAATTCATGTGGCCACTTTTGTTCAGGTAACTCTGAGAGCTACTATGGGTCTAGACTAAAGCTTGTCTGCAGTTACCTTTGTGGAAAAAATATAAATCTGGTTGTCAGGTATGTATTCATCTTGAGATGAACAGTCATCTTCAGAATAGTCAGTTTTAAGCATGGTTATAAAACCACAGGGCTCATGGGATTAGGGCACAACACTCAGTGAACATCATCAGTGGCACATGAAACAAGGTAAGAATTTAATAATAGCTTGTGAATTACTGTGAAGTGGTGGAAAGAGTTATTTTGAATCTGATGGATTGGGGTTGGGGTTCCAGCCCATAAGACCCATCATGAGCTAAGACAGCTGGCATATATCTAGGGTATGTGCCTGTAAGCATGTAGGAATTTTTTGTATTCCTGTGTTCAATTACATGCAGTTTTCTGTGGTCCCCTAGCATTTCTTAAGGATAAAATGGCACATAAAGCAAACATGAAGTTCAAGTTATCTCAGTTTTTCCTAATACATCATTCTCATTGTCCAAACTAGCATTGCAACAGAATTGACTATACTGAGTTGCATGCAGCTTCTGAATTTGGTATGTTGGAGGTGTGAGAATATAGAAATAGTGTATGTTGTATAATTGTTTGTCCTCATTTCAGTAAACAGTAGGCTCATGTTAATTAAGAATTTTAGAGGAAACCCATTTTATAATGGCCACATCCATCCAAGGTATTTGCTCACTGAGTATGTCTGCCTCCATTTCTCACTCCCCATCAGAATTCTGCAAGGTCCCTTTTCTCCCTAGAATAAACTCTTCAGTTTTGAAGTGTGGCCATAGGACCCTGGGTGATCTTTTCCTGTCAAGCCTCATTATCATCCTCCCTCTAGCTACTCCCAGCACTTCAGGAATATGCAGCTGATTAGTTCCCTCAAACCAAATGTGCTCTCATAGTTGTGTGTTGTTTTCCTCCACTGTCTCTCCTGATCCAAATGATTCTTGTGGCTACAAAACTCAAGGGTTCCTTCCAGTCTCAGCCCAACCACCTTCCCATCTCCCATCTGAAAGCTTTCAGTGCTGTCAGTAGGTAGTAGGGGCTCTAGATAGGCTGCAGATTCCAGATCCTTCCCAACCTAGAGAGACAGCATCTGGAGGTGGAGGGTGCTCTGCTTAACCTGCAAATGCTACAGATGCTACCCCTGCTGCCCCTGCTGCCCCTGCTTCCAGTGGCAGAGATTTCTTGTACTCACCCATGAAGCTCTTGCATGCTCTGGTCTCTCTCACTGGTGTTCATTGAACATTTAGGAATAAATAAGTAACGTTTCAAGTTTATGTGTTGTGCACATGTCCAGCTGTATCAGGCCTTACTCTGGTGTTCTCTAGGGCAAGTGGCATTTCCAACCATTTATAAAATCTGGAATTGTTGCTACTTAGTGAGAGATGGGGTTTCTATATATTAGTTTAAGGGATGAACTAAGAAAAGTATGATTGGCATGTGAATAAGCCAGATAATTCTCCTTCTCACCTGATTTTTTTTTCTTTCAAGAAGTCTCAGAATTGGTATTTATGTTAAAAATAAGAACTATTAAGGCTATTTCAGCACTTGTTTCCTATACCAAATTGTAAAGTACGTCTTAAACCTTGCTTGATTCTCCACTTGGATTTGCTGCAAGATATGTTTTTTTGTTTACCTTTATTATATTATGGGGGGATGTTATGGGGTTATTTAGTTCGGAGAACAATGGTACAAGTGTCACATGTCAACCTCACATAAATCAATTAGCTTGGCCAAGGCCCTACTATCAGGGTCTGGTATTGTGCAGACACCTACTTTTGGTGGCAGGAACAGCAAAGGAGAATTCACAAATGGTTTTGCTCAGCCAGCAACATATGAGAAACTTAACCAGAGGCCCTGGAGCTGGCTATGTGGGTTTCATCCAGTGGTCTGATTATGTGTGAGTGGTGAGGAGGAAAGGGCCTAGTGAATAGAGTCACATCTGTGCTAATTGGCTTATGGAGGATAGATACGTAGATCTATAAGCTTGATCAGGTCACCGAGTTATAAAAATACAACACAGATGACAACCTGACAGTCCAAAAGATTTCTCCACCATTGCCATTTAGACTCTGATATAAGGGTCTTCCTTGGAGAGCCCTTTTTTCCCAGATAAAATGTTCAAAAGACAGGAAATTGCCTTAACAACTGTGCTTAACATTTTCATACCTCTTAATTTTTATAGGACAAAGAATACCAAGATATACCATGTGCATATAATTATTTATTTTAAACCAGTTTTAGGGCTTTTACAAATAATAACATTTGTAATTATGTAAGTGAGGTGTGATTCTTTCATCATACTCATGTAAGATTGATCCTAGTTAAAGATTTAATTTCAATTTCTAGTATGTTTATTATAGGATTGTAAGTTTATTCAGTTTACTTTTGAATTTGTAGCCCATGATTCTATTTTCTGGCACTTATTTTGTCTTCTCTGTTTATTCTGTTTTTTTGTTAAGCAACTTTTGTAAAGGCAAAGTTAGATTAAAATAGCTCACAATGTTGAATGGCAAGGGATATAAAAGCATATGTTTTTAAAGCTAAAAGTTCTTACACTTTTTTTTTATAAAAATATCTTCAGAATCCAAGCATGGTGGTGTATGCCTGTAATCCCAAGGCTGAGGCAGGAGGATCACAAGTTCAAAGCCAGCTTCAGCAGTTTACCAAGTCCCTGAACAACTTAGCAAGATCCTATCTCAAAATAAAATAAATAAAAGGGCTAGGGATGTAGCTCAGTGTTAAAGTGCCTAAAAATCAAGAATGAATTTACCATAAATTATGGACATGCTGTACAATTTACTTTTCTTTGCATTCATGTTTGAGAAGCGTCTTTTATTCTCTGATACTTACAGCCTCTGTTTATCAAAAATTACAAAAGATATTTTGTATTTCACTTGTGTTTTATAATAATTTATAAGTACTTGTGCCTACAGTAGAGTAAGTTGAGGCCTAATGATCCAAGAATTAGCTCTGAATTGTGTTCTATGAACTAACTCTGTTGCATCCACAGAGATCTTGTTAGAAATGCAGAATCCCAGGCCTACCCAAGATCTACTAAAATAGACCCCGCATTTTAACACCCAGGCAATTTTTTTTAACACCCAGGCATATTAAAGATTGAAAAGAATTAGTCCAAGATCAATTGACTATCAAATCAGAAATGAGATTTTCTCATATAAAGCAAGCATGTTTTTGTAGATGACAGCTAAGTGCTGAGGGTTTATAGAGTACTTTCCTTGTGTTCTTTTCATTCTGAGAATTTAATATGCATTGGTTTCTTTAATCCTCCAAGGACATTGTAAGGTAAGTCTGTAATTACTGCCCATCTTACGGATGAGAGAACAGAGGCACAGAGAGACTATGTTAAGTTCTGTCTATAAAAAAAAAAAAAATGTCACTAGTCATAATTGGGCAGTAGGAAGTTTGTGCTTTATCAGGTAGAGCCAAAGAATAAAGTAAGTTAAGAAACTAGGATTTTCATTTTTTTTTTACTGTCTCAAGAAAAATTATGAGAGGCAGCTGAATAAAAAAGGAATTTTTTGTCAATTTTGTAAACCTAACATTCTATTTTTAAAATACTTAGAATCCATCTCTGTTGGGGGACTGGAGTCTATTTTCCCTCTTCTTTCATGCTACAGTCAACACAACAGACTTCTGTGTCCTCAAAAGGTGTGACAAGTCCTCTCCATTGGCAGGCAAGCCAGCAGTTCTGCAGCAGCACACACCAGCTGGGTGTTCTCCAGCTCAGTTCTGATACTATTTACCTGGGGACAGCATCAGATCCCACAGGTGAGGGCTCATTCCCCAAGGCTGCCCATCCCAGATGCCAGTTTTATATAGCTCATATTTCCTGAACCCCTCTCCTTGGTTTAATTAAGTTGGTCAAGCAGCCTGCTGAACTTATTTTCCTAATTTATTACAAAGGATGTTGTAAAGGACACAGATGAAGAGATGCAAAGAGCAAAGTATAGAAGAAAGGGCATGGAGCTCCTAGAGATCCTGCATGTGTTCATCTTCCTGGAAGCTCTCTGAATCCTGCCCTTTTGGGTTTGAGTGGAGATTTCATTGCATACCTAATGCTAATAGACTGGGAACCCCAGGAAAACCTGCAAGCTTCAGCATTCTTGTTGGCCCCTGTGCAGCAGAACTTTAGTGTTGCTGTGACCTGCACTGAAAAAGAGAAATTCTGATTTCCATGGCCTACCTTGGGGAGGGAGTTGCGAGCCGTAAACCATGTATGAAAAACCAAAATACATATATCAGAATATAAAAATATCCCCTGTGTTCAACCCATGGCAAGCATGTGATATGCATTAATTATTTTAACCTGCCAATACCTGGCTTCAAAAAGAGATTTGGAACTCTTTCACGTGTAAACCAATGAAGAGAATGTAGATTTGATTTATATAATTGGCCAACTCCAGGGATATGCCCTAAATCAGGTTGTAGTTTGATAGACAAATTTAGAAACCTTAGAGGTTTCTCCACATACTTCTCATTGTGGACCTGCCCTGCCATTTTTGTTGCACCATAGTAGAGAGGGAGTGAGAATGGTCACCATCCTCTGTGGCCAGCTGAAGCAACAGGATCAGAGAGGTGCTGGACTGGCAAAATCCTTAACCAGGCCTTACCTAACCACCCCAGTTTCTAAGGCAGGCACTTTTAACCTTTACCTGTTGTGAGGCAATATTCTTTTTGTATGATGTACATTTTAATTATACAAAGTAGTGAATTTCACATGGCATATTTCTACATGAAAATAACATACTTTGGTCATATGCACCCCTATAGCTCTCCCCTTGTCTCCCCTTCTTCTCTAATAGTCCCCCTCAACTTTTGGGGGTTTTTTTCTTCCTAGATTCCACAAGAGGGAAAACATGTGATGCTTAATCTTTTTGAGTCTGTTTTTTTTTTATTTTGTTTAACATTAGATCTCTACTTCCATCTATTTTCAGGCAGATAACATAATTTCAGTCTTCTTTATGGCTGAATAATACTCCACTGTGTATATATACCATGCTTTCTTTATCTATTGATCTATCAACAGGCACCCATTCCATGACTTAGCTCTCATGAATTATGAAGGAGACAGTACTCTTCAGTAGTTTGTTTTCAGTTTGCTGAAAGAAACTAAAAGAGTGAAAAGTCATAAAAGATACTGTTATATTTGGTTTTGGTGTCTTTGCTGTGGGCCAGCATGGGCAGGAAGGAGCAGCACGATTATTACAGCAGATCACAGGTGGAAAGAGAGCCTCAATGGCTGTGGCGAAAACCCATCCTCTTCAGACAATTCCAGTATCCCTGGCAGTGCTTGTCTCAGGGTGGACTCCACAGTGCTTCAGTGGTTGGGAAAAAAAAAAAAAAAAGAAGGAAGCCTACTAGAGTGAGTTCTGCTGTTTACCAGCTGCCTGACCATATATATGTTTGTGTGTGTGTGTGTGTATGGGTGTACATACATACATATATGTATATGTTTTATATATATATATTTTATATGCTTTCTATATTTTCGATGCATTTGTTATTTTGTTTGAAATGGGGTCTCGTTCTGTTGCCTGGGCTGGCCTTGAACTCCTAGTCTCAGTTGATCCTCCTACCTCAGCCTCCTGAACAGCTGGAACCAAAGACACTGCATCACCACACCCACTTACCTAGCCACATTAAAGGTGCTCTATTAATTAAAATAAGTTGAAATAAATGATCTCTAAAGGTATTTCCAACTTTGAAATGATGGTTTGACAGCATAAATTTCACATTTGAGCTTAGAATTTCAGTTCTAAATTCCTAAGGCCATTTTCATTCGTATTTAACATGTTTGTTTTCATCCTTATGAAAACGGGAACTTTTATTTGAAATTTTGGTAAGCATCTGTTTTTTAAGTACATTAAAGAATCACACTAGACAGCCTATAAAGAATAATGTCCGTTTACACCTGTGCTTCAGTTGTGTAGAAAGAATCCCTTTACCCAAAAAGTGTTACTTAAGGTTTACACATTGCACAAAACATTATAAATATTTACTTTTTTCACAAGTTACTTCACTTATGTTTTCTTGCTATTTAGTGTTGTTTAGAGAATAGAGTTGTTTAGAGTTTGACTTGGAGTTGATTTTGGTCATTTTAAAATATAAACATCTTTTTTTTCTGATTGATTATCACCTTTTACTTTAAAGTTTTTTCTCTATTATGTTATTTGCATACTAATTTGGTTTTTTATAAAATATCCAATTTCATTGTGGAAAATCCAGGGGGAGAAAAGCAAAAAAGAAGGGAAAAATACACCTGTAATCCTACCGTTTGACAAATAATCAGTAATTGATATTTTTTGTACACTTTTTTTTTTCAAAATCAGAATACTCTTTACTACTACTTTGCACCCTGTTTTCCCAATTAGTATATATTATTGTTAAATGTTCTACAAGAACATTTTTAAAGGTTACATAGCATTCTATTTATGGATTTACCACAGTTTACCCAAGTTACTCTTATTAGACACTTAGGATTTATATGGGGTCCATATGTGTGTGTGTGCTACCCTTGCATGCGTGATGAATATCCTAGGAGTTATGTTTTTACATGCATCTGTAATTCATTAGAATAACTTTCTAGTATTATATTCCTAATCTGACAACAAAAAAAAATTAACCTTTATAAAGTATTTACTGTGTGTAGTACTGTGCACAGCCTTTCAGCTGGAAAAGTTCATGTCATTCAATCCCCCAACAATCATATAAAGCAGAAACAATTATTATCACTATCTCATAGGCAAGCTTAAAGAGCTTTGCTGTCTGGTCTAGGTTGCAGAGATGGTAAATAGCAGGCCTGGTATACTGATTCTAGGGCATGTGATTCATGTAACAGCTTGTTCTTCAGCCCTGCTGTGCTGCTTTACACACCTATGCCACTTATTTTTATATTCCTTAAAAAGTCTTATTTGTGCTCCTCTTCCGTTTTTTGGATGGTGCCTTCCTCTGCCGTTACCATATGCTTCTGGCTTGGGTTTCATTCACTCCGTGTGTGTGTTTTGCCCTTGTGTACACCACAGCTTCCTCAGAACATCCGTGGCCTTCCTCCTTCTCCTCAAGACTTTCCATTTCCTTCACTTCCCACTTCTTGTTCACCCATCTGCTCAAGAAAGACTGGGTGTCTTTCCTGTCTTCTGGCTGCTATTCTTAGCCTGCTCCTGCCGCCTGTATCAATGTTGGTTCCCTCGTCTGCTTCTCCTGTGATCTGAGGACACTCACTTAAGAAGCTGAGCAGAACTGCACTCCAAAAGAGAAATTCTGATTTCTGTGTCCCCACCCTATCCATAGAGTTAGAATTAGCCTAGAGACAGAGACATTGCTACTGCAAGAATAATCATCTGTAAGCATGGTGTATGTGTTTACACACCAACCCCCACTGCATGTCAAACCCTGACCCCTAAAATGTAATCATCTGAAGGAAAAAATGCAGTAGGGAAGGGAGGCCTTTCTGCCAAACCTCAGCTCCTGCTGATCCGTGTGTGCCAGCTCAGCTCCATACTTGTCTTTGCCCACATACCACACTTTGCTGCCTATATTCTTTTATGTACCAGGCAGCTTCTTCCTACAATATCCTTTCTTATTATTTCTTCTAACATAAGTTCTCCTGTTATCAGAGTCCAAGGCCAGAGGCCTGACTCCAGGGGGCCCCAACCAATGAGGTCTAGCCGTTTGTCCCAAAAATCAACCAGAAAGAACATGGTGAAAAGTAGGAAAAGAACTTTAATCAGTATAGCTACTTTGGGAAGGCAAAGTGAGATCTAACATCCCAGCCCTATCTTCAGGTTGCTGATTGGAGCTTTAGTTTTAAATAGAGAAAAAACTGGAGTAAATTAGCAGTCTTGGTCAAACTGTGTTCTGGTTGATCATTGCCTCAGATCTGGTTCTTCAAGGTGGCTCCAGAGAGGTCCTTATTGCTTGAGGGGGCAATTTCCAATTTCTGCTCAAAATGTTTATCTGTCAGACCAGTGGCCCTGGAAAGGGACAGTTCAGTTTCCATGAGATGGTTACTCTTCATGGGGTGGTATGTCTGCCACCTGCTCCTCCTAGAAGGTGTAGAACAAGGGCTAAAGATTTCTAGGCACCACTCCAGGTGTCTGAAACACAATGCTGCAAATCTTGCCTCAAACTTAAACGGGGACAAGATAAGCTAAGTAAATTTAGGACTAAAAACCTTGTATTCCTAGACTGCAGACAAACTCTCCTGAAATTATTAACCTGCTTACATGCAGAGCTGAGTGGAGACCTGACCCAAAGTTTAAGGTAATAAAGGAGACAGAAAGTGAAGGCAGAGATGCCAAGCTTTATCCTGCTTTCACTTATCCCTCAGGCATCTGCAGACCTAACTGAAGAGTCACTGCTTTTAGCAAAGGCAACTACTCCTGTGATACTCTCCTTTAAGACCCCTCAAAAAGGTGGCCTCTTCCAGAAAAAATGTGCTCTTCATTTCCACATCTAGAATTGGAAGTTGTCTTCTCTTCCCAGACTTAAGAAGGGCCTTCTCTTCATCTCTTACATAGAATGGTCTTTTTTGTTTGTTTGTTCTAATTAGTATATATGTTAGTAGAATGTATTTTGACATATATATAAGGAGTATAACTTCTCACTTTTCTGGTTGTACATGATGTAGAATTGCATTGGTCATGTAATCACATATGCCTGTAGGACAGTAATGTCTGAGTCATTCAACTCTCTTTCCTCCCTTCTTGGCTTTATTTACAGACCATACCTTCCTCTAAACTTGTAGAAGTCAGAGTACCATGTCTCATTCATTATTGTATTTTCCACAAGGCCTAACACAATGCAAATGAATACATTTGTTGAATAAATTGATGAATAAGTGAACAAGTAATAAAATACAAAAACTTACTCTATTTTAACCAAAAAATAGCAGAAAGATGTTAAAGCATTTAATAAAATCAACATATACAATCTATATAATAAACAACTGAGTTGTATAATAATTTAAGAAGTATATGGCACATCATCTGTTTGGGAGGAAATGGTAGAAACACTACTTTTTAAAAGCAAATTTGAAAAGCCATTTCTTCCAATTATTTAGTCAAAATTAAAATCATTCTATAAACAACAAAACCGTAGAGCCAATTATACTGAATGATTTTGAAGGAAAACAATTTAGTACGAAATTTGAGGTTAGTACTCTCCATTACAATTCGTGAATCTCTGTTAAAGAAAACTGAGATATGTAGTCATTCATTGGGAGGCCCATGCTGAGATAAGAAAGAGTGTGTATACTGGGAAGTGGTAGGAGTAGTGGGCCATGTGACTTGGTTCTCAAATAGCTGTCTAAACCTTACCATACACTTCCAGAGAATATGACGGAGAAGCAGGCCATGTTTCATGGAAGAGATAAAAAACCTACCTCATAGGTTTGTTGTGAGGATTGAATGTATTAGAACATGCAAACCCAGTGCCTGGCCATTAAAATCACTACAGCAGGGCTGGGGGCCAGCTGTTCTCTCCATGGTACAGGAGCCCTCATGCTCTGATCCTTTCATACAGGGCTTCCAAGTTGGTGATGTTGCACAGCACAGTCTGCTTGTGGCCTGACTTCCTAAGTCTGTCGGTTTCTTGCCTCACATGTTAATTTGCTATTATTCAGAACCCAGACAGTACTTGCTCTTAAGCCCTTATTGATCTTCTGGACTAAACAATGTAAAAGGCTTCAAACCAGAAACCAATGTTTTCCAACAGTGAATCATAAAACTTTGTACTTAGTCCATTTCACTGTTTTAACCTAACTTTAAAAAAATTTACAGAATTATTTTATAGAGTGCTTCCTCTGTGCTAGACACTATATTCTCCTTTCACTTTCCTTCCAATCCTGCCAGATAGGAGTGAAGGGACCAAGAAACTAAGGAATTTAGCCAAAATTGTGCAGCTAATAATTGGCAAAAATTAAGATTGGAGCCAAGTATGTCTACTCAGAATTCCCTCATGCCCTACCACTCCCCTGCCTGAGATAGAAGCAGAACATGGGTGCAGAAGGAATATAATAAACATCTCTCAAGTCTCTTATTTACTCATAAGCAAGTAAAACTAGTACAACATTAACTAGTTGATTTCATAAAACCTCAAGGCAGTTAGCCAGACATTTATTTTTGATGACAGAGGATCAGCTTAACAGAAACAAATTACTAAAGTGTCCACCGTTAAGTATTAGTTGGAAGGAGTGTGGAGCCTAAGAAGTTAAGATAGAAAGGTAAACCTGTTTCCCAAGATTTTAGAAGCTTGATTCTTGGCTCTTTCTTTTATCTGTAATCATATAATATAGCCAAGAATAAATGACAAGCCACTCTTTTGCCTACAAAGTGGTTCCATTTCTATTAATAAAGTTTGAGTGATAGTGGAAGGACTGAGTAATGTTCTAAGATTAAGCAACGCCTAGAGGGATAACACTGGATTCCAAACTTCCAGAAGAGGTTCCTGGCTCCTCCACCTGCTTCAACCAGAGTAGCTGTCTTCTCTCAGCTATAATATCAGGCTTTTTGCATAAACTTTCCTTTGAAAAAGAAGATGTAAATGAATAAAAGACCCCTTTTTCTACCATATTCATATCAAGCCAAATATTTTGTCTATGTTTGAGTCATTTGGATTTTTAGGAGTGCAAGCTGCTCTTCATTTGCTGCCACCAGAGAGCTAAGCAAAAATGGAGACTTGGAAATTTATGTTTCTATATCCCCACGTCTTCCAAGTACCATGGGCTGTCTCAGGACTTCTATACACATGTGTAAATCCTGCATTGCCCAATTTAGAGGGCCCTGTTCTTGTCAAAGTCTTTATTACAATGGTGCTCCTGCTCAAGCAACAAAGTATTTTTAGGAAGAGGCCCCTGGAGCTACAGACTTCCTCTAGCTAGCCAGTGCCTCTCACAGCAGGCTTGGCCCATCTCCTCTAAAATGTGTCCTCTGAAATTCTTTCCTCCCCACTATGGAGAAGAAAGCCAACAAAACAGAATCGATCTCTTCAGGTAGGAATGACTCCTGGGAATTCCAGCTCCCAAGGGCTTTCTATCTTGAAAGAAATACTTGTGAAACCAAATTAAACTAATGCCTAGACTAAACAGAGTTCAGTCAGGAAGCATTGCATTCTTAGTGACCCTTCTCCACTCTGGGCTGTCAGCACCCAGTTGCTACTCACCAGATAAAAGGAGAAACTCAGGCTGCATCTGGGCCCTCTTTTAAAAGATTGCCAAACCCTATCCTTCATACAGTTCTAGACTCATCCAGTTGAGTTTGTATCTGTAACAAACAAAGGTGACTTATTCTGCAGAAAGGACAAGAGACTGGGATCAGGATTCCCAAAGTGATATTTCTTATTTCAGTGTAAGACCTTCATACACTCTCTCTCACCCTCCAGTAGTTTATATAACTTTATTTTTCCAACTACCAGTTGGTAAGATCCTTGGGAGCAAATCCCCTCTGATTTGCACATCTTCCAGAGCACTGAATTTTGGCCACAGCAAGGAGAGGGTTACTGAAGATCACATGTCTCGTTGATGGCAGGATCAGGAATAGAACTTAAATTTCTTCATGCCATGTCCCAATTTAGTGTCTTTCTATTCTACCACTGTTTCGATTATCTATTTCTGCATAATAAGCTGTTCCAAAATGTAGTACCTAAAAACAACACTACCCTTGCTTCTCATAGACCTGTTGGTCAGGAATTTGGACCAGGTTCTGGTAGGCCAATCATCTGTTCCATGTGATATTGACTGGGGCACTCACCTGCCTGGCTTTGGCTGGGTTGAGCTAAAAGGCCCAAAAAAACTTCATTCACAGTCTAGAGCCTTAGTGCTTCTCTTGTAGCCCCTTTCTCTCCAAGTAATCTCTTTTCTCTTTTGTATTCTCTTCTGAACTTCTTTACAGCATGGTAGCTATCTTCTCTAGGAAAAGCAGAAGTTATCAGTCCTCTTAAACTTGCCCAGAATTGGCACAGTTTGACTTCTTCTGCAGTCTCTTGATCAAGCAAAGTCACAAGACCAATCCCACATTCAAGGGGGAAAGGGTGTGAAGGGAGCTTCATACCACCTCCCAATGATGGAGCCTCCACACTCAGGGAAGGAATTGATGGTTACCTTCTGCCATTAGGTACAACCATAGTTAACCAGTAGACATAACCTTCTTTTTCTAATTCTCATAGTTCCTGATAGAACAGGGAAATTCAAGCCTATACAAAAACATTTTCTCTGTATGACCCAGCTGAAGAGTTAGGAGGGTGGTACTACCCACCCCATCCACAGTCCCCTTTGGCTGATCTGCTTCTGGTGGCATTTGTCCTTATTTAAGGACAGGAGGAGAGACTGCTGCACTTTGTAGAATATATAAAAAAACATGGTTAGTGCTTTCTTGCATAATCCTACAGTGGACAGTTCACACAAGGTTTTTTTTTGGGTTTTTTTGTTTTTTTGTTTTGGTTTTGTTTTTTTGGTTTTTTTTTGTTTTGTTTTGTTTTTTTTTTTTTTTTTTTTTTTTGAAGCTACTGTTAGGTCTGTTTTTTGTGTCAGGCATTTCAGTGCATACTCCTGAGGGCTGATTCTTCAGGCAGCAGTTAAAAACAGTACTTTTCAGTGCTGCATATGTATATTGTTAAAATGGAATACACCTACAAGTAACCTTTTCAACTATTAATTTCCATGTACAAATCAGATTAGTTTAAAAAAATATATACTGCCATGGATATTTTCTTCCGTTCTTATTAACAACACAAAGGATTTTTATGTGAAAGGACAAGCATCCAAGACTGGAAAATCAATTTTCTAGCCTGTTCCAGCCCTGGCAACATCCTTTCTTTGTATTCTAGATAACTTGGCTTAGAATATCCCAAATGATGAGGATTATACTCTGTTTCTGAGGAAAAACTCCCATAATCTTTAAATTTCCTTGGGAAATTTTTTGCATGTGTTATTTTTTCTTAAAAAAAAAAAAGACTATTCTTTTGTTACAGTTAAACTGTCCTTTACCACTTAGATAATTACTTGCCCCAGAATACTTCTTCCTAGAAACCAACAAATAAAATGCTCTTGTGTGGTGTCAAGAGAGGAAACAAGAACAGCTATTTATGGGTTGTTGGGGCAACTTTTCAAGTGCTTTGGGAAATTTCAAATTTTTAAGATTATCATTGTCTAGAAAATTATGAGATTCATCTTATAAAATGGAAATCTTGGTTTCCCAAATGTATGTGAGGAAAAAAATGGACTGTTTCTGTACCATCTGTATAGGAACTGTGGTTCAATGAAAATCTAAGTTACCCTCTTAATGTGTGTTGCTAAATATTTATTGAAGATATTTTGTGTACTTTTTTTACACAAAGATGTATGTGTAAACATTTGCACTTGGCACAAAACTAGAATCAATTAGGGATAGCCTAGATTTTTTTATTTTTCATTATTTCATGGATGCATTATTGTTATACATATTGATGGCCTAGATTTTTTAAAATCTCCATTTTGCAGTTTCTGATTTGATGATGGCAGTGGTGAGTTTTCATTTGCTCTTTTATTTTGTTCTGTGTTTGAAAGGAGATTGGGTCTCTTTAAAATGGTCCAGATCATTTAGAAAACCTTGGAGATTTTATTTGAATGTCTTTAAATTTCCATATCTCTACTCCTTTCATTTTAGGAAGAAGAATTAGAAGCCCAGATTTCCTTCCTTCAAGGGCAGTTGAATGACCTGGATGCCATGTGCAAATACTGTGCAAAGGTGATGGACACTCATCTTGGTGAGTGAACTGTTGGCCAAGGGAACAATGACAGTTGTAACAATAGTAGCTACTTGCATTACTATGTATTAGGTACTATATTAAGTTCTTGACATTGAATTTTTTCGTTTAATCCTTATAACAGCCCATAGTAGTACTGCTACTATCTACATTATACAGAAGCACCAAAAGTAAAGAAATGTCACAAGATTAAAGTGAAATGAAGATTTTGAAATGAAATCAAAATCAATATCAAGCAATATGACTGTAGATTTCAACTCTTTTTTTTCACATCTTTAGATTTCAACTCTTGACTTTGTCTATCTCAAACCAAAGTCAAATATTGAGGTTTCAAAATCAATCAGCTGTATTGCTGTGGTAGTCTGTCTGCTATAATCAATAACATCGTTTTGATGATGCCTCTTTTTTTTGTTTGTTATTTTTGTGGTACTGAGAATTGAACTCGGGCTTCGGGCATGCCAATTATAGCATTGAGCTACATTCCCAGACATTATTATTTTTATCTTGAAACAGGTATCACTAAGTTATCCAGGCTGGCCTTGAATTTGCCATCCTCCTGCCTCAGCCTCCAGGGTAGGCTAGGATTATAGGTGTGCACCTCTGAAGACTCAGCTGTTTGTTTGGTTTTTTAAATACAGGTTTTTTTACCACCTGCCATAAGAACAATAAGACCTTTTCTTCCTTCTCTCCGCTTATACTCCAAGAAATGTCCAAGTTTTAAGTTCAGTTTATGGGTTAGTCATACATATGTCACATTAGAAAGTCTTCAGGCACTACTTTAGCTCTCTAAATGTTCTGTGTTTTGTATTAGAAATGGTCTCTGCTGAATTGTGTTTATACTGCTTTGAAAATTCCTTGCTGCTTGCAAAAACTTTTGTCATGCCCATTATTATGATTTCTCAGTACACTGTGGGCATCCGTTTTTCTTCTCCCAGTGTAATGCATTCTCTAGTGTAATGCATCTATAGTTTGGCAACAAATTAGAAAGATAAGACATGTACTCTTATGAGCAGGCCATTGTGCATTTCATTTCATGGCAGTTCCAGGTACTATAAGAAATCAAGATGCATCCCTCCTCTGAGGAGAAACTAAAGAGAATCCAGCAAGACCTTTAATAGTGGTGGGATGCTGAAATTGACCTATCTTTGCTAGGGATGAACCCTCTGTCCTCAGACTCCATGAAGTAATCTCTATGCCCATTAGGTCATGAGTTCATTGCAAGTGACAAAAAATAGTTATCATTTCGGTGTAACCTTTTAAACCATATTTGTGTTAAGCAAGTAATAAACATACTCTTACAGGTTTGAAAAGGCACTGCTCTAAGTGGCTGGCTGGACCCTATTCTACCTTCAGCCTTATTTGAGCTCTATCAACCACTCCTTCAAGGATAGAGGGCCCAAGAGGTGAAAACAGGAAAAACCTAGTGGATGATTAACAGAGAAGAATCTCTAATCTCAGCAAGAAGTGATTCCTCTGTCACATGTGACTCCACTCCCTTCTGAATTGTTTATATAATGCTTAATGATCATTCTAAAAATTCATACAGAGCTACATTTATATAAGTCTCATATTCTTTAGTAGGACCACATTTTAAAATGCCTAAAAAAGAGGTAATTTTAAAGAGATAGTTTACATATAAATAATATATTTTATATCATCATTTGGGCTAAATGTAATTTTAATATTAAAGTGTGTGTGTTTTCTGCTTTTTTGGCTGTTTGAGTGAACTTTGCTTTACTTAATTTTGGTTTTCTGAAGTAGAAAAACAAAGAAATGATTGGGAGAAAGATTTACTGAAACTCGAGAAAATCCTGTTGTTTGGTGTACACAGCAGCTTTTAAAGCAGCTTTACTTAAGCTCAGAATTTTCAAGCAGCTTTTGCTCTGATTTTGGTCTTTCAGCACTAAAAGAGCAGGTTCTCATTGCCTGGGGAGGGGAAACACTTTAATTAAGAAAAGGCCATACCAGCTATAAATTTTCAATTAACCTTAAAACTAGGTTTGTTTTTGTGCGGATGTTTGAATCCCTTCAAATAGCTAACAATATCTTTTCCCCCATATGAATAGCATGGTTGCATTTTTAAAGTGGCATTGTGGGGTGCCAGAAAGAATTCCTGATCTTGATACCCACATATGCATTTCAGTTTATCTGTAAATGTAGTAATGATTTATTAAAGGATGCTTCTGTGTTGTGGGCAACTTTGATTCTAAAGAAAACTTTGATGGAAACAAGAAGATTGACTCAGGTAAGCTAATTTCAACAACTGAGATGTCCATCAGTAGGGATTGAATATAACAAAGTAATTCAATCGTTATAAAGATTAAAGTACTTTTTTATCATTAACATAAGGAGCTGTTCATGATAGATTAAGTCAAAAAAGCAGGTGGCCAAATAGAATATATTTGATATGAAAATAACTTAACAGCAGTTGACTAGATGAAAGGAAGCTTACAGGACATTCCTTGGAACCTAATCTTCTGTGCCTAGGAGAAATGTAAGACGTTCATGAAAATCTTTGGACAGCTTAAGTGCATGTAACCAGCACTCAGTATTTGAAGCATGCAGGAGGCAGTTGTAAAAATGGTAGAATGGTGTCTGAGGAGAGACAACCTCATGTGGGATCAGTCAGATCTAGGGTTACTCCAGGCTCTGTCAGTTAGCTCAGCCTGCTTACAAGTATGTCCTCATACATGAAATTGAGAAAAGAATATCTGTCTTGCTAGTTTATTGCCCAAATATATTTTTAGACCATAGCACAGGACATGGCCCATAGGGGATATTCCACAGGAATCAACTCTTTCCCCCAACTGACTCTTCACAAGGAAGAACCTGAGAGTCCTTCAGCCATAGAGCTGAGCAGTGACCCATCCAAGGCCTCACAACTAGTTAGTTGAAGAGCTTGGACCAGTACTATAGTTCTCAATACCCAACTGAACATTTCCTTAGCAAATGATTGTTTTTAAAGGCTGGAATTGAGATATGTTGCTCTAATATTAGGTGTGTGAGCAGTAGCTTAATCAGAACTTAATGATGCATCTGCACTTTGTCTTGAGGACTGCTGTGCTAGGCTACCAAGTTGGCTGTGAGAACTGTCTCAGAGATATTTCTCTGGATCCTTTGCTAATATTAATTAATTTTCTCTTAAGTTGTTCATCTCAAGAGAATTCCTTATCCTTTGTTTGTATCAGACATGCAATAAATATCTTAAAATGTCAAGTACTATTCAAGGCTGTTTTTGTAACTGATAGCAGAACAAATGTAAAGAAAAGCCACTCAGAAAAATTACATGATGGCATTTGTTCAAATGGCCTTCTGGCTGTTGGGGCAATACAGTTGACAGGTTAGTGGTATTTCCTCTTGATTCTGGAACCCAAAACTCAAAAAGAGTATTTGTTTTGTCAAAACTCTAATAAAATTATTTCTATATAATTGAAATAATCCAAAGATTAGAGACAGGAATTAAAAATGAGTTTTACTAAATCTAAACTTTTCCTGTCAACTTCAGAATACTTTTTTTAATGTGTTCATTTTTCTGTTGCCATAGTTACTCCCCTTCTTGTCATCCTGACAGTTGAGTTGAAAGCCATTGACAGTATTAACCTCTGCACTGAGCTCACACTATTTTTAGATTTGCTGAACTTCACACATAATTGCACGTGGGTGAGCAGCCTACACTAGTCTGATCCATGAGCAGCTGGGCCCAGCTACCAACTGTTTACAGTGAATATATAAGCAGCTCACCCTGCTGGGCTCCAAAGCCCACACCACCCCCTTCCCTGCTCCTGCTCTACATAGAGGTGTTTCCATTCAGTTGTTTGGTATTTAGACATTGGTTTCCAGCAGCTTCTTTTTTCATTGTTGGTTCATACATACAATAGAAGGATTAAATGCAGTGATTTAATTAAAGGAAATTAAATTTCCCATGCTTTCCTTGGGAGTACTGCAGCTCAGAGGACATTAGAACATCCTAGAGGCCATATCAGTTGCTCTTTATTTCACAGATGAGGAAACTAAGGCCAGGGAAAGATGACTGACCCATCTAGCTAGCAGGAAGAGTCCAACCCAAGCCCACTGATGCTTCTGCTGAGGCCACACTTGAATCAGTAATTGGATTTTAGATCCTCTCCTATTTTATTACACACATCTTTACTGATTTTGTACATGTCATAATATTGATGCAAGAATTACTAAAAGAGAGGAGGCCAGTTTTGAAAATTGGTTTATTTGCCTCTCTTTCAGAACTTTAAGTCTTATAGTTTTCAATGAATGTTTTTGGAAATGTTCAGTAAGGCAATTAACTAAATGACATTTGAAAAAGTGAGAAGGAAAACATGATCACCAGACAGCTCTTTGTCAATTACACTCTGATAAAAGCTTTTCATAATCATTTTAAGAATTCTAAACACTGCATTTAATTGTGGGTAGCAGAGTACTCTAGAAGAGAAAGACACACTCCTCCTGAGGATCTCATTAAACATGCTATCCTGATTCATTAGTTCTGATGTAGGGCCTGAACTTCTACATTTCTAATAGGCTCCCAGGTCACCTGATATTACTGCTCATGGTAGATGTTGAGAAGTAAGAAACAAGAGAACTTAAAATTATTTGGGCACAGTTCAGTTAACATATTCATAACCTTGTTAATATATTCATGACCCCACACTTCAGGCTTATATGCAACTAAACTCTGTAGGCAGAGGGCCCACTGCCTCCTCTGGCATTCCAATGCATGTAGCCTGCAATTCTTGGAAAGTCATAAGTTCATTTTCAACCTCTCTGAACTTGTTCTATCCTAATTGAAGTTTTCCCCCCATAAGACATGAAAATAGTTGGTCAACAATTTCCTTATACCAACCTAAAACCTACTTAGAAAAACTTGCCAAACTATACTCCTGCAGATAGATCCCTCCCTAGGTCAGGATGCCTCCACTCCAGTAACGGTGCCTCAATATACTGTTTTTGAAAAATGACAGAGACATTTTTCCACATGCTTTCCCATAGAAAGGATCCAAACTAAATATCATATACTTTCATTTAAAAAAAATAAAGTATCCAACTCATTCATTAAACTTACCTGTGTTCAGAGTGTATCAGCCTTTTTGTCCCGCACTCCACCTTCCAGAAGTGGTTATTACAAGCTGTCTTGCATGGTGACCACAGGGCCTCATTGTGGCTCCTTGGCATGGTAGCATTCCTACTCAGGAAGCATCCCCAACAGGAGCTGTCCTCACTGAGACTCCAGCCATTTTAGTGATGTCTTTATCCTTCCAGTTAGTAAAGAAGAGACTTCTCTGGTGGGTAGTGATCTTACTGGGTTTAATAACTAAATAGATTTTAAGAAGATATATGAAGTCTCTTTCCTCGGTTGACTTTAAGGGGGCAGCTATATCTTATATATTTGCCTAGTTTCACCACAGGATTTTCTCAAGTAATTTTCCTCTCTCAGTGCTGAGATTAGGGTCTTCAGTCATTCTAGCAGCAGGACACAAAATAGGATCCTTGATTGTATTTTCTGCACAATCTGCTTTTTACTTTTTTTAGAAATTTCTGAATGTGAAGTGTCCGACTCTTTCTGTGAAGTATCCGACTCTTTCTGTGAAGTATTTGACTCCTATTAGACCATCAGTGAATGTTATTTCTCCTCTCTTGCCCTTACCACTTGTCAGCTCAGGGTCTGTTTAACCATATTAATATCCCTTAATTTTGATCTGGGAAACATCTCACCTACATTGTTGATCAGAAAATGAGAATGGGCCTTCATGCTAGCAGAAAAGCCCATAGCTCACATTGCTCATGCCACCAATGTTCTATTTGATGACAAATAGATTGGGGGAAAAGTGATGTGAGGGAGTTTAAGCTAAACTTGAGTTCAGAATGTATGGAAGAAGGACTTCAGAGAGAACAGGAGAGAATATATACCTTTTCAGAAATACCTGTTGTGACATACAGCTTCACATGGAGCAAACCACAGTCCGCCCCAGAGCATCAGTGATCTTAGCAAACTGGCAAAGAGAGCTAGGGCTCTTCAGAACCAGGAGACATGAGCCTAGAATTTTCCTTGTAGAACGGTGCAATTTCTAGAAACTTCCATCATCAAATTCTGAGAGAGAGAGAGAGAGAGAGAGATGAAGTAGGGAGAGCCCCACAACTGGGTGCTTTCAGAGGGAAGACTAATAATAAGGAACCAGTGCCTGGACATGGTGAATTTTGAGGTGGACTTTGAAAAAAAAGGCAGGATGCAGTGTTATACAGAGGATGGGAGGACCTTCTAGAAAAGGGAAGGGCATTCACAGGGATGCACAGTATACATACCAAGTGTTGGAACTCTGTGATGAAATGGATGCCTACATCTTCTCCAAGTCCCAGTTTCTCTCAAAGTCTGGACAACTGTGGCATATACTCAATGCACAAAAATCCCTTTGCCAATGTGCAGTCAAAGCCAGCAGTGACCATTTGATTATCTCGTCTAAGCCCCACAATAACTCTGTAAAAGTTATTACTTCAATCTTAATGAAAGGATTAGTGATATGCAGGTCACAGTTCAGGTCTTCAAAGTTCAAGATGTTTGGTGCCATTGTCGGTGTTCGAAAAAGGGGTCTCTAGTAAAAATGATCATGTGGTCTGTTTTGCATGTAGGCGACTTCCTGTTGCTGGCTGGCCTCACTTAAGTCAGTTCACTTTGAAAAAATGGCACTACATCTAGGTCAGTTGAGTCAGTGGCCAAATCCTAGCTTCTACCTCTTCATATCTTTGGTCCCAACATCAGTTCCATTGTGATAGGGCTCAGAGTTTGAAAGATCTGAAATCTAGCCCTACCTCCATCATTTTTCTGTTGTGAGACTTCAAGATACAGAATTGGCACTTGTAGGTCTGTCTCCCTTTTCTGAAACGTGATGGTTCTCATCTGGAGGGTTGTTGAGATAGTCAGTGAGGCACGTAGCCATGAAGAAATGAAAGCAGCCAGGCTATGAGCTTCTGCAGCAGATAGGTGCTGGGCCAGCATTCAACCTGGGCTGTCTCATTTATTCTTCACAGCCCTCATGTGAGGAGGGCACTTGTAACTAGGCAGGCATGAGGAAGCTCAGTATCTTCCCAGTTTCACCCCCATCATTGGTGGATTTAAGTTCTGCTTTTGTCCACTTTCCACTACCCCTGAGAAGGCTTATGTTACCTTTTGCACCAGCCACTTAAAACATTTAGATGAAAACAAGTTTATTCTAGCATTGAAAACAGTAAAGTTTTTAAGAAATTGAAGAAGTAGTTTGTGTGCAATTTCTAAAACCCTTAGAGTTAGAAATCTATTTTTATGGTATTGACATTTCATTAAAAATGGATTGTTATGTGATGAGATTTCTGTAATTTCTACAGAAGTAGCTAGTTATGTGGCATTTTTCCCTTGGTTTCAGTGCCCCAACAATTATAAGATATAATACTTTAATATATATTGATAATGAAGAATGTAATCTTTCTTCTCCACATTATAACATATTCTGCCTTTTGCCATGAGGAAAATTACGCATTACATTGGAAATTTTAACATTTTCACATTTCTCCTTTAATATTTTAAGGCATGAAAAGACATTGTTACAGCTTAGATCTGGAAAGTCTCCCAAGAACTCATATGTTGAAGTCTTCATCCCAATGCAGAAATGTCCAGAAGTGGGGCTTTGAGGAAATAAATTGATCATGAGGGCTTTAACCTCATTAGTGGATTAATCCATTAAGTAGATTAATAATTTGAATGAACTATTGGAGGTCATGGAAACTTTAGGCAGATGGGGCACAATTGGAGGAGGCCAGTCCCAGGGGAACATGCCCTTAGGAACTATATCTTGTCCTTGGCCCTGTCTCTCTCACCCTCTCCCCTCTCTGCTTCCTGGCTGCCATGAGCGAGCAGCTTTCCTCAGACATACCCTTCTGCTTGGATGTTCTGCCTCACCTCAGGCCCAAAGGGAGACTACCAACTATAGACTGAAACCATGAGCCAAAATAAGCTTTTCCTCCTCTAAGTTGTTCTTGTCAGGTATTTTGATCATGGTGATGAAGAGCTGACACAGACATCATGGTGCTCTTCTGTTTTTACATGCAGGTTCAACTTACTTGAAACTGAATACTTGTTTACTAGGAGGTTTTATGTTAGTAGAATGTTCATAAGTGCTACCTTAATATATAATAGAAATGGCTAAGGAAAGGATTTACATGGTTAGTACTCTCAGCAAAATAAAAATTCTTGTATTCAAAATATTAGCAGCCTCTATAAAGGGGCTCTACTGTTTTAATTTGGATTTCTATAACCTGGATTTCTTAAAGTAAGCCTAGACAGCTTATTTGATTCAAACAAAGAGTTCATGCTTGAAACTAAATGAAGGTTTCATGTATATTTGGGTTTTCAGGGGGAAAGACAGGTCATGCTATCACTAAGATCCTAAAGGGAGATCCTTAACCTCATCAAAAAAAAATAAGTCTAAAGAATTTGGGAGTGATGGTTCACTACTGATAAAACTAAGGCCCTGTACCTTTTTCCCTCCCTGGTGCACCCATTCTGCATTGGATCCTGGCCAGCTACGCTGCACATTAGGACAGAGTCAGAATGATTCTTCCCTAGAATCTTCTGAAAGACCACGGCCCTCTTGCACTTCTACCCTCTAGAACTAAGAGAATACATTTCTGTTGTTTTAAGCCTCCCAGTGTGAGGTACTTTGTTCCAGAGCCTTAGGAAACTAATGCAGCTGCTAATAATATAAGCCTGAAAAAGTAAATAAATCAGGTTGCTTTGTTTTTGTTTGTCTGTTTGCCCCTCAAGTAATTAAGAAGCCCAGAGATTGGCAGTCCATGCAGGTATGGCAGCTCCATGAGTTACCCTAGGATCCTCCTCAAACTGTGATCTTCAACCAAATGCTTGGAAGGCAACTTTTGTAGCTCCTACAAGCATTTCTGGCAGGCAAACTGCAGGGGAAGTAAAAGTCCAAAAGGCCTGAGCTGAGTCAGTCAGTTGCCAGGAGCAGCTTTCCCAGAAACTCCACCCAGGAACTTCTCTACATTTCATTGGTCAGAGTTGTGTCACATGACCAACCTCAGCTGAAGGACAGGTGCCCAGTGCTGCCCTTTAAAATCAGTTGTACTGGTGCAAATGGAGTGGAGGGTGGAGTTGGGCCAGCCTTCTGACAACTCTACCACCTCCTCAGGCCTCCAGGCTCCCTGGCTGCTTGTGCTCTTGCCAAGAGAGCTTTACAACAAGGATCACTCAGACCTGCCATGAAAGACAAAAAGATTTCTATCATTTTATCTTCCCAACCTACCCCTATAAGTGTCACTATTGCCAATCTTGAGTATATGATTTGTGGGAGGTTCACAGCAAAACAGAGCATTCAAGAGAGGCTGGCTAGGACCTTCTGATTCATAGTCCCAGGCAATATGACCAGTATGGTCAGGCAATGTAACCAATAAGATTTTAGAAGGTCTCACGTAGATACTTCTATAATGAGATTGTAAATCTGTGTAAACTCAGGTGTACAAAATCTTGCCATAAAGTTCCATTCTCACCAATGGCAGTCCAAGGGCTTAAACTTGCCAGTTGAAGACAATTCAGTCTTTTACAAGTTAGGCGTTTCATCTAAGCCAGTGCCCACTGTTAATTTTTTCTTCTCCCTGCCACGATAGTGCCAGGGTTCTGGGCTCACATGTTTCCTTGGTGTTTAAGGAATGGCCTCTGAATGCCTAGAAGGTCTTTGCTGGCCTCTAAGGAGAGCTCTGTCCCTGCATATTTTGGGGCTCTATTAAAGCAAAAGTAGCCTTTTCAATCTTCTAAAAGGCCTGCAGAACTGTTCTTGTCAATTTTTTGCAGTTGGTTGCTGTTAATATCTTGTGGATTGTTTTGTTTTTTATTGAGAGAACAATTTGTTACAGGCTTTTAAGAAAACCAAAAACATTTGCTCTCTAATTATATCTATTATTTCATTCAACTTGCTTTCTTGTAGAGCAAGACTTTCTATTAGCCAAGAACTACAGTCAAGTTTTCCCAATAAATAAAAGCTGCTTTTCTCTGGAGTATGTAAGAGGACTTGTCAGTATGTTATAGATTCATTCTTACTGAAGATTCTAGTAAATTGTCAGGCTGGAAGCATGTTGATGGAATCAGTTTGCTTTGCCCCTTACTGGGAATATTTTTTGGAAATATTTAGAATACCAGTGGGTTTTTTTAATGTTTCTATTAGTGCATTACAATTATACGTAATAGTGGGATTCATTGTGACATATTCATATATGCACAAGATTTGTTCCAGTTCATTCTCTGGTACTTTCCTTTTCCCTTTACTTCTCCTTTCCCCTGCTCCTCCCTTCTTCTGTTCTTCCAGTCGTTCTTCTATTTATTTATATGTATTTTTTCCTTGGCTCATTGTAAAACTGGTACATTGTGGTACATTCATGCATGCACATAGCATAATTTAGTCTACTTTATGCCCTAGTTCCTCCCCTTTCCCTCTTTTCTCCCCTTCCTCGATCCCCTATCTCTACAGCTCGCTCGCTCTCCTGTTTTCATGAGGTTATCCCCACCAGTGTTTTTTAATTTTTTTTTCTCTCTGGCTCCTAAATATGAGGAAAAACATTCAACCCTTGAATCTGGCTTACTTCACTTAGAAGACTGTTCTAATAATCTTATAAGAATTTATAATAATTTTCAAATAGTGTCTTGAAATGTATGTTCCAAGAGTGTTCATTCTCTCATCCATTCAGTGAATTCTTATTGTGTACCTGTAATGCCTCAGGCATCATTTTGTGCTTGCCCTGAGCAAGCATGTCTTGGAAGTTCTGTCCTCTTGGGGGAGAAGGAAAACAAATAAGGCAGCACCTACAGGCAATGATGCCAGAGAGGACTAAATAGGTGGTGTGGCAGAACTAGACTGGGACTTGGGTCAACTTTGGTTTGCTCCGAGGATGCAGTGCCAAAGCAGAAAGTTGAACAATAAGAGGGGGCTAGTCTGCACAGACTTGGAGGCAGAGTCTTCAGTACAAGTGTGCTGGCTCTGCCTCTGGGCACTGAGCAAGCAAGAGTAATATATTAGCTATGGTGGCTGTAGGGATAGGCTGGAACCTAGGAGTTTCAAGTAGAGAATGGGACAGCATTGTTGAATAAGAGTATATCATGTAAGACTTTGTAACTGGGGCTGTTTTTTAAGGCCACAGGAAATACAAAAGCAGTATGAATGTGAATCTTAGTGTAGCGATTTTCAAATTGGTGTCCTTATTGGTCTCTTTATTACACTGTTTTAATTGTGCCTTCCAGCCCCCACCACATTCTCCTGTGCATTCCCAGAAGGAGGGGGCTTTCACTCAACCTACTGAGCTCCCCTAAGAATCCCACCTCATTAAGTCACAGTCTCTCAAAGGGCTGTGTGCATCCTTCAGGGGTGTGGAGCACCAGGGCCACTGCATGTGTGGGTAACTGGGTGTGATGCTGATTCTGAGGATCAGAAGCTGGCTGGATGTGTCCCTCAGGTCAGGTCTGGGAAAAAGTCTCTTCATGTGGCTCTGAACCTCCTAGAGGATGAAGAAACAGCTCCTGTGAAGATGCTGGCTGAAGGCGTGCTGACTTTGTAAGCATCGCCACCTAAGCACAGCCCCTAGTGCCATGAGTTTGTCCTCTTATTTTTGAAATGAAATGGCAACGAGGTTAATAAATCCTTAGAGACAATGTATTAATTTTAGTCACCTGGGGATAACTCCTCTTTAGTGAGAAAGGTAATACCAAGGAACTCCAGCAGCCTAGGAAACTAAAGCTAAAATGTTTCCTCTTAGAGACTGGATGAATGCTTCAGGCCGCTGGCCATGTAGTACATCAAGAAATGCCCTGGACTTTTAGGAAGTAAAGATAACAGCTGCCATTATCAGAGCACATTGATGGAACACTGGAGGGAAGGCTCCATACCAGGCTGTGCATGCAGGCCTAGTGCTGTCCTCTCTGCTCCCCACCTACAGTATGCAGAGCATCCCTGGTGGGAACAATTGCTCTGAAAGTTGGCAGAAAAACTCCCAGGCTTGTCTAAAGTTACAAGGTAGCAATATGTAAATTATACTCAAAGCATTAGTCATAAAATGTCATTCTTCTATTTTCAGTAAATATTCAAGATGTGATATTACAAGAAAATTTGGAAAAAGAAGATCAAATTCTGGTTTCCCTGGCAGGATTAAAACAGGTATTTGCAGTACTCTGATACTATTTGTGTCACACAGGCCACCCATTTGGTGCCTGCTCTGGGGAGAGCACCTTAGAATATGGAATGCCATGATATTAGAGCCAATATCTCCCTACCCCCAATATCCACCCCTTACTCCTTCTAGTGATTATGTCTGACAAGCTGGCAGCTCAGAGGTGGTTCACTGGAGCTAGGTGTGCAGGCAAATGGTGCTTCCTGCTTAGGATGTGACATACATATCTGACCCTGTGAGAATCTGACCATTAACACCACAAAATTTTCCTTGGTCATTGCTAAGTTTAAAGGGTTGATACAGTTGAATTTTTCCCCTATTTCTTTTAGTAAAACATTAACATTCATACTATAGTAGTCACCCCTTAACCTCCAGGGCAATACTGTGATCCCAGGGGATGTCTGAAACTATAGATGTGCTGCATGTAAGGTTCAGCACTATGTTTTCCTAAATTCAGAATACCTAGAATGAGATTTAATTTATAAAATAGGATAATTTATACTATAATCCCAGTAATTTGCAAGTGTTCTCTCAAAATATTTTATTTGCCCTTCTTGTGAGAAGAGACAGCACCTATGTGAATGAGTAGGCATGCTGGATACTGCTACATAAGGGTGACTTGAACACAGGTGCTCTAATACTGCGACAGCTGATGTGATAGGACCGTGCATGATTTTGCTGTACAGATGACTTACATTCTAGGTTGTTTGAAGGGGCAGCAAAAGACTTCACCACACTGCTCAGAACAGTCAACAATGTTTATTTTTCTAGAATTTTCCCTTTAATATTTTCTGACTCCTGTTGACCACAGGTAACTGAAGTCACAGATGAGGGGGCACTGCTGTATAAAAAGGTCAATGACAAGTCTAAACATAGGAGATGTAACCAGCACTCTAAATATAGACTCATTCATCTTTTTTATTTTATTCTTTGAAAATAGATCAAAGACATTCTAAAAGGTTCCCTGCGTTTCAACCAGAGCCAACTGGAAGCTGAAGAAAATGAGCAGATTACCATCGCAGATGACCACTACTGCTCCAGTGGCCAGGGCCAGAACCAACAAGTTCCTGGATCCACCAAGCAGGTACAATGCTGTTATGTGAATGGGCTGACATTGAGTAGAAATTTTTCAACGTTATGAATAAGAAAAACCCTACCAAAGTGTTTCAGATTACCACATGTGAAGTTTAAATAAGGCACCACACGTAGCCTGAGCCAGGGATGTTGTGTACTGTTGTGCAGGTTGTACACTCCAGAGGTGGTGCCATTAACAACGGTAATGATGAACTAGAGTTCTGCAGTGCTCAACCTGAAAAAACCCACATGTGGCAGCAAGAGCTGCTCTTATTCTGTGAGAATAGAAGACAGCTATCTTAATTGCCTCCATTCTGTTAGCACAGGAAGTACTATCCCTGCTTTCCTAACGCTTTCACTTGGCTAGAACTTGTTCTGCCAAAATTACTTCATCTGTCTTCATGGGGAAGAACTTCATTAAGACAAGAGTCAGCAAACTTTTTTTTGGAAAGGGCCAGACAGTAAAACATTAGGATTGGCCTACCACATATTCTAACAACCCTTTAAAAATGCATTCTGTGGATGAGGCCTGGAAGCCAGACGTGACAATAGTTTGCTGCTCTTGGGTCTCAGTATTATGTAGATTTGTTCTAACATAGAATCCAGTTAGAGAGGATCTTAGCACTTGCATGCTTTATCCCGCCTCTTCCTCCTTGCAATGAGAAGGCCCCCAGCTCACCAGGTATTGTTTTCAGATTCCCTGCCCGCATCAGTAAGCTCACTGTACTTTATTTCCCTCCTATACTTGAAATAACAGTTTAGATATCTCATCCTGAATGTAAGCAAAAGACTTATCTGAAACTGGCATCCAGAAGCTTAGGAGATATGCCTTAAGACAGAACTCTGCATAACCTTATAAAAGCTATTTGTCATGGAGCATTTCTAACTACTTAGTGCAGGTTTCAATTTGATTAGTTCCTTCAAAGTCTCCTTCCCTGCACAGCTCTTTTACTTTTCAAATAGAGCACAGACCCACCATTCATAATAGGAAATTTGGGGATTTTTGAGACAAGGTCTCAATGAACTGGCTATGATTATGGGAATGTACCACCATGCCAAACTTAACATATTATTTTTAGGTGGATGTGTAAAAATACTATAGACCCTCACCTCTCCCCCCCCCCCAAAAAAAAAAAACCTTTACAAACACCAATGAATTTACTAAATTTAAAATGTCTTTATTATATTAAACCAAGAACGGTCATTCCTGGTTCTGGTATTTATAAAGACCTGTAATGGACACAATGAGTTCCCCCGTTGGTAAATGCAGAGCCCAAAAGCATAAACAGGAGATAAGGAGAGTATCAGGGGTGACTCCCACAACAGAGGCTCTCCTAACAAAGGAAGCAAGGGAATTTTATTGTGGAGATTATGCCTATTCATACCAGAGAGACTTGTAGAGGCGGGCATATTCCTGTGCATGTGCAATTAGAGATCATACTTCTTCATAGAGTCCATGTTTAAATGGCAGGCAGGAACCCCTCCAGGGATGAGAATTTAGCATTATAAGGAACAAAGTTTACTTTGGCTGGTTTAAGCCAATTCCTTGTGGACTCAGTGGAAAGCCTTGTTGGGAGAGACACTCTGAAGGGTATTAGGAGCTGTCATTTTTGGACTCTCCTGCAAACACAGGTGCTGGACTTTAAAATTTCTGTGTAACAGCTAACAAAACTTCCCCACCCATATCTTTTACTCCTTGTTCATGAAGAGTTTGGAGAGGGAAATCATTTTGTTTAACACCTTCCTCCTGAGTTAGATGAGTGAACTTCACTTGATGTCAAAGGAAGGAACAAAATCAGTAAAACCATAGCTGAAGTATCCTGTGCAATTGTTTTACTGCAGCATTTTGAAGCATATCTGACATAAATAAGATCAGTAAAATGGACATTCCTAATTTGATTAGCCCAGAAAATACAGACTTAACACCCTGCAGGATCCAGGAAAGCAATTCTGAGAACCAGTCATTTATTCCTTGTGCTTCTGGGGATATTTGTTGAAGCCAGGATGCCTGTTTCACAGTGTTCTCAAGGTACGTTTCAAGAAAGTACCCATGCTCGTACAAACTCCTTTCTCAGATACAGTTCAAAGCTAAGGTAGTGCCTGGTAACCAGATTACTAAAGATTCTCTTCCTTTTTGCTATGTGGAGATGGCCCAGACATGATTAACACCCTGGAAAGAATATCTAATAAGTTTATGGGCTCCTACCTCCACCAGGGCAAGAAGATTCTACTGAATGTATACCAGAATCCATCTTCCTGGTTGTGTTAGTTTTTAGTACCTGAGGAGAGGAAAGATTTGTTTTGGTTCGTGATTTCAATCCAAGGTAGAGAAAAATTGCTCCCTTCAGCCATGTATATGCTCACTGGGGCTCCTTCAGATCCCCCACAAACAAGCAGGTATCCTGTCAGCATATGGGATTCCCAATCAATTGTTTAAACTGAGCTCTGAGTCCCAGGGCAAGGTCTCCAGAATTGGCTTCAACCAGGGTTATGTAACTGGTGGCCTTTGGTCAGTGTTCTGTTTGTTGGGAGCCAAGGTAAGAGTCTGGAGTTATTGAACAAACCTCTAGAGATTTATGTTAGGAGGTTGTGGACTCTGAGTGTTCCAGATATTGAGTCTCAGGTAGTCCATACAAAGGGAAAGGTTTCTGTTACTTCCTTGGCAGGCTCAATTCCAGGTATTCCCAGAAATCCAGAGCCTCATATTGTTGGCTTTCCCTTACAGAGAATCTAACTGAGCTGTTATTGGGGAATATATTAAATAATTCAGTGACTACAGCAGTATTGATGGGCTCAGGACAATTTATAGCCTCAGGGTATATGGCAGAACTCAAAACCAAGGGAGGATATGTGGAGTTTCGGGTGGTTACCCTTACTTGGTGCATTACTTTACTGTGTACTATGATGAAAGACCCATTAAAGTTAAGAACCATGGAAAAGTTGGTCACAGTTAAAACAGAGGAGTCAGGGTGGTCAAAAGGGTTTTGGGTAACATATCCAAGAGTCCATTAAATTCCTGCCTTATCCAGGGTTGGGGAGATTGTTTTTCTGCCCTTGTGTTCACATGGAAAGAACTATACACTGAAATCATAACAGTTAGTTTGCTGGGGTTCGGCAAAATGTAGCCAAGAACAGACAATTATGTCAATAATAACATGAAGGAAATCATGTATAGAGTGTCTGCCTAACTATTTTAGAAGACAAACTCTCCAACAAGTAGAAAGATCATTTGTTGTTAGGCTTTACTTATTTGTTTGATCTTGAGGGACATTTCCAGGATGCTCTTTAGTCTCGTGTGATGAATCCAGGGAATTACACCTTACAATTAAAGAGAAGAGTGAGTAGTGAATAAAATTAACACCCAGTAGAAGTTGTGTTCACTGGGTCTTCAGGGAATCCTGACTTATATCCAACCCCCTAATTCATAGGGATGGAAGTATATTTTGGTAAGAGGAAGATTGAGGTTTATCTATCTATGAAAGGTAGCCATCACCTGCCCCAAGTTCATTGTATCTTATTGCCAATTCTGGTTCCACATCAGAACCACTGGCTCCTGGAAAGGATTTCCATTCCACATCTCAAAGAGGCTGAGCTTCCCTTTGGGAATAGCTTCAGTGCAGGTCAAAGAAACAGCTTCCAGGAACTTTACTCGTTTTGGCGTTTTGGGGGGTTTTTTGTTAGTGGTGTTTTGGTACCAGGGATTGAACTCAGGGACACTCAACCACTGAGCCACATTCCTAGCCGTGTTTTGTATTTCATTTAGAGACAGGGTCTCATTGAGTTGCTTAACACCTCATTGTTGCTGAGGCTGACTTTGAACTCACAATCCTCCTGCCTCTGCCTCCCAAGCCACTGGGATTACAGGTGTACACCTGGCTTTTACTCAGTTTTCTTGCGATTGGTCCTTTCCATGCTATCTCCATTGTATTCCAAGCATCTGGGAAACACCAGCACTATCTTTGAAGGAAATCTATCCAGCTGTGACAGTGGGCCTATTTTTGCTTCAAGGTCATTTTCTAAATTTTGCTTTTTCTGTTACACAGGGGAAGGCTTCCATCTAAAATACACCTCGGACCTCCCAGGGTGGCTGGCATTGCAGGTCCTCTCCAGGCAGCATCCCTGGCTTGTACCATCTTAGCCAATGAGAATACAGGCAGCCTTGTTCTCATTTAAGTTTGGGGTCCTTGTTACTCCAGGTAGCCAGTCGTATAATCACCTACACCACCTTTATTAGCGACCTTGCTTGCCTGTCATCCACCCTCCTAAGCAGGAGACATTTTGAAGCTTGCTTTGTTTCCTCTGTATAAGGGGAGCTCTGTCTGGCAGTACTGTTGTTTTGCTTTCCCATGAGGGGATCCAGAGAGGTCAAACAACTCCTGGGTCCCAGAATCCAGCAGGATACAAAAGAAAATGTCTTTTAAATCTAGAACGATGTCCTTGAACATTAGCTAATAAGGTAAAGGGACTGGGAACGACAAGGGTGCATGTCTGCACAGCTTCACTAATTACCAGTCAGTCCTGCATAACCTGTGCTCTCCTTTCCTTGGTTTTTAACCAGCAGGATGGGAGAAATAGAGGGCAACCTGTGCGGGCTCTCTTTAAACCCTGTTTAACAAGAAGACTATCACCTGGTGCAGCCCCTTAACCTTGCCTCCACAACTGAGAGCCATGAAAAAAATCCTGCCTGAGTATTCAGCACAGGCTTGATTCTAGCCATGGCCAGAGGGGATTGTTTTACTCAGGCCAGCTGTTGGTTTGTTTAAGATAAACTTTACTGGTTTGGCTGATAGTTCTTCCCACTCATCCTTGCAGACCTAGGTTTGATTCGAGTCAGGACATTTTCAGGGACAGTTTTGGGTATTATTGGTGTTTTACAAAGCAGCGCTGTAAGCTCAATGCTAGGACTCTTGGGGACCTGTACTTCCATCCTATCTTGCTGAAGATGAGTTGTTGGCCCCAGTTTGGCTAACCAACCTCTTTCTCAAAGGGAAATGGGACACTCAGGAACACGCAGGAATGAGTGCTTTAAAACCTTGCAACCGCCCCACCTCACAGGCTCAAGAAACCCTTTTATGTGCCTTTTTTGGTAGCCAATCAAGGAGCTCTTTGACTTCATCAATCTTCATTTTCTGTGAGGGGAGGTAATAGCAGTTGGGTTTGTCCCCTACCCTCGTAAGACAGTTTGGGTATTCCCTCTTCAATATCCCTCCAATTTGCAAAATGCACACTACTTCAGTCCCAGCTTCGCTGGTGGACAGCGTGTCCCATGTTGGAGGAAAGGGAGACTTACCCACAGTGACTTCTTTCTTCCCTCAGGGTTACCTGGAGGGCACCTGTTAAAAGGGCAGCCTGCTTCTTCATCTTCTTCAGCCTTATTTGTTGTTGAAAACCTTGAAGGCAATATTCACAAGTTGAGGAGAGTTAGTTTCTGGACCCACATTCGATTTTGGGAGTTTTCTCCAGACATCAGGAATACCCTGAGATATGAAGTAGGTTCCAAGCACTGACTGGCTACTGTCCCCCCTCAGAAATCCATGGGATGTGTCTCTGAAGACATTCTTTCCACCCTCCGCATGAAAGCCTTTCATCTGGCCTCTGCTGAATTTCCCTCAATTTCTCTAATTAACTAGGCATCAGCCAGCTTCTGGCACCCCTAGTACTCCACTCTGACTCGCTCTGCAACTGTGTTGGGGTTAGGAGGGACTCCAGAACTGGCTGTCCAGCCCCCTAGCTTGCTGCTTACTGGCTTGCTTTCTTGCCTCTGCTAGCACAGCCAACTTTTCTTCTCCAGTTAGATTTGAATATCCACCCATAAGAGGTTGTGAAGATACCCCTTATGAGAGTGACAAACCTTCCTGGGTCAGCCTCAGACCTTGGCCATGTGCCTTCCAGTTATAAAGGCTAGTGATGAAAGGCACTTGTACATACATTAGAGGGAAGAACTCCATTTCCTGGTTTGTAATTGGTCCCATGTCCAATGTTGCCATCAGGAAGAGGTGGGTTTATAGGTTTGAGGATGAGCTAGGTGCAGAGGCCCTGGGAGAGTCCTCCAAACAAGGGGGTTGAGGCTCAGGAGGGTAGAGGACTATTCTCTTCTTAGTCAAAGAAGACTGATTAACTTATATTTCTTTTGGAGTCCCTGATTGTGGTATAAGGCCATAAAGCACTGTCCATAGGGAACTTCATACCACTTTTCTTTCCTCTTACAGATCTAGTTGCAAAATACTATTGCAATTTAGGAACCCATCCTCAAGACCTTTCTCCTGGCCACACAAGAGAAATGTATTGTGGCCAAAGACCATGTTTCTTAGTCACTGACAAATAACCAGACATCCATCAGTGATGGAAACACCCTCATGGGCTGTCTGAAATGGTTGTTCTGAATGCAGATCCCACAAATCTTTACCTGGAATAATTTTTTAACTTAGTCCACTGTCAAAGGATTTCAGAGCATTGAAACTGTAAAATTATAAAACTGGGAGCAGGTGTTTCAGGATATCAAAAAGCCATAGCTCCCTCTGGAGCTCTAGGATTTGATTTCTTTTTGCCTTGCTGTAGATCTTCCAAGGATTCTGTACTGAAGCTTTCTGTATTCAGGCATCCCCTACCAACCTCCCCTTCAGCCTGGACTGAGCTCTAGCTGACCTTTGTGTGAGCTTGCCTGACTAAGGGTCTCCTGAACTCTATTACTACAAATTTGTTAGCCAACTCAAGAGTCTGGCACTACTGACCAAGCTGGGGAGAACTTGCAAACAAAAGGTTCAGAGATGCTGAGTCAGCCAGGATGGCAGCAGGTAAGGAGAACACTGGGTGGATCCCAGAGCAGTAGCTCTCTAGCCAAAGGAAGTAGGGTATTTTACTGGGGAGACAGAAACCTGCACTTGTCATCACATGTGTACACACACAGACCATGCTTCTTCCTGTGTTGCACATTTAATATGGCAGGCAAGAACCCCTCAGGGTAGAGAATTTAGCAAGATTGTAATGGGCAAGGTTATATTAGGTCACCTCTAAAGAGGGACTGGGCAGTTTGGGCTAGTTCCTCATGGTCCTCTCCAAAGGGCAACAAAGAATTTGGAAGATGGTGACAGTCATCAGGGGAAGGTAGCAACTTCACCGTCGTAAGCACAGGTGCTGGACCCCACATGAATCCCCAAGATGAGCCAGCTGAGATATATGAGAGGAAGTGCCCTGCACCCTCGCTCTGGCAGGGCCTCACCTGGGTGCAGCATCCAAGAGATACTTCTCGTCTGCACCTGCTGCTGAGATGGCCCTTCCTGGACCTAAAGATACCCCAAGTGAAAGAGAAGAGCTTCTCTACCTAGTCCCCTTGTGGCCCCTTCCCTGTGATATTTAGCAGCTTATTAAGAACTAGTGCTCCTGAAAAGATTTGACCAGAGAAAGGAGAACAGGGAAGCATTCTCCTTAGACATAATTTTGACCAAGACAACAAAGTCATTCCATCTTTGGTACAGCCCATCACCAATCTAACATGTGAATGCATCACCAGAAAATATCTCAAGACCCTAACACTGCTCCCTGGCTCCTGGCCTCCTATAACTGAAAACTTGTAGGATCAGGAAGAGAGGCAAGAAAATCCTAGACACAAGCAAATCATGGGAAAAAAAAAAGTCCATGGGGCCTTCTGCAGCAAAGCACAAGGATCTGGAGAAGACGGATCAGGGGTCAGTTTTTTTTTCCAGGCAGGAAACCTTGACCCACCTTCTTCCTGCATGAGCCTGCACTGTAAGCTAAGAGTCATCTGTACTTTCCTTCTCAGGGCTTGTGAGTAGAGGCAGGGAATGCTGGCTATAGTCAGGAACATGCCATCTCAAGGGTAACGGGTAGGTACTATACAATTAGAAAAGTTCTTCAACCTGTTGGTCCTACCTATAACTGGCCAGGACCACAACACATGGTTCCCTATTCCCTTGATCCTTTTTATTTTATAGTGTGAAATCAGGATTAGGATAGAAGCCTATAGGATGTCTCCTAATGATGGAATGTTGCCTATCTGTGCTATACAAAATAGCAGCTCCTAGCCACATGTGGGCACTGAACTCCAAATGTCTATAACATTAAGATTAAAAACTTGGGCTTCACGAACCAGCTCCCAAGTAGGAACTTTGAAGGCTTGCTCTGCCAAGTTACTAAGTGTCCAGGGTACCTGCTGTAGTAAAGACCACTATGGAAAGCCATGAGGAATCCATCTTGGTGTTTAGATTTAAAAAAAAAAAAAAAAAAAAAAAAAAACTGGAAGTAATGCAATGGAGTGGAGGCCTTTAAGTTGCTTTGTGATATTGGCCAAGCCAAGGCCCCCTCTCTGAGGCTCCTTTCTTGATCTGTAATATTAAGGGCAGAAAGAAGGATTAAAAAAAAACACAATTAAAAGACTAGGGATTATCAAGGCCCTGTCAGACAACTTGCATTGTGTAAGCCAGTCTACAACCTGTATCTGGGACCTGGGAAGAAACAAGCCAAATAATCAGAAGAATGGGAAGAACCATCTTTACTTCCAAGGAAGGGCTTTGAAAAGTATCCCCCCTCTTCAAAGCCTTTCCACTGTCTCCACTGTAGGTGATCATGCTATCCCTGTAATAGCAGTACCACTTGAGAAGTAGGATGTACTGTACATGCTCTTTCATTTCCACCCTAAGACAAGCTCTACCAAATAGCATTCCAGCCAGAAACCCATTTTATAAGAATTCAAGGTTCTCGTGATGTACGCGCAGGACCCAGTCATACAAAGTGTCCGCTGTGAGAGTAGGAGGCTAGACCTGCGGCCTCGCGCTGATTCCCGTGGCCTTGGGTGCTTAGAGTAAGATGTATGCAGGAGGAATGCCACTCTAGGGCAGCAACGTTCTCGCCAATGCCCCATACACAGGATAGTAAATGGGGATGAGATTTGATGTCCTTCCCTCTAACTCAGGAAAAAGAACAGTCTTTATCAAACATTTCTATGCTAGTGTCATTTTCAATCATGTCCCTTTCTCCCATTATATCACAGGCTTCTTCTCTTTATAGGAATGGATGTGTTTGCAGAATGTCATTAGCCTGAGAGTTAGAAGTGGGGAACGGGAGGGCCTGCTGCGATTTTAAGGCAGATTGCTCAAGCTCCTGAGCTGACTGCCTCACAGGACGATGAGTGTCAGAGATGGGAGACCCCTGGCTCATTATCTAACCACTCGCCCCCTACATTACTGAGGAAGACATGAAATTTGAAAAGAGACCTGACAGTAAGTGCTGCTAACTCCAGGCTCTGCACAACTCAGGGTTGGCCTAGGCTGCAGCAATCAGGAGGCCCCGAGGGCACCTCCAGCCAAGGGGCTCCATGTATCTCTTTAGACCCTGCACTAATTTCCACCCATGCTGTGGGTGAGTAGGCAGGCGCTTTTTCTGCTAGCTAGCATTGGACAACCTTGGTCAAATTATAGCTTCGCTAACCCAAAACCTCTATCTGTGTTCATGGATTAGTTCAGCAATTATGAGTGGCTTTTTTTTTAATCTTAAGGAGGAAGATAATTGTAGACTAAAGTGATTCTCTGTACCTTTGGCATTTCACCTGGCACTTGCTTGCCATTCTTGGGTTTTCCTATTTATAGAACCTACCGCCATCGCCTCAGGAGTCACTGACATGCATACCCTCAAGGAGCTACCACTGAGGAATGTATGAGGAAAGAAGCAGCAGGTGGTAGTCAAGCCACTCCAAATGTGGCAGCTCCCATTAAGGAGCAGTCTTGGTAGGTTTGCATCTGCAAACATCACCTTGCTTCACTGTGACCCCATACACACACTTCGTCCTTATCAGCATTTCACAGATGAGAGAATTGAAGTTTAAGGAGGACCAAGAGATTTGCACTCAGGTCCCACATGATATGGTAGGGCTGCCCTGGATCCCAGGCAGCCTATCGAGGAGAAAGTTGGGTTTTTTTTTGTTTTTGAACCCAGGAAAGCCAGCACTCTGCTTCGGAGGCTCTGCAGCATGCTCATGACCCTGTATTGCTGCTAAGTGCCCAGGCTCCAGAGCAGAGAACCAGGGGCAAGGTAGCCTGGCTTTTCATGAAGGCCTGCTGCCCTGTTCTTGGCTAGTTTCTCTTTTCATCCACCTGTTCTCTATTTCACAGGCTTCTGCAGAAACTCCTGGGCTCACAGACAGAGGGGGCTCTGATGACTTCATCCTGGTTTCAAAAGAAGATGAGGGGGGCAGTGCCAAGGGGCACTTCTCAGGTCAGGCTCAGCCTCTTCGCACCCTCAAAAGCACATCTGGGAAAAGCCGGACCCTGGCCTGCTCTCCTCTGGTGTTCTCAGATCCCCTGATGGGCCCAGCCTCAGCATCCTCCAGCAACCCCAGCTCCAGCCCTGATGACGACAGCAGCAAGGACTCTGGCTTCACCATCGTGAGCCCCCTGGACATCTGACCACAGGGACCCAGTCTCCCCCTCAGGGGCCTCCCTAGGGGAGACCCCTCTGAAACCAGTGCTGCTTCCCCAGCATGCATTTGGCATTGGTACAGCCCATTGGAACCCTTTAGAAAGAAGCAAATACACCTATGTTCACAAAAATGCAGACAGGACTTTCTGGGCCCTTAACCTGACCCTACCCCAATTCTTGCTCTGAATTAGAGCCAGACTAAGTACCCAGAACCATACTCTGAGAAAAGACCAAGCCACAATCAGAACCACTTTTCCCCATCTTCTCCTCCCCAACTGAGAGTGCTGACAGTGCCATCAGTTACCTTTAGGTGAAGGTGGACAGTTTCCCTCCCTCAAAGCGTCAGCCACCGGGAAAGTAGTTGATATCGAGAGTGCTTTCTCTGTAGAAATCTGTCTCATATTACTTAGTTCCTACCTAGGGAAGCCATGTAGCAGAGCCAAGTGCAATAGAATGAACTAGAACAAGGGATTCCAGGACATGGAAAAACCCATTACTCAATTACTGACCTCTCAAAATTATGATTTCTAGAAACTGGGTCTAAAGTTAAAAGTTGTTTGGAGGTATGGTGTGATTTAAGATTCGTTAAAGAAGACATTTAAAATCCTCAGGCTAAATAGATTTTGGCCTTATAGTTCCTCCTTAAACAATTGTATTTCACTTTTTAGAATCTTTTACAGAAAACAAGGTCACTTTAAGCTATCTTTACTATACTGACTTCATAAGTTGCAAGAGTATTACTATCCTTGAATTGAAAAAAAAAAAAAAAAAAGTGACCCTGACTCTAAGGGTTATACATCTTTCAGTCAAAGTGTCTCTGGTTTCAGAGCTGTATTTTACTGAGAAGTAGAGGGGGAAAGCCTTGTTTATTCCTATCTAGAGTCAGAACCCCTTAGTGGCCTTATGGTAGCAGTGACAGGGAATTGGACCTGGAGTCCTTTCTCTAGGGAGCAGGGCTTCCTAGAGAACATTCCAGGTGCTGGGATGTTCCCTCCCTGGGAGGGAGGAAGGAATTGCAGGGCCTGTGCTCAGCTATAAACTCCTGTGTCCTGGGCACCACCACCAAGACCAGGTCTGACATACTGGTACTTTCCTGGGCTTCACAACAGATTGGAGACCACCTCCCTCAGCTGGCAGTTTAGGAACACACAGCATCACCTAAGCTGTTTCTCTCTGTAAACGAAAAGGACCCAAGAAGGACACCTCTCCCCTGCACCTGAGCAGGTACTCTGCCAGGGACAAGTAGGGACTGCAGATGGACATGGGACCTGTTTTGCTTCCCAGAGTAAAGAGCAGCCCTTGCGGGGAGGCCTGGCTCTCCTCAGCAGATGGTAGGGGCAGCGGCAGCCTTCATGGTAACTTTAAATGAAAAGTTAAGTCTAAAAGAAGACTCCATTTATGTCCCTCCCACTGATAACCATATATTTCTCTACAGACAAATGTGATAATGACATGATTTCCCACTCGATCTCTAAGAAAATGGTGATGACTCTCAAGTCAGCTACTGCAGAGGTGGTTCTAATTAGCTCTACAATTTGCTCTTAATTAACAGAAATCCCCTCTCACCAGCAATGTGAGGTTAATGACTGGTTTGGCCAGATGGTGGGGTGTCTTTCCTTCCATGACTGGGCAACTGCTCAACAGTTGCACCAGTTAGCTCCCTGGTACCTGAGTCTGGTCCTCTCAGCACCTCTGAGTAAACTGTTCTGGGGCACGTCCCTGTGGCGACACTTTGTAAGCTCTAGGTCTTTGTGCAGTGGGCAGCCTCATACCTGTGCAGGGGTCACTTTCTCAGAAAGGACTTGGGAAGGTGTCAGAAGTTCAGTTCTAGGAAGTACAGAATTGTCCTCTGCTCACTCCCACATCTCCTTTGCCCTGGGAAATAGAGGGATAGCTGTGTGTCACTGGCCACACAAGAGCCACTGCCACCCACCAAGCCAAGAAGGTTCCCTGCCATTGGCTGGGCATTTAATCATCACCAGAAACTCTCAGCCCTGTACATATGCTGAGGGAGGGTCCTCTCCATCCTGTACTTCTGTGCTGGTGCCACACGAGCACTCGGAGGTGCTGCCTCTGTGAGCCCACTCCCTTCTCAAAGGAAACGTAGGAGGGGAGCCTGTAATGCAGCACCAGCCTCAGACCCCACCCCACAGGTTCAGAGGTAGAGCAATGTAGGAGTAGTGTTTTTTTCTAAGTGACTCTTTTTTTAATTATTCTTTGGTGAATATCATTTGCATTTTTTATTAGTTACAGTGCTAAAGAATGTGTTCCTTTTTATTATTTTATCAGGTACTTACATTTATATATTTTTTTAATCTTGGACATATGAGACCTTTTTGTTTTTCTTTAACAATTGTGGTAATCCGTGGAATTCCTCGCATGTTGTGATTATTAGCAGTATATAATTTTATATACATTAAGCTTAGATTAATTCCCGCTGTCATCCACTTTTTTTATACATGTCCCCATGTGTTTCATGCATTCCTCTCTAATGAGAAATGAATTAAAATTATCTGTGCATTACAGACTAGAGGAAGAAAATCAGCTTACTTTGCCTTATATTGTATGTATGCCAAGGTCATATAACACTTTAAACATTCAGCTATACTCGATTATGAACTCCTGCTTATGTTCAGTGCCAACTGCAATCTGTAAAGAAGGACAGCACTGCAGAATGAATGTGCTCTGCCCTCTCACGTGTGACTGGGCTGACTCTAGGGCACTGTCCTTTGCAGCACTGAGGAAGCTGCCACGGAGCTGGGTGCCTGCCACTAGCAGGAACACTGCCTTTACTTTGTCAGAGATGCTGAGTAGACATAAAGCTCTGACAGTTATAGTTGATCCAAATTTATCAGGAGACAGCATGACAGGTTATCATTTTTGTTTTTTAAGAATCACCCGTACAGGTCATTCAGAACAAGAGAATGTATGAAGGACTTAAGTCTCCAGCTCGCTGAATGGCTATCCTGTGAGTGCAGGGCTGGTTCCATTGCTCCTCCCCAGCAGACACACGCCTGGCCCTGCCCTGTGTGTTCAGTGCAGGAGCAGCAGGGAGCCTTGGGGCAGGGAGAAGCGGCTGCAGGAACAGGGACAGCAACTGGCCAGCCAGGCTCCTCCTCACTGGCCAAATCACTTTGTTAGTGTTAACTTTCAGTAGCTTCTTCTAGTGGTAGTAGTTCATGTAAGCAGGCTGGAGACCACGTTGATATAAAAAGTTGTCATGATAACTTTTCTCACAGTGGCATAATTCACTTGATTTATAGAATTCCCAGTAGTGCCCTCTACAGCATACATACCATTTTTCTCATCCATCTTTATGCTGTAACTCATACTGATATAAGAAACGATTTATCCTTTTGGCAAAGTGATCCCACTCAATACGGTTATAATAAAAGACTAATGTGAAACTGACAGTGTAGCTTGACTTTTTCCAGGTGGGGTGAACACACATTGAGGTCAAGTGCAGGTATGGACATGGTCCAGCCCCCAGGCAGAGGTCACACAGCCTCAGCACTGTCTTGGTCTCACCTACCCCCTGGAGAAGACCCAGGACTCTCACTAGTTGCCATCCTCTCCAACTCTGGCAAGTTGCTTAACCTCCTGGGCCTCGGATTCCTTATCTACAAACTGAAAATTCTAGTAGTCACCCATTTCATGGGGTGATAAGGATCACAGGGGATAACTGATTTAAAGCATGTAGCACAGAGAAAAGCAGGACAGCTAAGGATGATTCTGGACAGGGTAGAGACCGACCCCTTCCATTGACAGCCATCCCTCCCCCACCCTCCAGAGGCCTGGCTACTCTTCAGACAATCCTCCTGCTTTGCCTGCTGATTCAAGAGGCCATTTGGGGGCCGCCCCAAAGGCCTACCACCCCTTCCCACTCCAACAGCACCAAGTTTGTCCTACTAGCCCAACATTCAGCACAGGGCAACGACACAGGAATGGTGCTGAGAGCATGCTTAAGGGTCAGCCAGGAAAGGTGGAGGCTGGGGGAGGAAACTTTGTAGAGCCAGGAAGCCAGTGGCTCCTAAGAATGGGTGCTTGGGCCCAGCCCCAGACTGCAGGACACTTTCCCTGCCTGTGTGCCACAGCTCCCTGCAGGCTCTGTGGAGGGTCTGGTCCACCTCTCAGAAGGCTCCTGCTAGTGAGGGTTACCCCAACTTCCTCAGGCCAGTGATAACCACATTTGCTCCCCGAATGGGACCTGGGGTGCCTTGCCCACGTTCCTCAAGACTGATGTGCTACAGTTCATCCTGCCCTCTCTGCACCCCCCTCTGGAGACTTGGCTGGAGTCCCAGGAAACTGCTGCTCCTGGTGTGAAATGAGAAAACCAATCACCCGGCACAGCTCTAGACAGAAAGCTGGGGGTCAGTTGTGAGTGCAGCTGCCCTAACCCCTGGTTGGGACTGACCGCCTGAGGCCAGTGCTGGTGTTTTCCCACAGCTCCCCTGCAAGGTTAAGCTCAGGTTGCTGGCTGCCTTCCCTCTGAGTCTTCTCTCAGGATCTGCTTCTGGGAAACTCAAACTAACATTCCTTCCCTCCTGAGACATGCCTGGCTCACCCCAGCAGGGTGGGGAAAACAGGAAGCAGCCAAGGTGTCAGGTTGGCTGAGCTTAGAATCCTGGCAGAAGAGGGGTTGCTTAGATGCTCCTTCCCTCCACTGTGGTCAGGAGACTGCACAGAGACTGCTCAAGTCCCATCTAAGGGCCAGGACAGCCCCTCTGTGTTCCAGAACCACCTAGTTGCCAACTCCCATAAATGAGCAGTACCCATGGCCAACAGTGCCCTGCTAGGAAGAGCTACTGACAGTTCCACCTTTATTTTGTAACTTATCTCTGCCACAGCCAGCATCCATAGCCTTTTGAGGATGTATATGTGCCATCAGAAACTTTTGCACTGAGAGCCACATCTGTTTGTGAGAAGAGATGCTAGTTCTCACAGGAAGGGAAAGGGCCCTGGACACAGTGACAGCTCCACAACCCAGAGGATCCACTCAACATCCATTATCTCACTCCTCAGAGTGTGAGGTTACATGAGTGTTCAGACACAAAATACCCCTCAAGTTGCCAGGAAAGGGTGGAAGAGACATGTTTCTATATAAGGAAAAAGCACTGGGGAGAAAAATCCCTTCCAGCCTGGAGGGAGTCCCAAGGCTTCAGGTGGAAGGGCTAGGCTAGCCCGAGTCAGCTGTTGCTCTATAGGGATGACAGGGACTCCCACTTAAAAAAAAAAAAAAAAAAAAAAACACAATAAATGCTACAAAGTAGTTAAAGTGTGGAATTATGACTGCCAAATAAGTTGCACTTGCCCACCAGCATCTGCTGTAATGGGGGCTGGCCCCCCATGGAGGACTTGATGAATCAAACCCCTGGTGACTCAGTGGAGTGCACTCATGGGCTGTAGTTCAGGAAGTAGCCTGGAAACCCTCCCATGTCTCTCAGACTCATAGAAATGAAGGGATATTGAACAAGGTATAACTGAACGGAGGATGGGGCTACAGGGTTGCCCCTCATAATGCTCCCAAGGGAGTCACAGCCAGCAAAGGCCATGATGTAAAGAGGAACTGTCAATGACATTCTTGGCCCTTAATGCAGGCAGTGCCACCTCCTGCCTCCTCAGCTTTGTCCCATTCATCTGTTCAAGCCAGCTGTTCAAGCTCCACATGCAGCCTCCCTGTCCTTGGTCCACCCTACAGCTTGGTCAGATCCCACCCCCATCCCACTGCAGAGGAGGCCTGGTCCCACTTGTCAGGTCTGGCCAGTAACCTTGTTCTTCTAATTATCCAGCTCAACTAACCTAAAAGCAGATCAGAAGATCAGACCAAGAGTTTTCTCTCAGCCCTCAGGAGAAAAGACTGCTCCTTGCTCCAGCCCCACTGGCCCTCCTGCCAAAGATGCACACAAACTCTTTCCTCCGCCCATGTGCCCTCTCACTGATCCTGTTGATACTTGGCAAGTAGCAAGCTCAGTGGCCACACTCCTCCCTAGTGAGGCTCCACCAGACACGTCCTGCCCATGGGACTGAGTTGTGGAGGTCCCAATATTATGTTTCATTTTGCAAGCACAGTAAACTATTCCATGCACTAATGCAACCATTCATTATGCTTTGGGTCAAGGTCTCAGGCAGGTAACAGGAGGATGATTGGCCCCCGGGTATCCTGCTCTGTGAGGCCTTGGAAGACTCAAAAACTGAGATGTAGTTTATTCACTTAGATATCTAAGCTGTGTATAGAGGGGGAGAAAAGAGCAGCACACACCTGAGTGCTAGGTGGAAGCAATTTGCACTTTTTATGACCTACCCCCAGAAGAAACATGGAATCAGTCCTTCCACATTCTATTCATTCAGGTAGTCCCAAGCTCACCCAGTTTCAAGGGAAGGGAGAACAAATTCCACTTCTTTATGGGAAGGGCAATGGCCCAGAAACACATACTAGACTGAAGTGCTGCTGGGGCCACTTCTGGCACTAACTGGGACTTCTCCAGGGTGGGCAGGAGGCAGCTTCAGTGGTCCTGAGATGGACTAAGGCTACTCTAGCCACAGTGCAGAGCTTACAGACTTCATCCAAACCTGAGCAGTAACTGCCCACTCCTCACCTCCAGGTAGCCTTCTGTAATGGTTTTAAAAAATAATCTGAAAACTTTTGACACCTTCCTCCTATCAAGAACCCCTGGAATCTCAGCTCTGAGACTCCTTAATCAGTAGAATAATATGGAGGAAGAAGTGATGCAATACCAATTTCCAGTACCCTGCCTCAAGAGACTGTCAGCTTTTACTCCCTGTCTCTTGGCTCCTGGCCACCAAGCTGCAAGGAAGCCCAATGCAGCTCTGTGGGCAGGCCTACATGAAAACAGCCAACAGACTACAACAACCTAGTGTACCACTTTGAAAGTGAATCCCTTTACCTCAACTGACACTGGGCAGAACAGAAAAAGCTGTACCCCCTGCAGCCTTCCCAAATTGCAGAATCACAAGCAAACATATGAGATGTTAAGCCATTAAGTTTTGGGTTGGATGGTTGTGCAGCAAGGTACAACTTTCCTAATAGCAGGATTCATCTCAAAATTCTCTCATTTGGGGACCATACATCTTTCCTGGCCCTTTCCTCCCTCTCCCTTTCCCTCGCTCGCTAATAAATATATTCATATCTAAGTCCATAGTTTACATGTCCCTTCTTGAAAAGAGGTCTGAATCTCTGTCACTCACTGTAAGGGTTCTGTCCTCTGGAGTTTCAGTCCAATGGGGAAGAAAGGCAGGGCCCAGAAAATGCACAGGTGCGAATTTTTAGATGGGAACTATTGTGGCAGAGGATAGCCAGGAAGCCCAGATAAAAATTAAATTCCTAGGCAGAGAGACAGTTTCTCAGCCTCCCTCAGGTGCCGAGCTGGGACACTGGAATATGGGCAGAGGCAGGGGTAGAGAGAAGATGAGACGATGACCCCAGGGGCCCAGGAGTGGAAGCCCTTTTTCTCCCCAGATTTCAAAGACCAGCCTTTCCTAAGCCTCTTTGTCATCTTTGCTTCCACTCTCAAACCTCATCCTAGGGAAGAGTCAGGCCAGCTTGGATCCAATCCCAGGGCTGATCACAAATTGAAGGAAGACAGAGCCCAGAGTGACCTGGCATCTGAAGAGATGTTAGCGTCCAGACATGTGGGCCCTGCTATCCTGCCTCACCCTACAGATGCCAGAGCACTGTCCAGCCACTCTCCCAATTAAGAGGGGACGCTGAGCAAGACAGTCATCTCTGGGAACCTCCATTTCCCCCATCTGTGAAATGAGGTGGGGAAAGGCTGACAGAAAAGAAGATCCAACTATATTGTTGTTTGCAAGAGATGCCCCTTAAAGGCAAAGACAGCCACAGGCTATAAGTGAAAGGGCAGAAATTAAAATACCATGCAAATGGAGCCCCAAAACAAGCAGGAGTAACTAGCCTCATATCTAACAAAGCAAATTTCAAATCAAAATAAATCAGAAGAGACAAAGATCACTTTATATTCATAAATGGAACAATCCAACAAGATACAATAGTTATGCCCCAAAAGGCAGGTGGAACTAATTATATAAGAGACTACCCAAATTGAAGCCTCAAATAGACTCCAGTACAATAATACTGGGTGATTTCAACACACCTCTCTCACATTAGATAGGTCATCCAGACGTAGACTTGGTAGAGATTCTTTGGATCTGAAAATATTATAAATCAAATGGACATAACAGATATGTATAGAGTATTTCCACCAACAACTGCTGAATACACTTTCTTCTCAGCCACTCATGGAAACTTCTCAAAAATAGATCATATTTTAGGGCACAAAGCAACTCTTAGTAAAAAACAAAGTATAATTTTTTGCATCTTATCAAATAATGGGATGAAATTAGAAATCAACACAATGAAACCCTACAGAAACTATATGATCACATGGAGATTAAATAATACACTTTTGAATTGTGAATGGGTGATAGAAGAAATCAAGGAAGAAATTTGAAACTCCTTAGAATAGCGATACACTATACCAGAACCTCTGGGACACTATGAAGGCAGGTCTAAGAGGAAAGTTTATAGCTGTGAGTGCCTACATAAAATCAGAAAGATCCCAAATAAACAACCTAATGATGCATCTCAATGCCCTTGAAAAGAACAAACCATCCCAGCAGGCACCTAATGAGGTACCAAGTGGTGTCTGGAATAATGTGAGATACATGGGCATGGAGTGATTCTACTTCGAGTTGGAACAGCAAAGGACGTGGGTGAATACACTAAGGAACTACACCTGGGAAGCTGACTCAGCAAAAAAAAAAAAAAAAATTGTGCAGAATTGGCCACCCCGCCCTATAATGGGATTTCTTGGGAGGCACCTGAGAACCACACCCACAGAAGTGATCAGCCAAAGTCTATCTCTAAGGGCAGACCAATCTAATGTCTCCAAAGAAGGTACTTTCAACCTAGCATAACTAGACCTGAGGCCCAAATAGATCCCAGCACCACCTGCCAGATTACCCCCTCACAGAATACACTGCAGAAGTGGTACCCTGGGAGTGCACGGATCTGGTATGAAGGTCAAACCACAAACTGGCTGTACATCTTAACCTAACCCGCTCCATGTTGGCAGAAAGGGAAACTGAGTCTTCTATAAAATAGCTTCAATCTTAGGCCACTCCATTGGGCAACTCTGCAATATAATAACAGAAAGATTAACATACCCTACCTCTTATTCTATCAATTTATTCAAGAATAATTGATAAGAAAGACAATTGAATGTAGACAATGACCACCCATTCTGGTCAAATATGTTGACCACTTATATCAGCAGAGAAGGTCCCTTCAGTCTACACCAAGATAACAGATTTTTTTTGACATATTTTTTTCCTTATTTCAAGGTGGGCGGGGGTGGACATTCTTGCTGTCCCAATTTTTTCAGGGAGATATCTATAGAGAGATATATAAATATAGATAGCATATATATGTGCTTATTGGCCTTGTGTTCTCTCATATTTAGCATTTTTTAATGTAGTTATCTGTTTCTAGCATTGTCTTGTGAGGGTTCAGGTTCATTGAACTGTACATTTTAGTTTGAACTGTACATTTTAGTTTGATCTTGTTTTATTTTCATGTATTTCTCTTATTTGTCTTTTTTATCTTCTCTTGCTATCAGCCTAATTCTATTGTTCTTTCTCCTTCTCTCCCAATACTATGCTTCTTCTATTTTTCCCCTCCCTCTGTATAAACATCACCTGCTACTGCACTTCTGCATTCTCTGTTCACTTTTGAAATTGCAAAGTGTTTTCTAACTTCCTAACACACCTCCTCCCCCACCCAATTAACTGTATATTTACCATCAGTCAGAACTAAATGGTTTATATAACCCTGCCCCCACCACTAATGGCTAATACAGTCCTTATGGCTGTGGATGATACAGCTGACACTGGCTACTTGCTTTAAATCCAGAGCTAGCTTGTGGTTATTGTTTTCACTGTTAATAATTGCTGAACCCACCATTCCTGTTTATTGATGGCACATAATATTGAAGATGTCATAGAAGGATCTGGGTATTTACTGTAATACTGTTTAGTGTTTATTATTTGCAACAGTTGTTACAATTGTTTATTTTCCCCCATTCTATGAGGTGTTGGGAACCTACTACAGGGACATGAGAAGTTCACAGTTTAGAGATTCTGCTGCAGAACTAAACATCCCTTCATATTACTCCTACCTAAAGGGAGGAGACAAAAAGCCCCAAACCACCAACAAGGAGGAACAACCAGAGAGGGAACTCAGGTCCCACCCCTCGGCATCTATTCATACATCAAAAACAGACAGAAGTCCCAGAACAAATAAGATAACTACATACAAAAGAACATGAACCAAACAAGAGGTAAAGGAATCCACTTCAATTGATGCACAAGACTAGGATCTCTGAAAACATGGGAAAACAGGCAAACAAATCTCTGCCACCCTATCCACAATCCCCCAACAGAGGAACCCACCGATAGTGAAGCAGACAAAATCCCAGAGAAAGATCATTTTTTTTAAACCCAATTATTATAATGTTCAATGAACTAAAAGAAGACCTAAGGAAGGAAATAAGAGCACAATTACAGGACATGAAAGACCATTTTAATAAAGAAATAGAATTAGTGAAAAGAAACCAAACAAAACTCCCAGAAATGAAAGATAATATCAATCAAATTACCAACTCACTTTAAGGCATCAATAACAGACTAGATGGTATAGAAAAAAGAACCTCATCCCTTGAAGACAGAACTTCAGGCATTGACAACAGGCTAAATGATTTTGAATACACAGAAGGTAGGGAAAGGAAAAATTATAGAACATGACTGAAATATATATGAACTCTCAGATAACCTTAAAAGACCAAACCTGAGAGTCATAGGGATAGAAGAGAACACAGAGATATAAACTAAAGGCATGAAGAACAATAGACAGTTACAGAAAACTTCTCCCATATCAGAAATGAGATAGATAGCCACATACAGGAGGCTTATAGGATCCCAAGTAGACCCAGCCAGATGAAAAGCTCACCAAGACATATCATAATCAAAATGCCTAACAAAGGAAACAATATTGAAAGCCACAAGAAAGAAATATCAGGTCACATGTAGAGACAAACCAATAAAGCTCACTTCTGGTTTCTCTACCCAGACCCTAAAATCAAGGAGGGCCTGGAATGATATATTCCTAACCCTAAAAGAAAGCAACTGTCGGCAAAGATTACTATGCCCAGCAGAATTCAAGTTTCAAATTTGAAGGGAAAATAAAAGTATTCCATGACAAGAATAAACAAAGAATTCATGAGCACCAAACCAGCACAAAGAAAACTCAAACTTCACAGAAAGAAACTAAAAAATAGTTCCCAAACAGAGGAAGTTCAACAGAAGAATAATATACTAAATGAGAATCAAGACAGAATAAAATAGAGCAAAAAAATGGCAAGAAACCACAAAAAATCCATATTAATACAGAATGTTAATGGTCTCAACTCCCCAATTAAAAGACACAAATTAGTAGAATGGATCAAAAAGACAAAATCCAACTACATGCTCTTTATAAGAGTCCATATTATGGGCAAAGATACCCACAGGTTGAAGGTAAAAGGATGGCAAAAAATATTCCAGGCACATGGTACAAGAAAACAGGCAGAAGTAGCTATTCTCCTATCTGACAAAGTTAATTTCAAGCCAAAGGAAAAAAAATCCAAAGTGACAAAGAAGGTCATTACATCCTAGTAAAGGTAATAATCCAAAAAGAAGATAAAACCATAGTAAACATGCCCCAAATGTCAATGCCCCAAATTACATGAAAACAAAATACTCCATGAAATTAAATCCCACATAATAATACTGGGGGATTTCAATATACCCTTATTAGCATAGAAAGGTTATCAAAATAAAAAAATTAACAAGGATATCTCCAACCTAAATACCACCATAAATCAGATGAACCTAATGGACATGTATTGAATAGCCCACCTCAAAATAGCTGAATTTACCTTCTCAGCTGTGCATGAAACTTTTCCAAAATACACCATATTCTAGGACACAAAGCAAATATTAGCAAATATTTTAAAAATTGGTATAATCCCATGTATCCTATCATCAGATCACAATGGAATGAAGCTAAAAATCAACAGCAAGAAAAACAGTAGAAACTACATAAACTTATGGAGATTGAACAATACTCCTAAATGAAAAACAGACCAGAGAAAAAAAATGAGAACAGAAGTCAAATTCCTAGAAATAAACAAAATCAAAACAAAGCATATCAAAATCTCTAGGACAGTATGAAAGCAGTTCCAAGAGGCAAATTTAGAGCACTGAGTGCCTACATTAAAAATTAGATACCAGGGGCTGGGGGTTGTGGCTCAGTGGTAGAGTGCTTGCCTAGCACACATGAGCACTGGGTTCCATCCCTAGCACCACATAAAAAATAAACAAAATAAAGGTATTATGTCCATCTATAACTAAAAATATTTTTTAAAAAATATTAGATCCCAAATAAGTTTATGCTAAATCTCAAGGCCTTTAGAAAAAGAATAATAAGCCCCCAAACCAGTAGAGGACAGGAAATAAGATCAGAGCTAAAAATCAAAGAAATTGAAAGTTAGAAAATACACAGGATCAATGTAATGAAGAGTTGGTTCTTCAAAGAGAAAGAAAACTGATAAATATTTACCCAAACTAACCAAAAGAAAGAGAAGAAGCAAATCAACAATATTAGGAATGAAAAAGGAGAGATTCACCCCTCTGAAATCCAAAGGATTATCAGACCCTATTTTTAAAAGTTATACTCCAATTAGCTAGAAAATCTTGAAGATTATGGACAACTCTGTAGTATAATTTCAGATCAGGTATTTTATGCCTCCTGTTTCACTTTTCTTGCTTAGTATTGCTTTGGCTATTCTGGGTCTTTTATTCTTTCAAATGAATTAAGAGTTGTTATTTCCAATTCTGTGAAGAATGTCGTTAGTATTTTGACGGGGATTGCACTGGATATGTATATTGCTTTTGGTAGTAGGGCCATTTTGACAATACTAATTCTGCCTTTCCAAGAACATGGAATTCATCTTCTAAGGACTTCAACTTCTTTCTTCAATGTTCTATCATTTTCATGTTAGAGTTCTTTTACTTCCTTGGTTAGATTAATTCCCAAGTATTTTATTTTCTGAGGTTATTGTGAATGGGATGGTTTTCCTGATTTCTTCCTCAACTGAATCACTGTTGGGAGTATAGGAAAGCTATTGATTTATGGGTGTTGATATTGTATCCTGCTACTTTGCTAAATTCATTTATAAGTTCTAGAAGTCTTCTGGTGGATTTTTTTCATCTTCTAGGTGAAAAACAGAGATAGTTTGACTTCTTTTCCTATTTTGTATCCCTTTGATTTCCTTTTCTTACTTGATTGCTCTGATATATGTTTCAGGCACTATATTAAATAGGAGTGGTGAGAGTGGACAGCCTGTCTTCTTCCTGAATTTAGTGGAAATGCTTTTAGCTTTTCTCCATTTAGTATGATGTTGGCTTTGGGTTTGTCATAAATGGCCTTTACAATGTTGGGGTGACTTCCTTTGATCTCTAGCTTCTCCAACGTTTTTTAACATGAATGGGTGCTAGATTTTAGCAAAGGCATTTTTTACATCTATTGAGATGATCATGTGATTTTTGTTCTTAATTCTGTGTAAGTAATGAATCACATTTATTGATTTGCATATGTTGAACCAAACTTCCATCCCTGGAATGAAACCCACTTGATCATTGGAATAGAAAACACAAGACAAAGCTACCAACCTATTGCCATCTGATATTTGACAAGGGTGCCAATAATATATTTTGGAGAAAAGACAGCCACTGTTTCAAATGATGCTGAGAAAACTGAATAGCTCTATGTATAAAAATAAAATTACACCCCTATTTTTCACCCTGCACAAAACTCAAAACAAAAATGGATAAAAGACTTAGGATCTAGACCAGAAACCTTACAAGTGCTTGAAGAAAACATAGGGTCAACACTCCATCACACAAGTGACAGCACAGACTTCCTTAACAAGACCCCCAAAGCACAAGAAACAAAACCAACAGTCAGTAAGTGAGACACCATTAAACTAAAAGCCTTCCGCACAGCTAAGGGAACAATTATGCACATGAAGAGAGAGCCCATAGAATAGGAGAAAACCTTGGCCAGCTACTTGTCTGATGGGGTTAACATCCAGAACATATAAAGATCACAAAAAAATTTAACACCAAAAAACAACCCAACCAATAAATGGGCAAAAAACCTAAACAGAAACCTTTCAATAGAACACAAAAGGCTAATAATAAACACATGAAAAAAATGTTCAAGATCTCTAGAAATAAGGGAAATGCAAATCAAAACTATACTAAGATTTCATCTCACTCCAGTCAGAATGGTAATGATCAAAAACACAAATAACAATAAATGCCGGCAAAGTTGTGAGGAGAAAGGAAAACCTATACATTGTTGGTGGGACTGCAGACTAGTACGATTACTCCAGAAAGCAATTTGGAGGTTCCTCAAAAAATTACTGATAGAACCACCACATGACCCAGCTATCCCACTCCTGGGCATTTCCCCCAAAGGACTAAAATTGGCATACTACAGCAACACAGCCACATCAGTGTTTTATGGCAGCACAATTCACAATATCTAAATTATGGAATCAACCCAGATGTCAATGGATGAATAGATTAAGAAACTGGGGTCTATATACACCATTAAAAAGAGCTAAATTATGGCATTTGCTGCTAATGGATGGAAATGGAGAATATCATGCAAAGTAAAATTAGCCAAACTCAGAAACACAAAGGTCAAATGGTTTTTTTCCTCATATGCAGAAGCTAGGGTAAAATAAAGAAAGTGGGAGGGAAGGTTAAGATTACATAAAGAACCAATCGAATATAAATTAATGGGTAAGTGAAAGGAAGTCTAGTAGGCTAGAGGAAGAAGTGGGGAGGATGAGAAGGAAAACAGGGGATCTTGAAAGAAATTGATTTCCATGCATCAATGAGTGTGTTGGGATGAAGCCAACCACTATGTAAAAATCCTAAAGCTCTAATATTTTTCAAACTTCCAAAACTCAGTAGAAGGAAAGAAATAATTGAGAGGAGAGCCAAAAATCAATGAACATGAGAGTAAACAATACAAGGATCAACGAAACAAAGAGTTGGTTCTTTAAAAAGAGAAACAAGATTGATAAGCCCTTAGCCAAACTTAAAAAAAAAAATAAGAAAGACGAAGAAAGGAGACCAAAATTAATAAAATTAGAGATGAGAATGGAGAAATTTCCACAGACATCACAGAAACCCAAAGGATCATTTGGGACTATTTCAAAAACTTAAACTACAATAAACTGGAAAATCTAGAAGAAATTAATACATTGTAGACAGATCTGACCTGCAGAAACTGGATCAAGACGACACAGCAAACCTTAACAGAACAGTAACTGGCAATGAGATGGAAAGCTTTTTATTACTGCTTCTAACAAAGATAAGCCCAGGTCAGATGAATTTTCAGCTGAATTTTACAAAAACCTTTCAAGAAGAATGCCAATAATTCTAGATTTTTTTCCATGAAACGTAAGGGGATGAAAGACTTCCAAAGTTATTCTATGAAACTAGTATCACCCACTCATACCAAAACCAGATGAGAACACATCAAGGAAAGAAAACTACAGACCAGTATCCTGTTGAACTTAGATACAAAAATATACAATAAATATCAGCAAATCATGTTCAACAACATACTAAGAAGATTGCACATCATGGCCAAGTTGGTTTTGTTCTAGATGCAAGGATGGCTTAACATATGCAAATCAATAAATTTAGTTCATCATGTAAGTAGAATTAAGGGCAAAAATCCCTTAAATCATCTCAATCGATGCAGAGAAGGCTTTTAAGAAAATCCACATCCATTCATGATAAAAACACTGAAGAAACTAGATACAGATGGAACCTACCTCAATATCATAAAGACTATGAAAACCCCAAATCCAAGCTCATAGTAAATGGGGAAAAAATTAAAGCATTTCCTTTAAAATCTGGAACAAGACAAGGATGTCCATGCTCTTACTCCTATTTAATACAGTGCTAGAAATTCTACTCAGAGCAATTAAGAGAAGGAAATAAAAGATTAAAAATTGGAAAGAAAGAAGTCATTTTATCACTGTTTGCAGATGATATGATCCTATACATAGAAGATTTAAAAAAAAAAAAAGCCTCCACCAAAAGACTGTTATAGCTAATACACAAATTAGAGTAGCAGGTCACAGGTCACAAAATCAGCATACAAAAATCAATAGCTTTCCTATACACCAAAAAATGTATCTGCTGAGAAAGAAATCAGGAAAACAAAGCCATTCACAATAGCCTCAAATAAATAAATAAAATTCCTAGGAATACATCTAACCAAGGAGATGAAAGACCTCTACAATGAAAATTATAGAACACTGAAGAAAGAAACTGAAGATTTCAGAAGATGGAAAGACCTCCCATGTTCAGAGATAGACAGAATTAATATTAAGCAATATACAGATTCAGTGCAATCTCCATCAAAAGACCAATGACATTCTTCACAGAACTAGAATTTTTAAAAAGTCCTAAAATTAATTTGAAACAAAAAAATACCTAGAATAGCCAAAGCAATTCTAAGCCATAAAAAAAGCAATGCTGCAGGCATCACAAAACCTGATTTCAAATTATACTACAGAGCTATAGTAATAAAAACTGCAAGGTACTGGCATAAAAACAGACACATAGGGCTAGAGCTGTGGCTTAGTGGTCAAGCACTTGCCTGGCACATGTGAGGCAATAGGTTTGATCCTCAGCACCCCATAAAGGTAAAGATAAACATATCATGTTCATTTAAACACACACACCAAAAAAAAAAAAAAAAAACCCAGACACATAGACCAATGGTACAGAAGACATGGACAAACCCACACATCTATAGTCATCTGATCCTTGACAAAGGTTCCAAAAGCATACATTGGAGAAATGCCTTTTTTAAAAGGAAAACTGGTTATTCATATGTAGAAGAATAAAACTAGACTCTAATCTCTCTCTCTGCATGAAAATTAACTCAAAAGGGATCAAAGACTTAGGAATTGGACCAGAGACCAACAATGTAGGGCCAACACTCTAGTATATAGGCACACAGGCAGCTACTTTCTTAATAAGATCCCTCATCTCAGGAAATAATGTCAAGAATTAATAAACAAGATGATATCAAAATGAAAAGCTTCCTCACAGCAAAGGAAACAATTAGAAATGTGAAGAGAGGACCTATAGAATGGAAGAGACTTTGACAGCTATTCTTTTGACAGAGGATTAATATACAGGATATATAGAGAGGTCAAAAAGCTTTATACCAAAAAAAAAATCAAATAACCCAATTAATAAGTGGGCAAGTAAATTAAACAGACACTTCTCAAAAGAAATACAAATGGTTAATAAATACATGAAAAAATGTTCAACATCATTAACAATTAGGGAAATACAAATCAAAACTACACCAAGATTACGAATTACACCATCAAGAATATGAAAAATAATAAATGCTGGAGAGGATATGGAGAAGAAGGAACTATCTGCTACAGTATTGATGGGATTGTAAATTAGTACAACCACTATGGAAATGTGTATGGAATTTCCTCAGAAGACCAGGCATATGACCCAGGTACACCACTCCTTAGCATTTAACCTAAAGAATTAAAGTCATCTCAGATACGTAGAGTGATACGTACATACCCAATTCACAACGGGCAAACTATGGAACCACCGTAGGTGTGCATCAATGGATGAATGAATAAAGAAAATGTGGTGTATATAAACACTGGAGTTTTATTCAACCAGAAAGAAAAAGGAAATTACATCATTTGCAGGAAAATGAACGGAACTCAGAAAGTCAAAGGTCATATGTTTTCTCTCATATGTGGAAGCTAGAGAGGAAAAGGGGGGGAAAGGGGGGGGGTAGCAGGGATTTCATGAAAATCAAGGGAGATCAGTAGAGGAAAGAGACCAGGGGGTGAGAAGTGGAGAGGGAAGGGGAAGCGCTGGGGAGTGATGGTGGCCAAATTATACTGCTATATTGTGTGCGTGTGCAGACATGTAACAACAAATCCCACCACTGTGTACAACTATAATACATCAATTTCAAAAGGGGGGGAGATGGGGGGAAGGGCTGGGCAAGCTCGACCATCTGCTGCAGTGTTGCGAGCGGGTCTGGTCTGTTAAATGCCAGGCATTGTGCCTGGCTGTCACCCACATTAACTCAAATGCCCAGTCAACCCAGGGAGCAGGCGATGGGGAAGGTTCAACAGTGCACTGATCTGGACAGAGTGAGAGCAGCCCAATGCCTGCCCCCTCAGGACTGCCCCCACCCACAGCAGCTGAGGAGCAGGACCCAGGTTCCTGGGAGTGGCAGGCTCTGCATGATCACAGCACCTATGGTTTCTAGCCACTGTGGCCAGCCACAGGTCCCAGACCCACTGTGTGGCTACACATGGAGGCACCTCTTGCAACGTGCATACAGGTGACTCACCCCATGCTGTGACAGTGGTGGGTGGCAAGGCTGCTACTGGGTTTCTCAGAATCCTGAGCCTCAGAGATTCAGAGAAAGTCCACTGGTCCGTGTGCAGCTAGAGATGTTAACCACAGAACTGGTGCAGGAAGCCAGGTGAGAGCTGGTTCAGTCAGGCAGAGATGGCCCTCTCTGCTCTGGGAAGGACAGGCCACAGGCAGGACGCAAATGTCAGACCATCCCCCCACATGGAGGAGGCTTAGGGAGGGGAGGCACAATGCGCTGGGAGGGCGTCCAGAACCCAGGTCAGCTCTGCTGGGTTCCCTGGGAACAAACCAGCCCTGGCTTCATGGCATCTCCCCTCCTGCTCACCCAGGAGCCATGGGTAGACACTCCCCACCCCAACACTGTTTCTCCATCTGAAAAATAAAGGGACTGAGAGGAGAACTGTTCTTTTTTTCAAACTTTTTTTTTTTTTTAACCACAACCCACAGTAGGAAGTAATCCCAGTGGCTTAGGAGGCTGAGGCAAGAGGATCAGGAGTTCAAAGTCAGCCCCAGCAACTTAGTAAGGCCCTAAACAACTCAAAAAGACCCTGTTTCTAAATAGAATATTTAAAAAAGGGCTGCGATGTATCTCAGTGGTTAAGCACCTCTGAGTTCAATGCCCAGCACCCCAAAAAAATATGATGTATACATAGGACAGGATTACTCTTGCTACTATATGATACATGAGTCCCTAAATGTCAGTGCCTTACAACAAATGCTCATTTCTCACGAATGTCCATGTGATGTTTGCTTGGTTTTCCTGGCTCCCCTCCACACAGTGATTCAGGGACCCAGCCAATGTGAGGCTCCATCATCCTCTAGGACTCAGAGGATGTCGGACTCAAACTAACCCAGAAGCAAAATGTCAAGTTCAATCTTATTCTACTGGTGACAACAAGTCCCCCAGGGGTCTGGGTATGGTCATCCTGGCAGGATGGCACCTCCCTATAGACAAAGGACCACAGATGTGGCCACTGGTCAATAGCCATACTACACCCTGAGCTCCAAACACACACACACACACACACACCCACCCCTGAAGTAGGTTCATGAGACTTCCTCATGCTACAGAGTTGCCTTGTGATTCTGATGCCTTCTACTGTTTTCCTCTGTTCTATCCTATTTTATTCTATTCTATTTTTGTAAGTGCTGATGTGACCCAATGAGTTAGTCTTATGACCCATCAATGCCTGTAGTTTAAAAATGCAGATGATTCTGTAAGGAAACGACCAGAATATTATACAACTGTAGAATGTACAGAGCTCAGTGGCCACACATCTTGAAGGAGACTTTCATCCAAGAAAAGAGTTGTCACTCAGAGGAAGAAGTGAACCAGTAAAGGTGAATTTTATCCCAAGAGAGATCAGGATGTGCCCTAATCCAGCCAAAGAAGGGAGGTGGAGTCAGAAGTCCAGAGGCAGAAGGCATCATAGAGGCCCAGAAAGGGAATTTCTGGGACACCTCAAACTACTGACTGACAGAAGTCAAAATGATTCAAATAGTAAGTTTAACAAATTGACTTGAAGAATCCCAGATTCCAGAGGTCTGGGGGTATAGCTCAGTGGTAAAAATCTTGCCTGACATACATGAAGCCCTAGGTTTAGTCCTCAGCACCATCAAAAACATTAAAAAAAAAAGAAAGAAAGAAAAATTCCACATTTCCTGATGCCAAGTAAACACAGCACCATTTTTCAAATTTATTTATTTATTTTGGTGCTGGGGAGTAAACCAAGGAGCACTCAACCTCGGAGCCACATCCCCAGCCCTTTTTATATTTCATTTTGAGACAGGGTCTTGCTAAGTTGCTTAGAGCCTCACTAAGTTGCTGAGGCTGGCCGTGAACTCAGGACCATCCTGCCTCAGCCTCCTGAGCTGCTGGGATTACAGGTATGTACCACCACACCTGGCTTCATTTTATTAATTTCAAGCCACACATCCCAGCTGCAAATGAGCCAGGGCTACTTATGTTTTATGTCTACACAGCAGGTAGAAACAAGTCTGGAATCAAACTTTCCCCAAGAGCCTGGCTCTGAAGTCACACATGTCCAGGTGTGATTCTTAGCAGACTGTCTTGGTCAAGTTTAATCTCTCTGAGCCTCAGTTCCCCTATCAGCTAACAGGAGTTGCAATACATCCCTGCAGGGGTCACAGTGAGGACGGAATAGGAGGCAGGTCTGTGACACATCAGAGATTCAGTCAACTTTCATGTGAGAAACCACTTTCCCCTAAGCAGCTGCAGTTTTCCTACCCTCCTCGATGTGGGTATGTGACAGGCCAGTTCTTAGTCACTTCCTGCCTCCATGCGCCCTCTGTTCCTTCCACCTGTATAAATCTCACCCCCACCACATTGCCAACCCCAGAGTCTGGGAGTTTGATTGACCTTCTGTGCACTAGGGACAGGTCCGCTGTTGAGGACTTGGCGCAGGGCCTCTGAGACTCTCCCACCCCGGGATTCCTCACCCACCCGATCACCATCTGCACCAGCAAACAGGCTCCTCTGGAGAGCTGAGGGCGTGGGAGCTGTATCTGTGAAGTGCAGCCTCTTTCAATGAAGTTATCTTCTATCAAGTGTCAATCTCTAAACCTCCTGTGACAATCAGGAGCTGTTCATTCTACTCCAGACAAAAACCACTTAATTAAACTCATTGGGGTCAGTGCTTGCTTTCCAAGTCTGACTCACTGCCCCAGTTTGCCCAAGCAGGAAAGTGTGGGCGCCCAGTTTGCCGTGCCTTAACACAGAGCTGGGAACCCCTTGTGTCTACTGGAGAGGATGTGGTTTTTGTAAGGAGAAAGTCCTGCTGGGGCACCTCAGATCCAGCCTCAGACCCAAGGCCATGAGGCCAGTCAGGTGCAGGTCGTGCCACCAGACAGGAGTGACGGAGGTCGAAGTCCTGCACCCCCAGTGAGCCTTCAGTTTCCTCATCTGCAAAATGGGATGACAAGCCCCTCTCCTTGGAGAGTCATAGAATCCAATGAGATGGTTGAGGAAAGAACTCTCCAGGTCAGTGTCCTGGGACCAGCAGCCGTGGGGGAGGGGGAAGGGGCACATTCTCAGTGGCCAGGGCAGCTTTGCCAGAGAGGGAAGCACGTATCTCAGATCCCTGCCAGCTGCAAAACCAAAACAAGCCCTACAGCCCCGCCCAAGGCAGGGTGGGACACCAGCCCTGAGGGGGAGAACGGCAGAGCTCTGATCCTTCGAGGAGCAAGGGAGGGAGCCAAAAGCAAGCCCAGGACTGCAGGTGGCCAAGGACGGTGTGGAGCCGATCTGGGATGAAATGTCTCCTCTGAGGACAGAGCCCATACTGTCCCACCTCCACGCTATCAACCTAAGGTGACTCAAACTGAGAGTGGGTACTCATTTTTATTCGGGGAGAGGTGTTGTTTTTTCATTAACTTCCATCTATATTTAGCATATTTCCCCAGCAGGGAGAGGCCTATGCAGCCAAGGTTTCTGGGCTGGGGCTGTGAGCGCTTTCCAGGGCTGAGCTCATCTGGTCATCACAACAACTCCGTGAGGTAGGAACTATTATTCCATTTTAGGGAAGAGACAACGGAGGCATGGAGGGGTGAAGTTACTGGTCTAGGGTCTCATGGTAAGTTGGCAGAGATAAGTTGTCAACCCCGGCTGGCTCCCTCCACCTTGGGACTTCCTGTCAGAGAGGCTGAAACAAGGGCAGCAGGAAAGGCCACCTCACTCCCTCCATGACCACAGTGGCCATGTCTCTACAAGGGGCCCAGCTTTCCACATGGGGAGTCCTGCTGGGGTTCTGGCATCCAAACCAGAGACCTGCCAGTTCTCCCAATACACAGCGAAAGGATCACATGAGAAATGCTCTGAAAGGAGGTTCTCTCTGAAGCCCCTCTCACAGGACCTCTTATGGCAACGCACCCACCACCCCTCATGACTGGCCCGAGAGGGCTGCCTCCACTCAGCCCCAGTTAGGTCGGTTATAAAATCAATATAAAATCAAAGCACATCAAGACTTAGTGGTGTCTCTCAAATACATGGAAACCCCCTGCAACCCTGACATCATCTGACACGATCCAAAGACAAACTTTTAAGGAAGGGATGGCAAACTTGCAATGAGACCTAATGTGATTTGTGAGGTTCACTCAGTCTTGAAATTTAGGTGATAGTTGTCAATCCTTAAAAAAAAAAAATCATTTGAAAATCAGGACTTCCAGTGGCTTAACTCCTGGGAAGCTTGGTCCCTGGGGTTAAGCCAGACACCAACATGGATGAGCCAGGGGACCTCAGGCTCCACTCCCAGGCTCTCAACCCACTGATACTGCCGATGACCAGTCCTGCTGTTGAAGTATAACATTAAAGAAGCACACCAAGGGCTAGGTTAGTGGCTCAGAGATAGAGCACTTGCCTAGCATGCATGAAGCACTGGGTTCGATCCTCAGCACCACATAAAATAAAAAATATTGTGTCCACCTGTATCTAAAAAATAAATATTAAAAAAAAAGAAGCATGCCAAGGCAAGCATATAAGGCAGAGTTTACTTAGAAGGGGTAGCAGACTTCTCCTGGGAGGGAGAAGAAGCCCATAGCTGGTATCCCGGTATCAGAAGAAGTGAGATGTTCTGCCCTTTTTATATGTCCTAGGCTTCCTTTGTTCTCCTGCTCTCTTACCCTTATTTCTCTTCTTCCTTGGGACATGGAGAGGCCCAAGAGATGCTCCTGTGGGATGGCCAAAAGCAGCTGATGGATGGAAGGGGGAAGGGCAGGATGGAGCAGCCCAGGACACATTAACATCTTTATAACTCCCTGCAGGGAGGGCAATTCCTGGGACAGGTGACTTTAGCAACAGGTCAGAAAAAGGGCAGGTTATCTTGCTAGGGTGCAGGAAGAGCTCTGAAGGAATTAACATTTCAAGGCCTCCATTCTCTAGATCTGACCCTAGCCTGTCTGCCTAATTATGGCTTCACCACCACCACTGCACTGAGCAGAGAAGCCATGTTGGCCAGGCCCATTCTAGGTTTCCTGGAGGCCTCCATTTACCTACATGCTATTTCTGCTCCTGTAGTTTAAAAAAAATATATACACACACACACACACACACACACACATATATATATGTATGTATATATACATATGTATATGTATATGTATGTAGTTGGACACAATACCTTTATTTTATTTATTTATTTTTATGTGGTGCTGAGGATAGAACCCAGCACCTCACACGTGCTAGGCAAGTGCTCTACTGCTGAGCCACAACCCCAGCCCCTCTGCTCCTGTATGTTTTCTTTCTTTTTTTTTTTTTTTAATTAATTGGCAGCCTATTTTTTTTAACTGAGTAAGAATTTAAAGATCTTGAGGACCACCCCTTCTGACCAGTGGACTACAGAGGGAGCTGAGATCCAGCCAGACCACCCACACCAGCCCACATGGGATCCAGGTTCTCAGTAAGCCCCGTCCAACCCTCCCCTGGCAGGGCAGACACCTGCAGAGCCTAGCCTCTGGTGCAGGACCGCCCCTTCCAACCAGCAGACTATCCCTGGAGGTCAACCCAGTGGCTCAGATCGATCCATTCCTGCTTGTGATGGTCCCAGGCACACAGCAGGCCTGGCCTACCCTGCCCCCAGGTGGAGGTGGGTGTCAGACACCCACCAGAGCCTAGCCTCTGGTGCAGGACCACCCCTTCCCATCAGTAGGTCCAGCCCAGCAACCCAGATCCACCCACTCCAACTTACACAAGAGGATGCAGCAGCATTCATTGAGAGTCACCAGCAGGGTCTGGAGGCCCAACATCAAGCTGAGGTATAGACAATCTGCACGTACTACAAGAATATAGGGAAGAAACTGTAATATCTCAGATCCACAACACAAGAAAGGAAGACGCATAGACAACATGAAAAAACAAGGGAGGAAAGTACCCAATTAAACCAGATCCCATGAACAGTGAATTTGATGAAATGTCAGAGAAGGAGTTCGGGAGGTTCATAATTAAAATGATCTGTGAGTTAAAGAATGAGCTAAGGGAGCAAACACAGGCAAAAACTGATCACTCCAACAATGAGATAAGAGAGCAAATACGGATAGCAAAAGATTACTTCAAGAGATAGACTCTGAAAAAAAATTAATGAAATGAAGGATAATAAATCAAATAAAAAACTCAATAGAAAGCATAACCAAGAGTCTAGATCACTTGGAAGAAAGAACCTCAGATAATGAAGACAAAGTATACAATCTGGAAAATAAAGCTGATCACACAATGAAAAAAGTTAGAAACCATAAACAGAAAATCCAAGAATTATGGACAGCATCAAAAGTCCAAATATAAGAGTTATTGGTATAGAGGAAGGCACAGAGTTTCAAACCACAGGAATGCACAATCTCTCCAATGAGATAATATCAGAAAATTTCCCAAGCATGAAGAACGAATTGGAAAACCAAATACATGAGGCTTACAGGACACCAAATTACAATAGATGTACACCAAGGCACATTAAAATGAAAATGCCTAGCATACAGAATAAGGATAGAATCTTAAAAGCCACAAGAGAGAGGAATCAGATCACATAGGGGGAGACCAGTTCGTATCTCAGATTTTTTAACCCAGACCCTCAAAGCCAGGAGATCGTGGAACAACATATACCAAGCTCTGAAAGAAAATAGATGCCAACCAAGAATCTTATATCCAGAAAAACTAAACTTTAGATATATGATGATGAAATAAAAACCTTTTCGATAAACAAAAGTTAAAAGAATTTACAAGTAGAAAGCCTGCATTACAGAACATCCTCAGCAAAATATTCCAAGAAGAGGAAATGAAAAACAATGATGAAAATCAGCAGAGAGAGAGATTACACTAAGGAAAATCTAATCAAAGGAGAAAGGAACTCACATTAAATATCAAAAATAAACAAAAATGGCTGGGAATACAAATCATGTCTCAATAGTAACCCTGAATGTTAATGGCATAAACTCACCAATCAAAAGACACAGACTAGCAGACTTGATCAAAAAAAAAAAAAAGGGACCCAACAATATGGAGCCTCCAAGAGACTCATCTCCTAGAAAAAGACATCCACAGACTGAAGGTGAAGGGTTGGGAAAAATCATTCCACTCACATGGACTATGGAAGAAAGCAGGGGTTTCCATCCTCATATCAAATAAGGTAGACTTAAAAAAAATCAATCAAAAAGGATAAAGACGAACATTACATACTGCTCAAGGGAACCATACACCAAAAACACTTAACAATTATAAATATATATGCCCCAAACAATGGAGCATCTACAATCAAACTCTTCTCAAGTTCAAGAGTCAAATAGAGGTGTGGGTGACTTTAACACACCTCTTTCCTCACTAGATAGACCTTCCAAACAAAAGCTGAATAAAGAAACTATAGAACTCAATAATACAATGAATAACTTAGACTTAACTGACATATATAGAATATTACATCCTTCAACAAGAGAATACACTTTCTTCTCAATAGCACATGGAACCTTCTCTAAAATAGACCATATACTATACCACAAAGAAACTCTTAGCAAATGTAAAAAAAGTAGAGATACTACCCTGTATTCTATCAGATCATAATGGAATGAAATTAGAAATCAATAATAAAATAAGAAATAAGATCTACTCCAACACCTGGAGACTAAATAAATGCTACTGAATGAACAATGGGTTACAGAAGACATCAAGGAGGAGATTAAAAGGTGTTTAGAGGTGAATGAGAACACAGATACAACATATCGAAATCTCTGGGACACTATGAAAGCAGTTTAAAGAGGACAGCTCATTGCATGGAGTTCATTCCTTAAAAGAATAAAAAGTCAACAAATAAATGACTTAACATTACATCTCAAAGCCCTAGACAAAGAACAACAAATCAACACCAAAAGCAATAGAAGACAGAAAATAATTAAAATCAGAGCTGAAATCAATGAAATTGAAGTAAACAATTGAAAAAATTGATAGAATAAAAAGTTGGTTCTTTGAAAAATTAAATAAAATTGACAAACCCTTAGCCATGCTAACGAAGAGAAGGAGAGAGAAAACTCAAATCACTAACATATGTGATGAAAAAAGAAATGTCACAACAGTCACTGCAGAAATAAAGATAATTAGAAATTATTTTGAAAACTTGTACTCCAATAAAATAGAAAATATCGAAGGCATCAACAAATCTCTAGAGTCATATAATTCGCCCAAATTGAATCAGGATGATATACACAATTTAAACAGATCAATTTCAAGTGACTAAATAGAAGACAAAATCAAAAGTCTACCAACCAAGAAAAGCCCAGGACCGGATGGATACACAGACGAGTTCTACAAGATGTTTAAAGAAGAACTAATATGAATACTGTGATTTATTTCATGAAATAGAAAAAGAGGAAGCACTTCCAAACTCATTCGACAAGGCCAATATCACTCTGATTCCAAAACCAGGCAAAGACATATCAAAAAAAGAAAATTTCAGATCAATATCTCTAATGAAGACAGATGCAAAAATTCTCAATAAAATTATGGCAAATCAAATACAAAAACATATCAAAAAGATTGTGCACCATGATCAAGTGGTATTCATCCCAAGGATGCAAGGTTGGTTCAACATACAAAAATATAAATGTAATTCATCACATCAATAGATTTATACATAAGAATCATTATCATCTCAATAGATGCAGAAAAAGCATTTGACAAAATACAGCACCCCTTTATGATCAAAACACTAGAAAAACTAGGGATAACAGGATCATATCTCAACATCATAAAGGTTATCTATGCTAAGCCCCAAGTCAACCGCATTCTAAATGGAGAAAAATTGAAGGCATTCACTCTAAAAACTGGAACAAGACAGGGATGCCCTCTTTCACCATTTCTAATTAACATAGTTCTTGAAACACTGGCCAGAGCAATTAGACAAAAGAAATCAAAGGGATACACATAGGAAAAGAAGAACTCAAATTGGCACTGTTTGCCGATGATAGGATTCTATACCTAGAAGACCCTAAAAGTTACACCAGAAAACTTCTAGAACTAGTAAGTGAATTCAGCAAAGTAGCAGGATATAAAATTGACACCCATAAATCAAAGGCATTTCTGTGTATCAGTGACAAATCCTCAGAAAGGGAAATGAGAAAAAACTACCCCATTTACAATAACCTCAAAAATAATACTTGGGAATCAACTTAACGAAAGAGGTGAAAGATCTATATAATTAAAATTACAGAACCATAAAGAAAGAAGTCAAAGAAGACCTTAGAAGATGAAAAGATCTACCTTGCTCTTAGATAGGCAGAATTAATATTATCAAAATGACCATACTTCCAAAAGCACTACGTAGATTAATGCAATTCTCATCAAAATCTCAATGACATTCCTCATAGAAATAGAAAAAGCAATCATGAAATTCATCTGGAAAAATAAGAGACCCAGAATAGCTAAAGCAATCCTTCGCAGGAAGAATGAAGCAGGTGGCATCACTGTACCAGACCTTAAACTATACTATAGAGCAATAGTAACAAAAACAGCATGGTATTGGCACCAAAACAGGCTAGTAGACCAATGGTACAGAATAGAGGACACAAAGACTAACCCACAAAATTACAATTATCTTTTGTTAGACAAAGTCACCAAAACATGCACTGGAGAAAAGATAGCATCTTCAACAAATGGTGCTGGGAAAACTGAAAATCCATATGCAACAAAATGAAACTAAACCCCTCTCTCTCACCATGCACAAAACTCAACTCAAAATGGATCAAGGACTGTTTATAAAATCAACACCCATGAATGTCCGTGGGTTCTGTTATTATAGTGTCCTGGTTTACTTGAGGCACTTTCCTCCCTTATTTTCTCATGTTGTCTGTGTGTCTTCCTATCTTGTGGTGTGGAGCTGAGCTACTACAGTTTCTTCATAGGAATAAAACCAGAGACCTTGTGTCTAACAAAAGTAAAAGTAGGCCTTAATCTCCATCATGTGGGATTAGGCCCCAACTTCCTTAATGAGGCTCCTGTGGCACAAGAATTAAATTCAAGAATCAATAAGTGAGATGGACTCAAACTAAAATTTTCTCCTCAGCAAAAGAAACAATCTGTTGAGGTGAACAGAGAGCCTACATCTTGGGAGCAAATCTTTACCCCTCACACATCAGATACAGCACTAATCTCAAGGGTATATAAAGAACTCAAAAAGCTAAGCACCAAAAAAACAAATAACCCAATCAATAAATAGGCCAAGGACCTGAACAAACACTTCTCAGTAGATGATGTACAATCAATAAATATATGAAAAAAATGTTCCTCATCACTAGCAATTAGAGAAATGCAAATCAAAACCACTCTGAGATTTCATCTCACTTCAGTCAGAATGGCAGCTATTATGAAGACAAACAACAATAAATGTTGGCGAGGATGTGGGGGAAAAGGTACACTCATACACTGCTGGTGGGACTGCAAATTGGTGCAGCCAATATGGAAAGCAGTATGGAGATTTCTTCAAAAATTGGGAATGGAAGCATCATTTGACCTAGCTATCCCTCTCCTTGGTCAATACTCAAAGGACTTAAAAATAGCATACTACAGGGACACAGCCACATCAATGTTTATAGCAGCACAATTCACAATAGCTAAACTGTGGAACCAACCTAGATGCCCTTCAATAGATGCATGGATAAAAAAAAAATGTGGCATATATACACAGTGGAATATTACTCAGCAATAAAAGAGAATAAAATCATGGCATCTGCAGGTAAATGGATGGAGTTAGAGAAGATAATGCTAAGTGAAGTTAGCCAATAACAAAAAACCAAATTATGAATGTTTTCTTTGATATAAGGAGGCTGATTCAGAGTGGGATAGGGAGAAGGAGCATGGGAGGAATAGACAAACTCTAGATAAGGCAGAGGGGTTGGAGGGGACGGTATGGGGCATAGGGTTAGAAATGATGGTGGAATGTGATGATCATTACTATCCAAAGTACATGTGTAAAGACACAAATTGGTGTGAATATACTTCATAGACAACCAGCGATATGAAAAATTGGGCTCTATATGTGTAATAACAATTTTAATGCATCCTACTGACATATAAAATTTAAAAAATAAATAAATAAATAAAGATCTTAAAAGTTTCAACTCAATGAGGTTTGACAGATATTTACATCTGTGTAGCCACAGAAATAAAGAATATTTCTATCACCCCCAAATTTCATTCATGTCCCCAGGTCACGTCCTCCCAGCACCTCACCTGAGGCAATCACTGATCTCTGTTCTGCATCAGGAGTCATGAAGAGAATTTCGCAGGTGTTATTTTGCCTGTCCTCTCCCTCCATGTCCCTTCTGTGAGACCAGCCCACCACTGCAGTCTGCAGCCCTTCCTTACGATGCTAATGGAAAGGTACTGCAAGCACCTATCTGGTTCTTCTCCATTCTCCTTTTGAGGGTACCTGGCAGGATTCGCAGCTGTGGTGAATAAAGCTGAGGGGTAAACCAGCCCCTCAGGGCATCTGCTGAGCTTTCTGCAGCCTCCCCTTCAGGGGTGGAAGAACCCTGACCCTCTCCCAGAGTTCAAAGATCCAGCTGCCCTGGTGAATCCAAGATGGCTGAATAAAGGTGCCCTGTGGGTGACTCTGCCAACGGAAAAATCCCAGGCGCCGAAGGAAAAACTATTTAGAGAAGATGGTGGAGGGAGAACACTGGAAATCAGCCAGGAAGGATGGGAACCCTAAATAGTATGAAGGGCCGAGATGGAAAGCCAACCTAGAGAAGAGAACAAAGCAAACTGCAACTTCGCCCAGCCTCCCTGGCGGGGAAGGGTGCAGGGATGGCATGCTGCCAGGAAAAGGTCAGCAGGAAACACCAAGAACCCCGGCACAGCCGCAGACCATCAGCCCCAACTGCAGAAGAGCTCCAGTCCTCACAGGCTTTAAGTCCAGTTTGAGGGACCAACTGCTATTAAAGCAGCTGCTTTGATCCAAAGAAGGAACACAATTTGGGCCTCCCTTAACCCCCAGAACCCAGCTGTCACCTTCAAGGCTGCAGGGGCTAGCAACCAGGCCACTGAGGACCCCAGAAGCCTTGGGCAAATGCACACCTCACAGGAAGAGGACAGACTCCCCAGCGTCCTGCAGCTCCAGGGAACTAGAAGATGAATTCAGTGAGATGCAAGAGAATACAGAGAGACAATACCAAGAAAGGAAGACAATTAAGGACATGAGTGAGAAAACCACCAAAGAGATAGTATTAAAAATAATAAGAACCACCAATCAAGGAATCCTGGAGCTAATAACTTCAATCAATGAAATAAAATATAACTGAAAGATTCCACCACAGACTAGAGCAAACAGAATAAATAAATTCTGAACTTGAGGACAGGTCTTTTGAATTAAATCAGTCAGATAAAAAAAGAAGAATTAGAAATAATGAAGAAAACCTACAAGACATGTGGCACACCATTAAGCAAACAAATTTTTTGCATAATGGAAATTTCAAAAGGAGGGAAAAAAAAAGAGAAAAGCACTGAAAATATATTTCATGAAAAAAATAGCTGTAAACTTCCCACACCTTCAAAAAGATATGGACATCCACCTACAAGAAGCTCAAAGGACTCCAACTAGACTCGACCAAAATAGACCTTCAAAGTATATTTTATCAGTATGTCAAAAGTATAAAGCAAAGAGAATTCTACAGAGAAGGGTCCAGATACGTGTAAGGAAATACCCAGATTTCTCAGAAGAAACCCTGCAGGCCAGAAGAAAATGGAATAATATATTTAATGTCCTGGAAGGGGGAAAAAAAAAAGACTGCCATCCAAAATATCTTACCCAGCAAAACTGCCCTTCACGAATTAATAATAAAGCATATACCAAATAAGTAGGAACTGAAGGAATTCATCCCCATCTGAACATCCCTACAAGAATTACTTAAGGGAGTCCTACACTAGAAACAAAATATTATAGCTACCATCATGAAAACACATACATATATAGAACTCACCAGGAATAACAGACAACAAACGTAGCATGACAAAAAATGACTGAATCACAAAGATAATAAAAGTAGTGGAAAGGACCAAAAAATATACATAACAGGAGAAAACAACAAAATTGCAGGAGTCAGTTCATACCTAGCAAAAATAATCATAATGCAAATGGATTAAATTCACCAATCAAAAGACATAGACTGGCTGAATGGATTAAAAAATCAAATGCAAATTATATGCTGTGTACACAAAACTCACTTCACTGGTAAAGATACACATAGATTGAAAGTAAAGGGTTGGAAAAAGATATACAATGCGAATGGAAACCAAAAGCAAGCAGAGGTAGTGATATATCAGATAAAACAGACCTTAAGTCAAAAACGGTTTTTAAAAAAAAGACAAAGACGTCATTATATATTGCTAAAAAGGTCAATCCTGCAAGAATATAGAACAATTGTAAACATGTGCACACAGCACAGTTGGGAATTTCAACACCCCCTTTTCCTCAAGGGACAGATCATCCAGACAGAAATTCAATAAAGAAATGTTTGTTTGAACCGTATTCTAGAGCAAATGGACCTAACACACATTGACAGAATATTTCATCTAACACATCTGATTACACATTCTTCTCATCAACACATGGAACATTTTCCAGGGTAGATAACATGTTGAGCAACAAATCAAGTCTCAATACATTTTTAAAAAATGAAATCATATTATATATCTTCTCAGAACACAATGGAATAAAACTGCCTAAGAATAGTGGAAAATATACAAATATATGGAAATTGAATAACATGTTCCTAAATAAGCAACAGATAACTGAAGAAATTAAAAGGGAAATTAAAAATTCTTGAAACAAATGAATGGTGACAACATGTCACCAGAAACAGGATTCAGAGGGAAATTTATGCCAGAAAATGCAAACATCAAAAAAAAAACAACATAAAAATGTTTTAAATAAGCAAACTAACAATGCACTTCAAAGACTTAGAAAAGAACTAAATCTAAAATTGGCAGAATAAAAATAAGAGTAGAAATAAAATCAAAGTTTTAAAAATACAAAAGATGAATGAAGCAAAGTGTTGATTTTTCTCAAAGGAAAAGTGACAACCAAGAAAAAGAGTGAAGATTCAGTGATTTCGGTGGCTAAGGCAAGAAGATTCCAAGTTCAAGGCCATCCTCCACAACTCAGTGAGACCCTAAGCAATTTGTCAAGACCACCTGTCTCAAAATTTAAAAAAAATAATGATAATAAAAAGGGCTGGGGATGTGGCTCAGTGGTTAAGCACCTGTGGGTTCAATCCCTGGTCCTCCAAAATTAAATAAATAAATAAATAAATAAAATCAGGTGAAAATGGAGACAACTAATAAGTACAAAGGATCATAAGAAACAAAGTAATTATATGCTAAAAAATGGAAAACCTAGAGGAAATGGATAAATTTATGAATACATACAACCTACTAAAATTGAACAAAAATGGAATATAAAACATGCACCTATCAATAATGAATATGATATTGAGGTAAAGACACTGAAGCAGTAATTAAAAGTCCCATCTTAAAAAAAAAGTCTGGAAACTGATAACTTTACTGCTGAATTTTACAAAACATTTAAAGAAAAACTAATTCCAATTCTTCCTAAACTAGTTCACAAAATTAAAATGGAATTTCATCAAACTCTTCTTACAAGGCCATTATTGCCCTGGTAACAAAACCAGACAAAGGTGCCAAAAAATCCAAAACAAAAAAACAAATAGCAGACCCACATGCTGTTGAACACAGATGTAAAAATTCTCAATAAAATACTAGCAAACTGAATCCAAAGTACATCAAAAAATATCATACCCCACCATCAAAGTGGGATTCATTGCAGGATGCAAGAATGATTCAACATACACAAATCAACAAATGGGACACCAACAGAATGAAGGTCAAAACCTAACATGAGCATCTCAATAGATGCAGAAGAAACAATCAGTAAAACTCAACATCCCTTATTTATAAAAAGCTCTCAGCAAATCAGATATAAAAGAAACATACCTCGAAAATATTAATCACGAAAAACTCACAGACAATATCATCCTGAATGAGGAAAAACTGAAAGCACTTCCTCTTAAGATCTGGAATAAGACCAGATGTCCACTTTCACTGCTAGTATTTAATTTGGAAGTCTTGGCAAGTGAAAGAGAAGACATCCAAATTGGAAAGAAGTTAACTTATCCCATATTCATGATCATAAGAATTGTGAAAATGACCAAACTACCCAAAGATTGGATACAAAATACCAATGACTTTATTCACACACAAAAAAAGAAATCTTAAAATTCAGATGGAACCACAGAAGACCCAGAATAGCTAAAGCAATTCTAAATAAAATAAGACTGGAGGCATCATAATATCAGACCTCATAACATGCCACAAGGTATAGTAACTAAAACAGCATGATACTGACATAAAAACAGACATAGACCAATGAAACAGAATCGAGAGCCCAGAAATTAATCCACACATGCTCAGGCAATGATTTTTGTCATGGTACCAAGAATGTCAGTTTCTTCAAGAAATGGTGGTGGCAAAATTGTACATACATATGCAGAAGAACGAAACCAGATTCCTTCCTCTAACCAGACACAGAAAACAACTTGAAATGAATCAAAGGCTTACACGGAAGACCTGAAAATTTGAAGCTACCAGAAGAAAACATAGGGGAAATGCTTTGGAATATTGGTATAAACAATGATTTTATTTTTAAATCAGACCCCAAGAACACACAAAGCAAAGTGAAAATGGACAGATGGGATTATATCAGACTAAGAAGGTCCTGCACAGCAAAGGAAGCAATCAACAGAGACAACCTGAAAGCCAATCACAGTGGCTCACGTCTGTAATCCCAACTACTTGAGAGGCCAATTTAGAGAAATCACAAGTTCGAGGCCAACCTCCATCAAAATTAAAAGATAATTTTAAAAGCAAAAACAGCCCAATCAATAAATGGGGGGGGGGGGAAGAACCAAACAGAAATTTCTCAAAAAAAAAAAAAAAGAAAGAAACACAATGACCAAGAAATTCATGAAAAATGTTCAACATCACCAGCACTCGAGGATATGCAAATCAAAATTATACTAAGATTTCATTTCACTCCAGTCAGAGTGGCAATTATCAAGAACACAAATAATAAATGCTGGCCAGGATGTGGGGGCAAAGGTATACTTATACATTGTGGGTGGGACTGCAATTTAGTATAACCACTATGGAAATGGAGTGTGGAGACTGCTTAAAAAACTAGGAGTGGAACCACTCCTCATATTTATCCAAAAGGTCTAAAATCAGCAAACTATAGTGATACAGCCACTTCAATGTTTATACCAGCATAATCACAGTAGTCAAATAATGGAATCAACTCAGATGCCCATCAATAGATGACAGGATCAAGAAAATGTGGTATATATAAACAAAGGAGTTTTACTCAGCCATAAAATAAAAAATAACAGCATTTGCCAGTAAATTAATGGAAATGGATAAAATCATGCTAAGTGAAATACACTAGACTCAGAAAATCAAAGTTAGAAAGTTTTCTCTCATATGTGAAAGCTAGAGCAAAATAAGGGAAAAAAGGCTTTGAGGGATATCATAAAAATATAGGAAAGATCAGTAGAGTAGATTTAGGAGGGAGGGAAGGAAAGGAGAAGATAATTGGAATGAATTTATGAAATCATGTTATGTTGGGCTGGGGATGTGGCTCAAGCGGTAGCGCGCTCGCCTGGCATGCGTGTGGCCCGGGTTCGATCCTCAGCACCACATACAAAGATGTTGTGTCCACCGAAAACTAAAAAAAATAAACATTAAAATTCTCTCTCTCTCTCTCTCTCTCTCTCTCTCTCTCTCTCTCTCAAAAAAAAAAAAATCATGTTATGTTCACATATAAGGATACCAAAGGGAATTTCACTTTTAAGAAGTGAAGAAAGAAAGTTAAATAAAGCAGGGAGATTTGGGGAGGGACCACTGGAGAGGAAGAATAGGGAGGGATGAGGCTTAAAATCAAATTCCTTGCATGTGTGATTTTGTCAAAATGAACCCAAGTACTATGTATAATTATGATGCTCTAATAAAAATGTAAGATAAAAAATCTGGGGATGTAGCTCAGTAATAGAGCATCCCCGAGTTCAATACCCAGTATGCTCCCTATTCCCCCACAAAGAGACTGAAGCAGGGGAGAAGATATTTACAAATCATTCACCTGACAAGGGATTAATACCCATAATAAGTAAGGAACTTGAATGCCAAAAAAAATCATCATCGTCTAAGTAAAAACCAGGCTACAGATCTGACCAGACACTTCTCTAAAGATATACAAATGGCCAACCAGTATGAAAAAAAAATTTTCAATATCACTAATCATGAGGGAAATGCCAATCAAAACCACTATGAGATATCATCTCTCCCCAGGTAGAATGGCTATCACCAGAAAGATTAAAAAAAGACAAAGTACACATGTCTCAATTTTTTTTTAAAAAAATCCAGCTGTTTTATGTGCTTTCCTTTTCTGTGGGGTCTCCCGGGGAAGGATTCGGAGTGGGGCTGAGGAGGGGAGCAGCCAGAGATGGGAAGATGCAGAGAAAGGGGGATTCTCCCACACTGTTGGAACAAATGTAATTAGCACAGCCATTATGGAAAACAGTATGGAGATTCCTTAAGAAACTAAAAACAGAACTATCATATGGTCCAGCAATCCCACTACTGGGCATACGCCTGAAGAAAAAAAAACCTTTATACCAAAGAGATACCTGCACTCCCGTGTTCACTGAGGCATTATTCACAATAGCCAAGATATGGAGCCAACCTAGGTGCCCATCAAGAGATGAATGGATAAAGGAAATGTGGTGCTTACACACAATAAAATATTATTCAGTCATATACAGGAATGAAATCCTGTCATTTGCAGAAACATGGATGGAACTGGAGGCCGTGATGTAAAGTGAAATAAGCCAGACAGGGAAAGACAAATAACATGTTTTCACTCATTGGTGAAACTAAAAGATGGATTTCAAAGAAGAATGGAGTGGAGCAGCAGTCACTAGAGCTTGGCCAGGGGGAATGGACAGAAGTTAGAAAAGCAAACAAAAACACAGGTGAAGGGGAGGGTCGTCCTGGCTTTCTAGGGCACAATACCATAACCATTGGTTGAAACCATCTATGATGTGTTCAAAATGACTAGAAGCATATGAAATTCCCAACACATAAAAATGACTAATGTTTGAAGAGATGGAAGAGCTTATCACTGCAATTTGACTTGCACATGATAGGCAGGTATTGAACTTTTGGTAACGTATCCCATACGGATGTTCAAAGGTGTCTCAATTTTTAAAAACAAACCCATCCATTTGATGGGCCCATCTTTTCTAGAGGCTCTCTGAGGGAAGGACTGCAAGAAGGGGTAGGAGGGGGAGACAGCCAGAGTGGGGAGCTCAGTGGAAGATCCCCTAAGGCACAGACCAACATGCAGACACATAGGCACACACACGGCCAGCCACTGGGTCACAGGGTCAGGTGGCAACCTCTTAGGTATGTGCAAGCTCGTGCAGGCTACAGTTCATGGTTGAGTCTGTCTTCTAGCTGCCCATCCTGCCTCTGACCTCCCTGCACCCCAGGCCAGAGCTGCCAGGCTTGTTTTCCAACCTAAGGCACTATTTTGCTCCTTTCACCCACTGCTCAGCACCCTTCACAGACCCTCTTAACCCCCAGTCTGAACTCGGCAGGCCAAGCTGCCACTCTACCTCACAGCCTCACTGCATGCTTGTGCTCACCCCAGTACCTTTGCGAGTGCTGGGCCTTCAGCAGGGAGAGCCAGGTATCATGAAGTAACTGGTTTCCCTCTGCTTTCATTGCTTTTGTGAGTACCCCAGGCAGGGTCAGATGGCAGAAAAGTCCTGGATTGGGCCCCGAGGCCAGACCTAACCCTGGCAAGGTGTTGTGAACTAGTTGAGAACAGAGCATGGTGGAGCCTGACAGGGTCCTCAGCCTCCTTTGGCTATGTGGGGCCCTCAGTCTCTGAGGCACCAGAGCTGCTTCCAAGTGGGCAGGTCAGTCCCCGTGCCACTGAATGCATAAGCAACCGTGAATGTCTTTGACCCCTTAGTTAGATTCCCAATAAGATCTCTCAGGTTGCTTTGTGGGCACTAGTCAGGGATTGAAATAAACTAGCAAAATGCCCCATACAGTATTTTCTTTATTAACTATTTGCACATAAATCCTAAATCTCTCTTGAAACTAAAATGCCCTGTGCTCCTCTTCTTCCCCCTTAGGTCCAACCCAGCCTGACAGCACAGATGCAGTGTTGCACAAGGACAGCCCCGTAATGGGGAGAGTGGCAGGGTGGGTGGTTGGGTGGCTGGAGCTCCCCAAGGGGCCCCCTGGGGTACATGAGACAGAGGGGTCTAGGACAGAATGGATGGCCAGATTCTTCCCCTAGAAGTACAGGGATGTCTCATCAGAACACAACCGGCCGGCCTTCCTAAGGAGCCCTGGCTCACCCATGACCCCATGCCAAGTTGTCTGGACTGGGCCAGAGAGACTGAGATCGGAAGAGAGAGAGAGAAAGAGAGACAGAAAGGGGAGAGAATAATACAGCGATTCAGACACTGAAACTGAGATAGTTAGGGACAGGGACAGAGCTATGTAGAGAGATACACAGCGATGAGAAAGACACAGCGAGAGTGAGTGACTCCTAACATCCACAGAGCAAAACAGAAAACTCCTTGGCAGCTAAACAGGGAAATCACTGGGCCTCCATGTCTGGCAAGCCTCTTGAACTGCTGGAAGGATTGAATGCACACAGCTCCTCGTGTGCCCATAACCTTCCCCTCAACCTCAGATCCTACCCCAGACACTGCTCAGAAGGGGCTTTGAGAAATTAAAGGCCCCAGAGTGGAAGCCGGAACAGACTCCCCAAGTAAGTGCACAGAGGGGGCAGCACTGGGAGGCCCCGTGAGGACACAGCACATGACTAAAAGCTGCCCACAGGCACGACGTCTCCAGAGAGGTGCCAAGATCCCACCCACTTCTCAGCACCCAGCAATCCCCACCCAGCAGCCCAGAGCCCTGGGCTCAACAATGCAGTGGAGAAAACAGGGCAGGATGGAGGTGGAGCTCACGAATCCATCAGGGGATGACTTGAGCTTCCGTCTCAACAGATCGCCACCTTCAAGAAGCCAGGAAAAGGGTGGCGCCGCAGGCTCAGACACACAGCACCAAAGACAGCAGGCACCACTTGAGGGTTAGAAATAACCCCCAGCCCCATGCCACAGAAGTCGCATGGCCAGCACCCGGCCCTTCCCTAAGCCTGGAACGAAGTGCTCTCCTTCCTGTCCCAGGCGGGCTGCTCTAGCTGCTGGTGTGTGGACAGGCACCCATGGTACAGGTCACTCAGGACCACGCAGGTGTATTTCCAGCTCCGTGGCCAGGGAGACATTGGGGGGGGCTGCCATGTAAATAGACTTACCAACAGCCAAGAAAAATAAATCACAGTTGCGGTGCCCTCTTCCCAAGGATAAAAATGCAAAAACTTAAAATGAGAAAATGCTGCACAATGATGTGGATGTATTTAATACAACTGTATACTTCAAAATGGTTAAAATTGTACATTTTAAGCCATGTATGTTTCTCCACAATAAGAATTCAAATATATTTTTTAAATGAGCTGTTCAATCAATGCCACCATAATCTTTCTGCTCGATTTCCTGAGTCGACTTCATGAAAAAGCACCCACTTCTAATAGGGTGCCAGATGGCTGGGCCACTCCCTCCAGGTGAGCAGGTCAGTAAATAGGCCCTTCCCTCCCCCAAAGGAACCAGCCAAATTCCTGGTCTCCCTCAGTGACCAGCTCTAGGTCCTCTGGCTGCCCAGACCCAGGGTCACAGAACATGCTAGTTGTTCGGCTCACAGACATCACCTCTCCAGGCAGAAGGGTGTTCCTTGCTGCACTGGGACACCTCTGCCTCAGGGCTTTCCCCTGCAGGAATGAGTGAATAGGGCCAGCAGACATGCTGGGTTACACCCAGCCTTGCAATCTCTGCTGAGGTGACAAGAGTGTTGGACACCAGCTGCTGGAGCTCCCCAGGGGATCAACTGCAGGTGCAAAGGCTTGCAAACACATCCTTCCCTTCCCTATCTTCCCCCTTCACTCCCTCTGAAGTTTCCAGGTCACTTTCTAAGTGAAACCTGGTCTCAGAGTCTGCTTATGGAGAAACCCAAGCCAAAGAGTCTCCAGAGGAGCTGGGACACTACTGGGGAGGAAAGAATGGACTGCTGCAGGCAAAACCCATCTGTGGGCACAGCCCTCCCCTCCCTGTCCCCATCCTGCCCTCAGATACAATCTCTGTGGTTCTCCTCAAGACTGGGAAAACAGTGGCCCAAGCCAACGTGGTCCTCGCCTCCCATTCTGTGCCCCAGGGTAAAAACACCACTGAAAGAATTCCTACTTTAAAAACCAGGAAGAGGGGCTGGGATTGCCTCAGCGGTAGAGCGCTCACTTAGGGAGGGATAGATCCTTCCAGGCCTTGGGTTTGATCCTCAGCACCACATAAAATAAATAAAAATAAAAGGTATTGTGTCCAACGACAATTAAAAAATAAACCAGGATGATGTTTCCTATGCCAAGATGTCAGCATTGCCTACAAGACAACAATAGACTTAAGCAGAATAATTAAAAATAAAAAAAGATTAGAGACAGAGACCTGCACAGCAGACAGGACCCTGGAAGGGGCGGCAGCTCCGCAAGACACTTCCTTGAGGAGGGTCTGCTGCTTGAGGGCCTGAGACTCTGTCCCAAGGAAACTTCCTAAGAACCCAATTCACAGGGAAAGCTAATTAAGGGATCCGTGGCTCTTGAAAAACAGAATTCCCTTTGTTTTTATGGAATTAAGGGAACTTTACCAAAAAAGGGGTTCCTGACCACTCACTCTACCCTCCTGGCTGCCGGCACCCAGCCTGCAAAAGCTGCAGGCACAACTGTCCTCTTGGTGGCAGAGCCCTGCCCTACTCTGCCTCAAGGTCTAGGGCCAGTTCTGATCTTGGCCACTGGCCTGGTTGACCACCATGTTTACTAAATTCTTTTCACCTGATAATCAAAGGGCCTGACTTGAACTGACTCCTGGCCAGCTCTCCTCCTGCCAGTGGATGTGGCCCAAATGACCATAGACCACGGTGTCTAATTTTACCTGAAGCTCCTCTGCGGCCCCATAAGTGGCCCATGGCATTCAGAAGACAGAGCCAGAAGTTTAAGATGGAAAGAGAGTCTCTGGCAAGTATCTGCTGTGCACCAGCAAACCACACGCCAACTCCTGGGGCTCCTCACAGGAGCCCCAATCTATGCACGGCTCGAGGGTTTCCTGAGAGTGGAGTGTGGGTCACCTGGGTAGGGCCGATTTGGTAATATCAAAGCCAGCCACCATGACTTACTGAGGCCCTGAAGAGGGCTCTATGGGGCTCGCTTGATTCCCATAACAACCCTATGATCTCCACTACAGAGGGAAAGTTATGACATAGCAAAGTGAAGTAACCTGTTCACCACCAATCAGCTAGAGCCTGAATAGAAACACCTGGGCCAGGAGCTCAGTACAGTTTGCACCCCGTGCTGTGTGGGCGTGGGGAGCACCTGCCTGCCAGCCCCAGGGTGGAGGTGGGGCTGCTTAGGCCTCAGATTAAGCACGCAGGGGACTTGCAGCCCCAGGGAGTTCTTGGCTTCCAATTTAGGGAGAACTCTCTGCTTTGGCTGAGCTCAGGTATTTCTGCAGGGCCCCTCACCTTGGGACTGCCTGTTACCTCCCGACTCAAAATTTTTATATACAAACAGATATGAAACATTGTGCTCTATATGTGTAATAAGAATTGTAATGCATTTCGCCATCATGTATTTAAAAAATAAAATTTTATAAAAAAGAAGAAAAAATATTTTTCCATCCTTCCCCAGCAACACACCACGGCCTCAGCCCCTGCATTAGCAGGCTCCCTGCATCCCAGTAAAACTAGGCCACTCTGTCCTTCAGACCATAATGAGGCACTGAGGAGAGCTCCGTCAAGCACGTAACAGGAGAGATGAAGCCTGACCAGCCGGAAAATTGGGGATAAGCACAGCGGCAGAGCCAACCAACAACCGGAAGGTTTCCCCTTTTGCAGTCAGGAGACTGGCCCCAGAGCCAGGACTCAGCAGTTCTCACGCCAGTACACAGTATAAGAGGGTCCTTTGTGTCCCTCAGATGCCACCCCACTCAAAGGGCTTTGTAAATGACAGCAGTCTAAGCCCCCTGCCCACCCACCGAAGGCCTGGATCATTTGGGGTCAAGCCCCCAGGCAGGCTCTGTAAGGCCCATTCTGGGACCTGTCCCTGATCCCAAAACAATGGCTTCTGCAAAACATCCCAAGTTCTTACTCAACAAACGCTGCACCTTTCATCTTGGTCTCCAAGATTTCATATTGAGTTAGAGGATGTCCTTGGGCATACAGTGGCAGAAGCTAATATTGCCATAGACCTGTACGTTATTATGGAACCTATCTTCCCCCCCACCCCACGGCAATTTAACTCAGTAACTCTAGCTACACACTGCAGGCCCAGGTGCCATATCTTGATCTCATCTAACCCCCCACCGGGGAGGTACATTAGTTAGGACTGAGTTCAGGTGGGACCCGCCCGTGTCAAATGGCAGTAGCTCAAACTACTGCTACTCCAAATTTATACTGCCGGGCTGGGGATGTGGCTCAAGCAGTAGCGAGCTCGCCTGGCATGCATGCGGCCCGGGTTCGATCCTCAGCACCACATACAAACAAAGATGTTGTGTCTGCCGAAAACTAAAAAATAAATATTAAAAAAATAAAAAATAAATAAAAAAGAGGCTATGTACTGGAAATTAGAATGTCTAATTCCATATCTTGTGAAATTATAAAAGTGTTTATTTAATATTCAGGCAAATGCAAGGTTAGGAATATAATGAATATCATCCAGTGAAGACGACTTAAAAATAAAGCAATTACCAAATTCATACTGCACAAGTTACCTATGGATCTTGATAAAATGCAGGTCTGGGGTGAGATTCAACGTTTCACATTTCTAACAAATTTCCAGATGGGACCAGCACTGCTGAGCAAGCACCACAGGCTTCAATGAGTAGTGGTTAATTTCTCTGCGAGGCAGATGATGTGCGAAGGAAAGCAGTCCCAGGCTGGTGTGTGGCTCTACTGTGCTCAATAGGTAGTGACTTCCTTATAGGACAGTGCAGCCGCTCAAGAACCAGCCATCACATCTCTATATTTCAGTGTGTTAGCATCGCACCACCGTAACAAATACCTGAGATAAATCAATGGAATCAGAGGAAAGACTTACTTTGACTCATAGTTTCAGGCTACGGTCACATGGTCCTGCTGCCTTCAAACCTGTGGAGAGGTCTACATCATGCAGGGAGTGAGCATTGGAGGAATCTGCTCACCTCTCAGTGGCTGGGAAGCAGAGAGGGAGACAGGAAGGGGCCAGGGTTCTAATAACTCCTTCAGGAGCACGCCCTCGCTGACCTAACTTCCTCTCAGCAGACCAGAACTCTTAAAGGTTCCACCACTTCGAATAGCGCCAACAGGCTGGTGACCAAACCTTTAACACAGGGGCCTTTTCGGGACATTTCAGATCAAAACCATAACATTCCAGCCCTGAACCCCAAAGCCTCATGCCCATTGCACAGTGCCAAATGCACTCAGTCCATCTCCAAGAGTCTTCAAAGTCTTAACAGTTCCAGCCTTGCTCAAAATTCCAAGTTCAAAGTCTCCTCTGAGACTCAAGACAAACTAAATTGTGAGCCCCTGCAAAAAATAAATAAATAAATAAATATTTTTTTTTTAAAAAAAGTTACATATTTCCAAGATACAGAGGCACAGGGTAAACATTCCCATTCCAGAAGAACAGGAAAATAGTAAGGAGGAATCAGACCAAAGCAAGACTGAAACCTAGCAACACAAAGGTTAAATCCTACAGCTTCAAGTGCAGGCATCAGGGTACACTATGGCATGATATGGGTGGGCTGCAAAGGACTTGGCAGCCACATCCCTATGACCTTGCTAGCTGTAGCCCACATGGCCTCTCTCCAGCTGGCCCTGCTGCTGCTGCCTGCAGCCTCCCTGTGCAGGTGTTTTGGGTCCCTGGGACCTCTAACTTTCTGGAGTCTTCATCACAGCTTCATGCATTGCCACACAGCATGGCCTCCCAGACTTTCCTTTGAAATGTTGGTAGTTGCTTCTATGACTCCATAACTTCCATTCTTTTTTTTATATTCATTTTTTAGTTGTAGTTGGATATAATACCTTTATTTTATTTTATTTTTTATGTGGTGCTGAGGATTGAACCCAGGGCCTCGCACGTGCTAGGCAAGCGCTCTACCACTCAGCCACAACCCCAGCCCTCATAACTCCCATTCTGCAAACCTGCAAAACCAGCATCAAGTAGTGGAGGCCAAGATCTGACTGGAACCACAGCTGCATCTGAATGTTTCAGGCGGAAATGGGTACCTTGAGGCTGACAGTTGCCTGGGTGACCCTCTGGGAGCTTGGGGGCTCTCTTCCCAAACAAATATCTTTGAAAGGAGTTTGCACAGTTTTACACTTTTACACTTTGAGCCTGCCACAGGTGGGGTCTTGCCAATTCCTGAGACGCCCTCCAGGCATCTTTTCTATTGTCCCAGTGCAAAGTTCTTGGCTTCTCCTTCTGGAGATTGAACCCAGAGCCTCATCCATGTTAGGCAATCACTCTACCACTGAACTATGTCCCCATCCTTTTTATTTATTTTCAAGACACTAAGTTGTTGAGCCTGGCTTCGAACTTGCAACCCTCTGATTCCTTCCATTGCTGTTGACCATGAAGTGACACAGCCAAGGGGGCAGCCCTTATCACAGTACCTGCGTAGTTTGGAAACCTCTAGAACTATACCCTCAATTCTCTTTGCCTCAACTTCACTGTCAAATGTCAGTCCACACCTGGACAGCCCTGGTGTGAAGTACAGTGCTTAATGAGACCTCTTTCCTTCCATTTGACAGTGACAGCAACAAGATCAAACCTTTGGGTCTCTTGCCAAAAGAGGTAAACACCACAAAACATGGTCAGAATTGACCCAAACACTGGGAGAAATGGAACAAGAGCTCAGCATGAGCCTGCTTGACATGGACCTGTAGAAAAATAGACCCAGTGTCATCTCACTTTGCAGGCCAAGGTATTTTGTCAGCAAGATGGAGAGAAATGCATTGGTACATTCTGGAACTTCAGTATTGATGGACAGCCATGCCTCTGTTTTAAAGTGATATACCTGAGGTGGACAGTGATTAATTCTAGAGCCGGAGGGCACAAGGAGAAGTGAGAGAATGACAGGGAATGGGTACAATATTTCAGAAAGATCTCCATGGGAGAGTGCTGCCACTCTTAGAGCACTGGGAGGAAATGCCAACAACAGCACCAACAGCCTCAGAGACCACCAGTCTCCATCTACCCTGGATATTTTATGATCATCTTGGTGGCCTTTATCAGCACAATCCTAATTGGCATATTCATCATGGTCCATAGGAAAACAGACACCATAGAAGAGGTTTCTCTGTGCAGCTCATCCACTTCCATCCTTTGTAAACTGGTCTCCCATCACTGTCAGCAGCTCTCAGCTAATTCTTCTGAACGGCACCTGTTGCTTCTTCATCAAAGCAAGTGAAAGCATTGATGATGCCATCTTCAAGATTTGTGTCATTTAAATTCCCACCAGACATGGACCCCAGAGCTCATTCATCATGGCCTTAAAGTCTGCATCAGTAGGATTATTCCCTAGGGAGACAAGCGTATCATGCAAATCTTTGTTCACAAAACCTTCTCTATTCTCATCAGTCATGTTAAAGGCCTCTTTGAACTCCTGAATCTGTGAATGATAAAATATGGCAATGACGTTTGATGCTGAACACTGAGGGACTCTTGGTGGTCTTGGTCTTCGTCTTCTTGCTCTACATGGATATGGTGACTTTGTACTTCTGGAGCCAGACACCTGAACGTAGTTGGCCCTGTGTGAGAAGACCAGAGACTTCCATGGGCAGTGGGGTGTGGAGAGCAATAATGGCACCAGCCCTTCCGGTCTGGATAAAGAGTGGAAGGCACTGGGCAGGGCATGGGGTGGTGCAGTGAGCACAGCTCAAAATAATGGATCCCGAGTGTGCATTGCCTCCACGCTGCCTGGGCTGAATGCCCGCAGCCCGGGTTTGGGTTGTCTCTTCCTTGCCTATTCTGATCTGCAGCCCTCCTGCAGCAGACTCCTCCCTCTATGCTCCTGACAGTGCTAATAGAAATAAATGTGAACCATGTGTAATTAAAAAATAAAAATAAAAACCTCGAAAATCTCCTTCCTTGGCCACACGCTTTTCCAACCTGTCTTTGATGTTCCCCCCTTTAGGGACCAATCTTCTTTGAACCTGGGCTAGTCTAGTGACTTGTTCTGAACAACAGAAGGCATGGGAAATAATGATGTACCATTCCAAGTGTAGACCAGAAGAGTCCCTGTATGCTGCTCTCTAGGGCCTGCCACTATCATGTGAACCTACTCAGTCTCGCCTCTCAGGGATGGGAGATGACAAGCAGCAACACTGAGTCAGCTCTTCATTCCAGACACACAGGCGAACCAGGAGAAATCAGAAGTGGCCTGCTGACCCAGCAGTTGACTGCAACTACCTAAGGGGACCATCCTAGAGTCGCTAATCCCCAGCCAATCTGCAGACTGGTGAGCTAAACAAATTCTTGGGTTTGGGAGTGATTTGTTAGGCAGCCATAGCTGAGCAGCACATCTCTTCCTGGGCTGGATCCTGAATCCCACCTTGCAGGGAAGTATAGGCACACTCCCAACCTGCAGCAGCTCTCCCCACACAGTTCTCCTCAAGTCTTATCTCACTTTTTAAGTCTCTCAATCATTTGGGATCTCTTCAGTGATTTTTTGAGAGGTCTGGTTCTCTGTCACCTAATTTGGACTTTTTCACTCTGGAAACTCAGTCATTATACATATAAAACTTCCAACTAAACACACTGTTACATTGAGAAATGTGTTTATTGGTTAAACTTTGCTTTTCACTGAAAGCAGGGACCATTTGCCTTAGCAGTGTCAATGCCTGATGCTTCTACCCCTGACTGTCATTTCAACTTGTGGATACAGTGTGCAGAGTGGCTTTAGTGAAACCAGAGTTTGAGAAGAAACTCTATTCTCTGCTTCTGTGGATGGGTGGGGCCTTTGCAAGCCTGCGTGATAGGGTCAGCAGCCAAGGGTTGCAGCCAGCAAAGCCAGACTCTTCTCCACTGCCATCAAGTGGTGTGGCAGCCTCCAGTGCTACAACAGATCCCAGCACCCAGACCCCACCACCAACTTCTTTCCAGGTTCTTGTCTCCAATAGGACAATGAAAGCCAAGAGTGAAAGGAGCAGGACTTATTCAAGTGTGAAGGATGGAAACCACTTTTGAGGGGCGAGAGGGAAGCTAATGGAAGTTGCTGCCAGAGTGTGCTAGTCTAGGAGTTCATATTGCACTGGGTCAATACTATTGGTCCAAATTTACGCTAGTCAGATGGAAAAGCACTAACACTATTGGTTAACCCTTCAGTCTGGACTTCCATTCAGGTCTGCCCCACATCAGCCGGATGGTAGATGCTCTGGGTTCCTGGCTACAGTGCTGTGTGGAGCAAGTGTTTCCACTGGATGGGACCCTGCCTGTGGTGCTCAGGCCCTCGCTGGCTTGGCAGGCTCTGCATGCTGCCTGCATTCCAGGCTCCCTGGGCCACCACTCCACAGCTCCAGGACAAGGGCTTGGCTTCATTAGGACACTGGACAAAGACACTCATGTGATGGCAGGAATAAGTTCTGTCCATTTTTAAAATGGTCACACTTAATATCTCAGGAATGGGCTGCATTTGTGATGCAGGAAGCTACTAAAACCCACATTTAACAGGAGAGAAATCTGGGGCATGATGAGCTGAATCAGCGTGGCTGAGGTCAGAGTGCAGCTCCCAGGGGTCCTGCCTCTTTTTCCTCTTACTTCACCCATGCCCTCTCCAGCCTTCAGGATCATGAATTTTGTGGACTTGTAACCTTTTAATAAAGTACAGACAATCAAAGATGTAGACAGGTGCTTGGCTTGGGGCTTTCCTTAAGTAATCCAGACCAACATTGGATTTCAAATCCCTCAAAGGCAACGACCAGGCATTCTCTTCAATAAACAGTAAATAAGCCAACTATAAAAGGAAAATTACTGTCCCATGGGGTTATACAGCCTATTTATTTGAATTTCAGTTATTGTTACAAGAATTTATGGTATATTTATCATCATGAAAAGCATTTATCTTCAGGCAACTGAAGCAATAAGAAAGGCATAGCATTTAATTTTACCCACAACATTTCCTTTAATCCAATCTGACACCACAAGAAAAAAAAAAAGAATCAGTTAGAATTTATTGGCTCAGGATAATTCCTAATTCTCAGATGGCAGCTGCCAGAAAAGCTAATTAATTCAGATTGACTGCTGGGCTTCATTTTTATTTGGATTTTTTAAAAAACGAATGAGGGTAACAGATCAATAGCATATGTGCAGCCTGGACTCAAATTCTAAGATGTTATCTGCCAGATGGGGTGTGTGTGTCCTCTTGGCCCAGAAAGAAGTTCTGTGAGAGGGGAGGTGCATTTGCAAGAGTCAAGGCCATCCGGGCTGAGTTCAAGAGCAGGGCAACTGGGCAAAGGTGAGTACTGAATTCAGACAGGTCTGATCTTGCTTGGTCACTTACTAACTGTGTGACTATGGGCATGTTAATCCAATGATTCTGAACTTCAGTTTCCTCATCTGTGAAATGGGCACAATACCACTGTGCACAGACAGACAAAGGGAAGCGAGATGCACAGTGTGTGATCATCTGTGTGCTCATCAGATGAAAGAACATTTCATACAACACACCTGCTACTCCAGATCTCCAGTGCTCAGCATTGCCTTTTAGAAAATCTTTATTCCTTCCTTCATTCATTTGCCTCATATCTACTGAACACCCATAACAGGTCAGGGTATCAAGAACTACAAGGGTGCACCAGTGGACGAGGGTAACTTCGTCCTGGCCATGGTGGGGTTTGAATTTTTACTGGAGGAGACAGTCAATAGAAAAGTAAACGCATCTTTGGAAGGCGCAAGGTAAGCCAGGGCGTTAGAGGGAGGGGTGGGAGCCTGTGGCCAGGGATCCTCAGGGGCATCAGGGTTGAGACTATATTGATGACAGGGAGGGCTGAGGAGCATTCCTGGCAGAGAAAGAGCCAGTGGACAGGCCCCAGGGGACACTGAATGTGGTGTGTAGCTGGAGCACATGAGGTAGGGAGATGGACCCAGGGCTGGAAGGGTGGACAGTGGCCAGATCCTGTGAGACCTTCTAATCAGAGGTCAGCAAATGTTTTCTACTAAGGGCCAGATGGCAAATGTTCAAGGGCTCTATGGGCTTTATGGTCTCCACCACAGCTCAAGTCTGCTTTTGACACACAGCAGACCTATACAAATTGCAAACATTGGACACGTCTGTGTTCCAATAAAACTTTACTGACAAAAACAGACAACAAGCGGGATTTGGCTCACAATCTGAGGTTGCCAGCCTTTGTTTTAGGTCTTGGCAGAGTTTGAAGTTTAGGTTGGGTACAATGGGTTCCATTAAATGGCTTTAAGCAAGGGTGACATGATTGCACCCATAGTTAGGACACTGATCTGGAGCTTTATACCAAAAATAAGCCAAATTAAAGCAGGGTCCCCACCTGCTCTGAACAGAATTACAGGAGTGATCAAATGCTCCTCTAGGGCAGCCAGTGAGAGGGATTCGAAGAAGCTGGAGGAGCGGGGAGCCAGAGACAGCAAAGAGGAAGAGAGGAAGAGCATGAAGAAAACACACTCCTTGCATGGAGTGAGGGTGGCCTTTGGGGGTCTACTTCTTTCTCTGAACATTATACCTGCACGATACCTATTTTGTGAGTCTAGGTATTTTATTTACTCTCATTTCTCTAAGGAAGCCTATTGTTTGACTGTATTACAATTTATTTCTGCATTCTGCTTTTGGCTATATAACTAGGAGTGGCTGGGGACCTACTAACGCCTGAAGGTTTAGTTAAGATGTCAGGACACAGAGCTGGTCCACCAGCCAGGCCCTGGGTCAACTTGATGGTTCAGGGTCTTTGGAGCCCTGAGTACTGTGGGTCCTAACAGATAAGAAGAATCAGGTGGCAAATGTGAGTTCCCCAGAAGTGCTGGTTCAACTCCCAACGCTTTCAAGCTGAGCTGATGTAGTTCAGAAAAATGAGTAGCAACAGACTAGACTGTGGCCAGGAAGTGTTGGTAGGTGGTGATGGTGGGAACAGTGGGGGAACTGGAGGAAGGTTTTTTCAGTGCTCAGTTTGTCCTCACAGGCTGAGGTCAGCAGATATACCCTAGAATGATCAGACCTATTGCTAGGATTAAGAAAACAGCCACTGCTCTGAACTCCCCTTGGGCCTGCGTCCTCCTACTACCAAGGCCTGGCCTGGAACTGCCTGCATGGCCACAGTTCCTTTGCCCCAGCCTCTAGTGCTCTGGCCACAGCAGGCCTGGACCTGGTGGGAGGAAGGGGCCCCTGATCCTTGAGCTCACACCCTAGCTGGCTGCAATGTGCCATCCGCCAGCCGCCCAAGGCTGGGACCGTCTAATGTCACTACAGTATCTATAGGGTGCTAGGCCAGTTGCTAATCATTTGGAATATCACATCTGCCATTTCTGTGCCTATTTTCTGGCTCAGACAGTTGGAGCAAGAGTTGCTTTGATGGCTGACTTTGATCCTTGATGAAAGAGCTACAGTGAACAAGAGTAATAATAAGCATAATAAGATAACAATAAGGAAAATAAGAGCTAACATCTCCTCAGCACTAACAATGTGCCAGGCTGGTTCTGAGCATGTCACACGTGTGAGCTCATGCCGCTCTCACAGCATCGCTCTGCGGTGGGCATGACAGTGATTTCTGTTTCCCAGGTAAAGAAACCAAGGTCCATCAAATTGCTCAAGTCTGCTCAGTCAGTCAGTGACTGAGGTGAGATTCAAACCCAGGCAATCTGATGTCAAAGTCTGGAAATCAGAAAAATAAATGTAGGCAGTGTTTCCTTGCACGCGTCCCTTGGTGTGGGAGTGACAGGGCAGATAACTTTGGGCAGTGGTGGGATAAAACACTTTCTTAACTGCCTATCTTGACTTAAAGTGTTCTTGTATTTATGTGTGCATGCATCATTCATTGAACAGCATTTATTAAATCTGAAAACTGTTTGAGGTGTCAGACTCTGCCAGGTCCAGACGACAACTTGGTTCTTGGTGAGTGGGAGTCAAATGAGAGCAGTTACTGTGAACATCATTAGCCACTGCCAGCTCCAGCTGAGCTGCAGGTACAGGAGGGAGCATAGCTCCACCTCACCCCCTTCTGGGTGTCTAGTCCACTCAATCTCTTCTGGGCATGTGGGTCTGGCACCTTGCAGGGGGCATGTCTACCCAGCAATATCGATGAGGAAAATAGCTGGAAATACAAACGGTGCCAGTAACATGTCTTTGATGGGGAGAGCCTCTGCTATTTCCTGTCCCTACACAGCCTCTGAAATGACACCTTTTATTCTTCATATATAACATCTTACAGGCTGTTTAAAGATATGTGTGAAAGTCACTCAAAACAATATTGGCCAATAACATTATAGAGAACACAGTGAAGTAAATGGTGAGAATTCACCAGAGGCTGTTTGTCGGCCCCAAATACTGAGGTTCCCGCAGCTCCACCCTGCTCTGCAGTGTTATTGTCAACTCCATTAGCTGTGGATGCCACATGTAGATGCTAACGACTCCCATTTTGTCCTTCCAGCCTTTACACTCCTCCAAGCTCATATGTCCAACTGCCTAGACAACTGCCCGACATCTCCATGTCCAACCTATCCAAAAAAGAACCCTCAATCTTTCAAAATGTGTTCATTGTTTAGTTTTCCATGTGTTATTTCTCATGCTAGGATCTTAACAGTTATCCCTTATTCCTCCTTCTTCTCACCCTACTCATTCAATTGCTCAGAAAGTTCTTACTGCCAGCTTCTGCCTTGAATGCACCCTCCTCTCTCCACCTCAACTGCAACCTTTGTAATGGAGGCCACCATCGCCTCCCGCCATGGATTATTGCAGCGGCACCCGACTGGCCTCCCTCTATAATGCTGACAACCTGCAACTCTTTTTCCTTGCATGGAGGGAAAAAAAAAGAATCTTATAACAAAGCTTGAATCATACCCTTAAAGCACTTTAATAGCTTCAATAGCTGCCCAATCATATTTAGACTAAAACTGAAAGCCCTTACCAAGAAATTTTGACCCACAAGGTCCCAAGTTATCTGTTCCCTGTTTTTCTCTCCAGAGACTCCTAGTGCTGCTATGGTCTTTGCTTATCTCCTCTCAGTTCCCAGCAGACAACTGAGCTCTCCCTGCCACCAAGCCTTTGCACCTGTTCTGTCCTCTGCCTGGATGCTCTTTCTACCACTCATCATGTGGATACATACACAGGCTGGCATGGAAAATCCCATAAATAAACTATGACTCATAAATGCATGCTTTTGATAGGATATTTGTTCTTTCTAATCAATAAACCAATGAAGATGTCATAGGGTCTCCATCAGTTCTGCAGTTATTACTGGGCAATTGTATGTGCCAGGCACTGTTCTAAGTGCTGGGGAAAGAGAACACTGGCTACCTCTTTTAAGGGGAACAGACAACAAACAGACAAGTTGTCCCTTGGTATCCAGGGGGAATTTTCCTGGACCTGCCAGGGACACCACAGTCAGCAGCTTAGTATATTTCTTCCACATAATGCATTATATCTAGGTCAGAGATATTGTAATGAGAAAAGTCCCCCCCAAACACTTAGGTGATGAAAACAGAAGGCTCTTGGCCAGGATAGAAGTAGAGTGCATGTGACAGACAGCCTTGGGGGCTGGACATACCCACTCCATCTATAAAGATCTGTTGTGTGATTACAGAGCTCAGCCCAGCTCAATTACAGAATTCAGTTTAACTAAATTGCCTAAGGCCTGTGGGAGCAAAGAGCCTCCCTGGCTGAGCAGGACAGGTATGTGGCCTTGTTTCCAGGTTACAAAACCATTTTTTTCTAGACCACTGTCCACGTGCATGCTGGGTAGGGACTAGTGGACGCCACCTCAAGGAGAAATCTGTCTGAATCCAAAAACTCCAGCCAAGTGTCTGGAAAGTACGTTTTCCAGAAAGAAAATGATGGAAGCTTTCAGAAATGGCAGGGCTGCGAGGACAGAGTGGAGAAGAGCTGTGACAGGGCTGGGTTAACCCTTATCTATTACTCTGGGGCAGTCAGGTGGCCTCTTCAGGCCTGACTCTCCTTATGCAGTAGCTATGGTTTCCAAACTCCTTTCTCATACATTCAGTTTTGAAAAACTACAGCATAACTTCCTTTAATTGTATGGTTCAAGGCTCTGACGAGAGGATATACCCATATCACCACCACCCTATGCAAGACATTGCACATTTCCACAGTCCCAGAAAGTCCCCCTTGGTCACACCCAACCTGATCTCACTCCCCAGCAGCAACCTGTTCTAGACCTTCCAATCAATCCAGTCCTTCAACATGTGCTTCTTGCTTCAGTTTCTTTTGTTCAACGCTTGTCAGGAGGACCCCTGGTGCTGTGTGTGCCAGTGCTGGGCAGTGGCCCAGGGTCCTAGTCAGTTCAGGCTGCTGTAACAAAGGGCCACACAAATCTATGTCTCACAGTTCTGGAGGAGGTCATTCTGAGATCAGGGTGCTAGTGTGGTCCTGGTGAGGGCCCTCTCCTAGGTGGCAGGCTGCTTACTCCATCTCAGCAGGTGAGAATGTTCTCCTTGTAAGGTGCCTCTTTTATAAGGGCACCAATCCTACCCATGAGAGCACCACCCTTGTGACCTAGTCACCTCCCGAAGACCCCACTCTCTAACACCATCTATCGGGTCTGAAAAATTTAACATATGAATTTGGGGAAACACAAACATCCAGATCATAGCATCCCCTATTTAAATATACCAAGCTTGTGTATCCTTTTACCTGTTGAAAGCCATTTGGGTTGTTTCCAGTCTGGGGCTATTATAAAGTTGCTGTGTACAAGTCTTAGCAAGGACATATATTTTCATTTTCCTTTGATGAATACCTAGGGGAACAAAATTTATTTTATGCAAAAACCTGATCTGTCAGAATTATAGTGGAGTAAGGTGGGGTCCTGGAAGAGCTGTGCCTTCTTATTTCTTTTACCTTTCCTATAACACCTAACTCCCTTTTGTGGAGACAAAGGGCGCCTGTACTGGTAGCTCCACACAGCCCTTCTGTAGTCAGCCTGAGGCCCCAGGGGACCATCATCTGTTTGCAAGTCTGGGGACATCTGGAGGAATCTTTTCCTGCCCACAAGAACCCATTTTCTGGTAAGGAAAAATCTAGGGTACATGAGCATTTACTAATGATTTGTCACAAGTTATGATGAACACGAGACATTACCAAAGTTTGTGGTAAGTTAACAGTGATTATAAATGTCATATACTTGCACTTACAAATACACTTGATTTTCCTGAAACTTCCTACTTTCCCAATGAAAATCATTTAGTACTGTAAATGCTTTTTACAGCTTACTGGTGAATTAATTTTTGTACTTATTTAGTATAATCAAGATAGTATCCACACCCTGTCATTCAAAGTATGGTCCTCAGGCAGTGGGGCTTTACTTGGGAGCTTAAAAATGCAGAATCCCAGGACCCATGTCATATGTACATTTTACTTCTTGATACTTTTTTCCTAAATATTTTTGTCCTCATTACTATCTTCACTTATCCACTGTATCCATATCTAGGATAATTTTCATACAGATTCATTTTTGAGAAAACTTGGCATGTTGCAGATAGAAAACAGTTTTATTCTGTTGGTTAAATATGCCAATAAAAATCCATCTATATATTTACTTTATGAAAGTGAATTTTTATGAGCATTTTCTGGCTGTATTTTATCTGTTCACACTGTCAGCCTTTTTCTGATATATTCAGAAGCTGGACTTAACTTTTCTCTGAATAAGATAAAATTCATGTTTTCTAGAGTTCTTTTAAAAGTAGATATAATTTATATGGCACAAAGAAATCTGTATATGCTAAGGGTGTAAGGATTCTTTTTATTTTTTTTAACCCCAAATCTCGACTTTCTGGCTTAAGTGATATACCAGATAATATGAGTTTTGCTTCATCCATATAATTTTCAGAAATAATATTCTTCTATTATAGTACTAAGAAAATTAAAACTCCTAAATGAAGATGTAACTATGGTATATTTAAACTGTGGGTGCTATGATCTGGATGTTTGTGTTCCCCCAAATTCATATGTTAAAATTCTTTTTTTAAAATTTTTTTTATTTTCTTTTTTTAATTTTTATTATTGGTTGTTCAAAACATTACATAGTTCTTGACATATCATATTTCATACATTTGATTCAAGTGGGTTATGAACTCCAATTTTTACCCCGTATACAGATTGCAGAATCACATCGGTTACACATCCACATTTTTACATAATGCCCTATTAGTAACTGTTGTATTCTGCTGCCTTTCCTATCCTCTACTATCCCCCTCCCCTCCCCTCCCATCTTCTCTCTTTACCCCATCTACTGTAATTCATTTCTCTCCCTTGTTTTTTTTTTTCCCCTTTCCCCTCACATCCTCTATATGTTAAAATTCTTACCACCAAAGGATAGTGGAAGGCATGAGCCAGAGTTAGATGGACAGTGGTGTTCATCCAGATCGCCCACCCTAGTTTTAGGAGGTGGGTCTTTGGGAAGTGATTAGATCACTACACACACACACACACACACACACACACACACACACGCACGCATGCACACAATCTTTCAGGAAAGTGAAGTTTGCCATACAATTCACCATTCCTCTATTGATCAGGTGCTGTGGGTTCAGAAAATCCAAAATGTTCTGTTTCTCATCCAGAATGAAAAACACCTAAGTGCGCACCTCACATATAACATTACATTGACCAACCATTTGAAGTTGCCAACCTGTAGATGAATACTTAGGGGAGCCTGTAGGTTGGCAATTTCAAATGGGTTGGTCAATGTACAATGTACATCAGAAATACAATTGCTCTTAGGCATAATCTCAAGAATTAAACGAAATGAAGAGATCAGAGCTGAATGAGAACTGATGCTGGAATTGGAAGTTCTAGAGTCTGGTCTTACACCTGACCTGGCTAATCCTGTGCCTTGAATTTAACTTGTCCTCCAAGTCTCTCCTGCCTCAGTTTCTACATTTTGACAAATACTGGGTTAGATCAACTCAATGATCTGAAATAATATTGTGCCACCAATTCATTTACTTAAGCCCAAGAGAGATACATTTAACCCTTCAATGTTCCTATAGAGATAGCAAAACCCAAGGCTTCTGAAGCCTCACTGAGCCCACCCAAATCTATATGACATAAATTTGACTTTTCCATTTAATCATCATTCGTATCAATTTTGCAAACTTTTCTGATTATAGAGAATGCCATCAACCAACAGGAGGTGAGAGAGGAAAAGACAGAAGGATCTGCACCTCATACACCCCCACTCCAGCCAGGGCTGTTCTATTCCTTCTACTTATCTCTACAGATTAAATGGAGAACTGGCAACAATGATTTTATATCAAAAGTAATTTTTTTGTCACTTCCTCCTTTTCTGAACCAACTTATATCATTCTTCCTTTGCAGAAAAGAGGAAAAGGACTTATAAATCCTATTTCTGCTAAGCTCTAGTTAGTAGGAGCTTTTTCATATTTTATCCAGTTTCTACAGCCTATTACATAATTAATAGAAATTTCAGAAAATAGATTTTAAAATTCTCTCTCTTAGAGTTCATCCACAGCCCTCAGAACAGAAGCCATTGTCTATCTTGATTTCAGTTTTAACTGGAATGTGTCTTCTACTTACTCTCTCCTGATGGTCTGTTACCATGCAGCTCTCCTGGGGTAAAGGTGCTTCTAGTTCTAAACCACCATGTTCCTTGACTTGAAGAACACAGACGATCTTCATGGATGTGCCTGCTGACATCAGCCAGCTGCTAATTAACTAGCTGTGTTCACTTGGCTAACACAGCCTCAGGGAGCTACTTCTGAAATTTCTGCTGACTTGCAATGGATTCTTCCTAGAGTTCGCCTTCATACTTGAGGAGAAAGACCCTCACAGTGAACAGTAATGAAATCACAATTCCTCAGACAAGTCTCTTCAATGTTTTCCTGGACAATCACTTGATGGAATGTATTTACATTTAGTATATTTCTATGTTTGGGTGTGTTCCTCCAGGAACTGCGAATTTAAGAATATCCCCCTTGCCCTTTGTGAGAAGGTGAACACATAGCACCACAAGAGCAGTGTGGTTTGTTAACTATCAGCATTATCACAGCTCACAAGTAGCCTGATGGTGGACAACTGCCTTAAACAGTAGGTCTGAAGACGGGGGCTGCTAATTGCTCACGGTGCCAAAGATAGGGTGTACCATGAGATCTGAGAAATTCCACATGACTGACTACTATGTGGTTTTTAAACAAAGTCTGAATTAGACTGTCTTCAGAAGTGACACTTCTTCTGCATTTGGCTGCAGGCCTCAGCACCTCTTATTATGTTCCCGTCTGTCTCACACATTGATCCCACCAGCATGGCTCCCAGAAGCACTCACATTTACATCTCTTGCCCATTCTCCCTCCTAGTCATCATCTATCCCACCATCACATTTCCCTTGGGATATTTCTAGTTTAAAACTCAATCTCAGTGACTCGTGAATCTTGTGACCCACTGCAATTTCCCCAAATGGCCACTCTGTTCAACATGGATGAATCAGGTCTGGCCCATCCTGGATGTGAACTGTTTGTTCTTCCTGTGTTCATTGCCCTAATTTACCTTTGTGGATACCAAATCTGTTGATTCATGTTCTTTTTTTAAACTAAAGTGTCCTTAAAAAATTCAACTCTGTCTTTCCAAGTTGCTAATGGCAGCATCCTGTTCAGGTTCTTCTGTAGAGTCAATAAATATTTGTCTGTCATATTAGCCATTAAAATAAGGTCAAATGCAGTTAACTCTGGTTAACCAGACCTGTGGAGGTAACAGAGGTATAAAGATTCCACAAATAACTTGCATGTAGCTTGTACTAGGGTCACTTGCCTAAATACACACACACACACACACACACACACACACACACACATTTTAGGACTAATAATACATGAGTGGCTACTTCTTGCTCAAATTGATTTCCTCTCTGGTCAGTCCTCCTGTCAGCACTCTAGAAATGGAGACCAAGGTAAGTCCACATACATTTAGCCATGAATTATCAACCACTGAAATGACTGCTTCGAGGGCCCGCGATCTATCCATGAATATCTCCTTCAGGCTGGAGCTGAACGACAGTCTTCTGAACTATGATCCTTGACAGCTCTGTGAGGCCTGGTGACCTCTTGCTATGAGCCTCCCCCTCCCACTGACACCCATGGCAAACATTACTAATCTGTCAATGCCTCAAAAACAGTAAGGAATAACTGGTAACACTTATCCAGACATACGTTTTCAGGGAGGGGTAACCGTTACTGATCTTTCAAAAGAGTTCATATGCCGTTAAATCTAAAAGCATTCAAGATTTCAGCTTGACTTCCAGGTCCTACTTGTGTTGCTACTGGACACATTCCATGTACTAAATCATTCCCTCGCTGCCAGTGGGGGTGGGGGAGGGCCCACGGGGCAGCCCACTTGTATGAAAACCCTTCCAGACAGGCAGATCAAGCAAGTAGCTCTTCATTCATAAAAATGGAGAGAGTACTATGACCTCTTAACTTTCCATGAAAAACAGTACAAAAGAGAAGGACCAAGACCACAACAGAAATAATATAAGGAGGAGACAGAACATTTTAAGAATACAAACAGAATCCTGATATCAATCATGAGACAAGAACAGGTTGCCATAAAAAAGAAGCAATCACCAGAAAATAAGAGCTCTTGAAAGGAAAAAAGGATTAAAGCAACATCACATGAATCAATATCACTGTGAGACAAAAAAGAGTCAAAAAACCTTCCGAAGACATGGCACAAAAGCACAAAGAGATAAGGAAAATGAAGGAAAGTTAAGAGATCCTTTGGATCAAACCAGGAGGTTTAACATCCCTGTAATAAGAAAAGGTTGGCAGAATTGGAAAGATTATAACGAAATAAACAGTTTAAAAAAAAAAAAGTGTGGAAGACACACAAGACATCGTGAAAAAAGGTTTCGGGGCTGGTAAGGTCAGTGGTAGGGTGCTTGCCTAGCATGTGCAAGGCCCTGGGTTGGATCTGCAGCTTCATTAAAAAAGTTAAATAAAATTCAAAACGGCCCATCAGTGATCAAGCAGGGCATTGCACACCACTGACAAGGTGAAGGCACTCAGACCTAAGTCCCTGGCCTGGATATCTGACACAGGCACAGACTGCACAGGTCCATCTGGAATCTCTGCTTAGTTATGTCCTAACACCACTCTATTTTTTTTCTTCCAAATAAAATAGAATATTTTTTTCTTCTCCTCAATATTTCCCTGTTGGTTAATGGCCCACCACTTACCTAAGTGCACAAGTGAAACTGAGGGGTCTTTAATTTCATGTTCTTTCCTGTAGCATCCAACTAAGACCCTCACCTGACCACTTCTCCCCATCTCTACTGCAACACCACCCCAAACCACAGCTGCTGTGGGCCAGGGTTAGAGCAATGGCCTCTGACTGGCCTCCCTGTTCCTGCCTTTTATGAATCCATTTTACACACCACAGCCAGAGGGCCCTTTGAACTTAAATCAGATCTTAGTACCCCCTGATTTAGAATAAGATCTGAGCCCCTTGTGAGCTCCCAGATGCTGTCTCCTGTTTGCCTCTGGGGTCTCAGCTCCTGCCCCTTCCGGCTTTGCTCCCTAACTCTTCTGCTACCCCGGCAAATTTCTGTCTCTAAACACTCAGAGTCCACTCCCACCTTGATCCTTTGGATCTCTCATTTGTCACCTCAGGGAGAACCCCCTCCCCGACCTCATCTGAAGGGTCTCCTCATCCTGCTCGAGATCATCATTATCTTCTTCCCCTGTTGCACAGACATCTCCCAACGTAGGCATCTCATCTATTCATTTGTCTACATTTTATTGTACCAAATATCCACAGGAGCAGGGATCTTACAGACCTATCTCCAGCCTCTAAGGTTCCTGGCAACCAATATCTATGGTAAATATTTGTTGAATGAATAAACTGCAATATTTTAGAACAGCAAAAGCAAAGAATGAATTCAAGAAGTTCTCAAGAAAACAAAGCAGATTACCTACAGAGGAATATGATCAAAGTTATCCATCTTCTCACAAACAATATTGGAACTAGAAGAAAATGTAGTGATACTTCACGGTTCCAAGAGAAAATAATGTTCATCCTAGAATTAGATGCCCAGCCAAACTTTCAATCAAATCCAAGAACAAAATCCAAAAGTTTTGAGCATGGAAGGGTTCAAACTCTGCTTTCTTACAAACACTCTCTGAAAGAATGATTCACAAATTTACAAAGAAAGAGGAGGAAAAGGAGAAGAAGAAACTAAGAGTGAAACAGTCAATCTGCATTGTAAGAAATAAAGCGAATCCCAGAATACAACCTGTGTAGCAAGCCTAGCAAGTAATTAGTCCAAATTAAAGCAAGAAAAATCAGAGGGCTCAGAAGAAAAACAGTCTTCAAAAGAAAATAAGCTGTAACAAATTACATAATTAAGAAATGGGTAAGGTTTCCTTCCTCAGGGAATGGCATGATATAATAAGAGTGATAATAATATATTACCTTCCCTTCTCCCTCCTCCCACTCCCAATTGTTTCTCCTAGTTTTTTAAGTTATATTCTCCTTTTAAAAATGTAAAACACATTTAATTGAGGTGTAATTTACATATGATAAAATGTACAGATTTCAAATGTGCTATTCAATGCATTTTCACAGATAGCTAGTACATTATCACCACAGCTGGTGTGCACGTGACCCATCTACCTTACGTTGGCATCATTCCAGAAAGTTCCCTTTGGGGTCAGCTCCCAGCTCAGCCACAACTGATGCCATTTCTATGACTGTGTCTTAATTTCCCAGTTCTAGAACTCCTCATAGAAGCAATCATACAGTAAGTACTCTCCAGCACCTGGATTTATTCACACAGTGTATTTTTAGTTACCCATGTTTGTTGCAGTTACTTTACTCTTTTTATAGTTGAACATATTATCAATATAACTCAATTTGTTTATCCGGGTTTTTTTTTTTGTTTTTTGTTTTACAGATGGCCATTTGGATAATTCAAAGGATTTTTTTTTTTTAATTTGAACATTATGGGCTGGGGTTGTGACTCAGCCGTAGAGCACTTGCCTAGCACGTGCCAGGCCCTGGGTTCGATCCGCTGCACCACATAAAAATAAATAAATAAAGATATTGTGTCCAACTAAAAAATAAATATTAAAAAAATTTTGAACATTATGCAGAGAGCTGCTGTGAATGTTCTTACACAAGTCTCATGCTGGACAGGAATTTTCATTTCTCATCAGGAAGCCTAGGATGAGAATTGTTAACTCACAGGTTAGATGTTAAGTTTAACTATGTTAAAAATTGTCCCACTCGTTTCCAAATTGATGGTGACATTTTTACATTCTAAGAGTTGATCCACGTTCTCAGCAACGCGAAGCAGTGTCAATTTCTTAAAATTTTATCCATTTTGTTGGGTGTGGAGTGGCATGTGTTGTGAATTTAGTTAGCATTTGATGCTCCGTGATGATCAGCAGCTTTCTATGTGTTTCTTGGCCACCATTATGTTTTATTTGTTAATTGGCCTTGTCCATGATTTTTATTATATTGGTTTGCTTTCTAACTATTGAGTTGTAAGGGATTTTATATATTCTGGAAATAAGTCAAATATGGTATTGCAAATATGTCTTCCCAGTCTATGACTTGACTTTCCATTTTCTTAGGTCTTTTGAAGAGTAGATGTTGTTTATACTAAAATCAAACTTATGAAATATTTGTATTTAATCATGCCAGTTACTTTCTATTTGTCCTGTCTATTCTTTTTTTTCTTTTTCCCTCTTTTCTTGCCTTCCATTCAGTATATTTTTTATTATTCATTTCACCTCCTGGTCAGCTTATCAGCTATAACTCTTTGTTTTGTTATTTTAGTGTTTTCCTAAGGCTAACAGTAAATATTAATTTATATCTACCTGCTTTTAAGTTATATGACACCATTTTACATATACCAACATGTACAGCCCAGAGGAAGAGACTTAGGATAATAGACCATTTCTTCCTTCTAAGGCTGAGTGGGTTGATCTCTTCCATGAAGTTTTTCATCTTCTATTGTTGTCATACTGCATGTTAAAAACCTCAAACTGCATTATTATTTTTGAAACAATCATCTTTTTTGGAGGGAGAAACCTGGATTCAACCCAGTGATGTTCTACCACTGAGCCACATCCCCTGCCATTTTTATTTTCTATTTTGGGACAGGGTCTCCCTCTCCCTAAGTTGCTAGGCTGGCCTTGAACTTGTGATATTCCTGCCTTGGTTGCTGGGATTAAAGGCATGCCTCATTACACCTTGCCCCCATTATCTTTTAAAGAAATTTAATCAATAAGAAAAAATTAAAAACATATTTATATTGCGGCATTTCCAGTACTCCTCATCTCTTTGTCACAGATCTATATTTTATCTGGCATCAGTTTTTAAAAAACTGTCTATGTCACGAGGGTCTGTTGCTAATGACTTGCTTTAACTTTTGTACATATTTTATATCTTTTATTTTGCCTGTGTTGAAAGATATTTTGGTTGTGTATAGTAATCTAGGGAGATTGTTCTTTTTAGTCATGCTTATTTTTGTTCTTCTGTATAAAATGTCTATCTTCAATTGCCTTTAAGTTTTTTTTTCCTTTATCATTGTGGGCTTGGGGCACTTTTTTTAGTTGTAGATAGACACATTATTTTTATGTGGTGCTGAGGATCAAACCCAGGGCCTTGCACATGCAAGACAAATGCTCTACCACTGAACTACAATCTCAGCCCTGAATTTTTAATTTGATTATTGATTCCTTCATTTTTTTTAAAAAAATAGTTTTTAGTTATAGTTGGAAACAATATCTTTATTTTGTTTACTTATTTTTATGTGATGCTGAGGATCGAATCCAGTGCCTCACATGTGAGAGACAAGCACTCTACCACCGAGCTACAATCCCAGCCCCATATTCCTTCATTTTGAGGATTTCCACTTGATTCATTTTCAGAATCTCTCTTTATTGTAGTGATCTTACATTTTCAGTGTTTTTTCTTTGATTTCACTCCTTATATTGTCTTTTAGCCCATAGAACACTTTAACTATGAATTTTCCTACACTGTGATGTCAATGAAGTCTGTTGTTGAAGTATTATGGGTTGTTTGAAATAATTTGTCCCCTTGCTTTTTCATAATGTTCATATGTCCATCTATTTATCAGTATCATTTTGAGTTCTTTTAAGTGAAGGACTATTTTGTGAGCTTCTTTCTCTTAAGACCCCGGGTTTGGGTGGATATTTAGGTTATGATATTTTAAAGCATTGTTTGACCTCTGCTGATCCCAATATCAGCTCTACTCAAAGAGACACCACTGAGCCCTATTTACTGTAATCACTTCTGAGGCAACCCTCATTCTATTTAACCTTGTTAAGAACAAAAACTTGTTGCAATTGTTCTCTGTGTTTCCTCAAATTCAAGTATAAATCTATAATAAAGTTCTGGAACAGGTCAAAAAGTAAGTTAGATTTAGCAAACTTAAGTGCATGCTAAAAATGAGGAAGGGAGGAAGATTAGACAAATGAGAGTAGAAAAAGAAGGGGGAGGGGAGAACAGATCTATAAACGGGTAATTTACACCAAGGTAGAAAGGAGAAATAGATGGATGGATTTTATTTAAGGTGGTAGTGGATAGTGCAAGAGGATGAGTTGGGGTGGGGGCAAGAGAAGCAGGTATAAACTAGAGTGAGGAACATAGGAAGATGGATTCCAATTAATGCTTTAAACTGTTAAATGAAATACATTCAAATGGGTTGGAGGTACAATGTTGGCTACTGTTGTACCAATTGTCATTCAAATTAAGGAGTTCCTTATATGATCAAAGTTGACATTAGAGGTGTGTATAGTGTACCAGGTCAAGGTGACAAATATTCTTATTCAATCTTGGTTTCGGTTTCATTGGGGTTTGGACATTTAGCAGCTGTCCATTAATCTTTGGCTGTGGGTCTCTAGTTGCTATGATCCTCTTACCAGTAGCTTCTATTTTGTCAGTTCTGGGGCCTGCAGCTGACAGCTCAGAGGGTACAGTGTTGTGAGTTGGCTGACTCTAATGTTGCACAAGTTCACTCTGAAGTGCCCATATTTGCTGTGGGTCAGTGGTTTATCTGTTCCTCTCTACTGGATCCTCTTCACAGTAGTGAAGATCTGGTAGCTACCTGTGTGTGCAGGAACACTGGTTGTGTACTTTCCACAGGTATGTTGCAGTAATATTCACCCTGATGCCTTTGCTCTCCAAGGTGCTATAGTGAAGGGTCTCTGGTAGTCACCTTGATTGTAGTTTCTACTGCCCCAGGTTGTGAATGGAGGGCACTGATTTCCTCTGCTTAATAACTGTAGTGCAAAGTTCCACAAGTATCTAAACAATAAGCCCTTTCACTTGCCACTTGTGTTCAAGGTTCAGTCTATGCACCTATTAAGGTTGGTATTAGCACCTTTCTCCTGTGTATAGCCTCTGGCAGTTTCCCTCTGCCTCTGTGTGTCACTGGATATTCAGGCAGCTCCCCCTGGTATCATGCTGTGATCCAGGGGACTATCCCTAGGCTTCCCATGATGCCTTCCCCCAGGACAGTGGTTGGGGCCTAGTGAATCCACTTTCTTTTGTTCAAGGCCAAAGCTGTCCACTGTGCCCTCTGAGTGGAGGGGGCGAGCAGGCAGCCTGTGCAGAGCTTCCTGCCCTTGCCTGGGTCACAGAGACTGAGTGGAGCTTGCTGGCTTTCCTGGCACCAGTTCCCTCCAGCCCCTTCATTCCCCTTGTTCATGGTGTAGTGTGGGGGAAGTTTTCGGTGGTTAACAGCTAGTAGTGGTCCTTCTAGAAGTTCTTTCTGGCTGGATTCTTAAGAGGTCCCACTGCAGGGGACTTCGCTCTGGTTTCATTTGCAGCCGTGCAGCCGTGGGAAGATGCCAGGCAGATTTAAGAGGGTGACAGGTCGGCTGTGGGCTCTACCCTGAGCCCCCGGCCCCCACCCCAGCTTTCTTTTCCTGGTTTGGTTTTCAGCTCTTTGTGGTGTTTTCAGGAGTCTTCTGTATTTTAAATTTTGTCTGTCTTTCCCACAGTTTTAAGAGGGTGAATTAACAGGCCACCACTGTCCCCGCCTCTCCCTCTCTGCCACCCCTTCCCCCATCTGCAGGTTGGGTCAGGGCACTCTGAGTTTGGTTTTCTCCTCTGGTAACCTACCTTCCAGTGTCCCCAGGTCTCAGACCATGTAATATGGTGTCTTAGGGCATTTATTTCATCACTCACCTTTCCATTCGACTTTCCTTTGCTGCCTCCTTTCTGAGCTGTGAGGTGACTAGGACACGCAGCCTAGCTCTCTTCCACCCTCTTCCCCACAAGCTCCGCTCCTTCTCCGCTGTCTTCTGTGGCTTCTGGTAGCCACATGCGGCCACCCACTTACTGAAACATGGCTAGTCTGAGGGAGGAGCTGGATTTTTTTTTTAAATTTCATTACATTTTTATTAACATAAAATTTAAATCCATGGCCCCATGTGATTAGCAGCCTTCATACTGGACAGAGCAGACACAGATGTTTTATTGTCGTGGAGAGTTCTGTAGGACAGCACTGGCCTGGGATGTGGGAGAGGATTATCCAAAGAATCAAAACTAGAGAAGATGGAGCATGGGGAGCTCTTGGCAGTGAATCTTGAGGAGATGGGGGAGGTCTGACTCTTCATCTCGTTTCCTCCTTGATGCCGCAAATATTTATTATCTATGTCAGGTCTTGTTGCATTTCCAGAATGCTCATACCTCCAGGGCATCTCAGTGCCCATGATGGGCTATTCTTAAAGGAATTTGACGATTTGGAGTTAAGGTTTTGTGTGAGACTTTAAAAAATATTTCTAAAGAGGAAATACTTGTTTTAACACATTCCAATAGAGAGTCAAATGTTGTCAAGTTGTTAATCCTGACTTTCTACCTAACACCTACAGGTTTGATGAAATAAAAAAATTATTCTAGTTGGTAAAACTGAATTGCTAGCCATTGCTTTTTGTGTTCTGCCCCTTAAGACTCTATGTTTTGACTGCTCGGGCCCTGGGAGAGTCACAGCTCTCCTTGACAGGTAGGTATAGAAGGTCAGAACTTCTCTGAGAAAGGAGGTGGCGTTTGTTGGTGGCACCTGAGCATCTGCATGAGATGGGCAACGTGAGGGCACCTGTACTTCTTAATTTACCTTTAAATCAATTTACCTTAAATTACCTATAATCTGAATTTTTTGGTAACAATGAACATGACTTTTTTTTTATAATTTAAGCTAATAAAAGGTAGATTAAATATAATCAAACTAAGTGGCACTATCCTTTTAGGAAAAGAAGAGCAATTCCCCTACAAGGCCTACCACGCCCTCCACACTACTTGCTTCCCACCCTCTCTCCCTTCCCTTCTCTGTGCTTCCGTCTCACTGAGCCTCTTGCAGGTGCCCAGGATGCTGCACCTGCCTGTGCCTGGGGCCTTGCAGGAGGCAGATTTCTCACTGTAAATTGCTTGACTTGCTCACACTCTTCTGACCTTTTCCTTTGGGCTGGGAGCAGGTAGGGAGGGTGCTTCTGCTCTCAGGTCTCACTCAGACGCTATCTTCTTAGGGAACTTTCTGTGGCAGCTTGTGTTTTCCAAAGATGGCCTTACCAATCTCTGCTCTCCTATGTCCTCTTCTGTGACATGACCTTGCCTCCGTCAAGAGAAGGAGTTGAGTTCTCCACCCCCTTGAACCTGGGCAGGACAACAGCACACGACAGAGACGACATGCTGAGGCTTTTGAGAAGAGCCTCAGTGAGCCTCAGGAAGACTAGAAGCTTCCGTGTGGGTCATCTGGAATGCTCACCCTTCAGACAGTCCTTTTTGCAACCCAGGGAGAAGTCCAAGCCACATGGAGAGACCATGTGCAATACTAGGTCCACAGCCCCAGCCAGGATCCCTGACCACAGCCCTGTGAGTGAGCCATCTGCCCTGTCTAGCCCAGCCAGATAGCTGAAGCCCCAGCTTTGACAGACCCCCAGAAAAGAGCTTTGAGGAAGGGTTGGGACAGTGGGTAGCTCAGTGGTACAGCACTTGCCTAGCATGTGGAGGCCCTGAGTTCTAATCCCCAGCACTGAAAAACCAACTAAACAAACAAAAACTCCACAAGGTGATCCTGGTCAGCACACAGAGTCATGGGAATTAATAAGTGACTATTTTAGGTTTGGGGGGGGGTTGAGTTACAGAGCAGTAGATGATCTACCTTCCCTAGAGAGGTGAGGTCCCCCATTAAACTCTGTTAGAGTCCCACTTTTCAGTAACAGTGAATAGCAGGAGGTGACCAGAGCCAGGCACTGTTACAAGCACTTCAACCAAGAACAACCACCATGTCATTCTGTCCTCACAAGAACCCTGAGAGGGAAAGAAGCATTTGAAAAATCCTTCTTCAATTACAGAAGCAAGCTGGGCTGAGCACACTCGCCTCCATGCTCAGCTAGCATGTGCTCCAGCAGCCTCTTGACAGCATCTCCCATGGCTTTTAATTGTACCTTTGTCTTTGTAATTATTTGGATGAATGTCTCTATTCCCATCCATACTGTGAGCTCCATTGGGGTTGGGACTATGTCTGTGTTTGTTGAGTGAATCCCTGGCGTTCAAAACAAGCTCACAAAATCAGAATGGATAAATCTCCTAAGGAGCTCACATTCATCACAAAAGAATAAATGCCAACTGCCTAACTGTTCTTTACAATACAGTGCCCAGCTTGTAGTTTAGAGGTGATATATGTATTTGTAATTCAAGTGAGTATAGCAGAGTGCTTGGGATATATAGCATCAGAGCAGGCAGATCTGGTTCAAATTCTGAGTTGAATATCACTTTAGTCAAGTTAAATGACCTCTCTAAAGTCTTCGTTTCTTCACCTATGATAATAGATAAATACCTTGCTAGTTGTTGAGGATGAAATGTGCATCAGTTAGATTTGCATCACTGTAACAAAATACCTGAGGTAATCAACTTTAAAAAAGGAGGAAAATTTGTTTTAGTTCACAGTTTTGGAGGTTTCAGTCCACAGCTGGTTGTCCCCGTTGCCTTTCAGCCTATGGGGAGGCAGTACATCATGACAGGAGAAACTGTTTACCTCACGGCATCCAGGCAGCAAAGAGAAGGTTCCTTAAAGTGTACGCCCCCCCCCCGCCCCGGCAATGACCTGATGACCATCCCCTGGGCCCCACCACCTTCCAAGTGTCAAACTGGGAGTAAGCCTTGGGGGGTGCATTTCAGGTCCAGATCACAGCAAAATGATATAGGCGAAGTGTTTTGAACACAGTCCTTGGCACACAGCCCCAATAAAGAGTCTCACTGTCAAACAAGCCATAGAAAATACTCCCAACTCACTCTGCTCATATTAAACATCAATCAAAACATGAGCAACTCCTGTACATGGCAGTAGATAGACCTATCCACTTTGTCTCCCTCACTCACTGAATGGGTAAAGCAGAGCTATGCTGTGGCCGTAGTAAACTTTGCATTATAAATGCAACTCTTGAGGGCTGGGGATGTGGCTCAAGCAGTAATGCACTCACCTGGCATGCGTGGGGCACTGGGTTCGATCCTCAGCACCACATAAAATAAAATAAAGATGTTGTGTCCACCGAAAACTGAAAAATAAATATTAAAAATTCTCTCTCTCTTTTAAATAAATAAACAAACAAAGAAGCACATAAATAAATAAATAAATGCAACTCTTGATTAAAGATTCTACTATCTCAATATACTGAATGAGGTCTCATAAGGAAGACTTCTTACAGAACCTTCGCATGCTAGATGGTTTTTTCCATTCAGGGCCAACAGCCTAACTCCATGCAGGTGAAGAAGGGCAGCTTACCTAGGGTATTTCTAACACACAACCCTTGAGGAACTCCACCCTGTGCCCTGGCCCCGGATCACACTGCCCTGAAGGAGGTTAACCATTTGGGTTTAGAAGACTTCTTTCCCACAATTCAGAAGCCACAGCTGCCAAAAGCAAAAAATAGACAACACCTGCTGTGGCTTACATCACTGAGAGGATAAATTTAATAAGCATGCGCAAAGGAGGCAGAATGTACTTAGTGCACTCACAGAGGCCTCAAGATTTGCTCTGTGGGCATGATAAAAACATGACTGTTGGAAACCTGACACTGGCTCGATATGTTGTCAATGGGACTTTTTATTTCCCAGGAAACTGACCAGGTGTTTGCCAGTTTCTGCACATTTTTGTCCAACTCTTCATTTTCCTGTGGCCTCAGTAGATTTACCAGTTGTTTCCACGCTACTTCTAATCACTCATCCCCCTAATTGGGAGTGATGCACAGTGTGTGTGTGTGTTTATGTATGTGTATGTATACAGTGTGAACAATGAACGCACTAGTCAAATGAAGAGGGAATCATTTTCATCTCCAGTACCTTATATGAGTGTTCCCCATTTAAGGACTGTAAATGATGGAAGTAAACTAGCATGTTACCCTTTTTCTCAACTGAGGAAACCCAGGAGCTGGGATCTCACCTTCACTTGATCAGCAGGGTTATTATAAAGCCTCCACAGGTTCAGTCCAGGGTGGGCCAGTCAGTCCTTTGCAAGAGAAAACTGTTTATGAAGGCCCATAAATCAGAACTGTGGCCTTGTCAGTTTGATCAATGCTTTCTGTTTCCATTTGAAAGAGGAAAGAGGAGCAGAACAGCTCAATTGGCCATGAATTCCTGCTCTGCTGATGTGGGTCCTCATCTTCACTGGCAGGTGGTGCAATCACTGGGGCAGGATCTAGACAAATGGGAGGTATACTGCAGCTTGGGGTGCCACTCTTATGCCACTGACTACTCATCATTGGGCTTTCTCCTCTGAAGAGACGGATCAAAACAAGGTTAACCTTTTAGCATGGAAAGGTGGAGCAAGCCCCAGACTAAATCCAGGACTCCTAAGAGAGTCTGTGACATCAGACAATGCATTTTATTTTTCTATCTACAACTTCTGCATCTGGAGAAGACTGAATGATCTCATCGACTCCTTTAGTTCTAAAGTCACTGATTCTCAACTTGTATAAACTACAACAAATTACATGTGCCTTGCTATCAATCAGCCCATGTATTAGATAATATCTGCCATCATCATAAATGTAGTCATTTTTTTCAATTTTACTATATTTTAAAGTCATTTTCTTATGATTTCTGGATTTTCTCTTTAAACTGAGTTCAAGGATTGCTACAAAAAATCAGTTATGTGTTATTTTATTTCTTATTCTATAAGTCTATTTTCTCTCCATTTTCCCCCTGAGCTCATTTCTAAGCCAAGAGTCTACATTGTTGGCTGGCAGTTTGCTGGTATGTGCAGGGAACTGCACTATTATCTAAGTAGTGGGTAGAATTAATTTTGTAACTAAGATTACATCTACAGAAGGGCCAGTGGAAATGGGCACCTTAGCTTAAGTACTCTATTAGAATGTACATGGCAGGAATTGAGCAAAGGAATTATTTTTTTTAAGAGGATGTTCAGGAGCCTGGGGAAAAGTATCTGAACTATACCTGCCTGGGTATCTCCTTAACCACGAGAAAACACAATACTGAGATACCCAGCTGGGAAAGAGATACAGGTACCAGGATCACATATCTGAATCACTGGACAGAAAAAAGGGGCCATTGAATATTTTTTGAGAACCTTTAGTCTTCCAGATTTGAAAGCAATTTTGGTTTGGGAGAAGCAGTAATTAGGTTTCTGTGAAAGTAGCATGAAGTCTCACTGGTTTGGGAAATAAAAGCCTGGATTAAAATCTCAGCTGGTGTAAAAGTACCCTTCAGAGGTGAAGGGGAAATAAGACTTTTTCAGAAAAACAAAAAACAAGGGGATTTGTCCCCTGCAGACTTGTAGGAAAGCTCTATTAGCTCCAGGTTCTGTAGCTGTGTTCAATTTACTATTTGCCTGATTTTGAGGTGTCCTTTACTAGGGGGTTAATCCAGGAGCCCTATAGGGACGGTTGTGGGGGTTTGGGTTCACTTTACAGTCAACTGCCTCTGCCCCCATGCTGTTGAAACCCTACTAAAAGCACAGTCAAGCCAGATAAGTAGCTTATTTTGAACACATAATGATCCATTCAACAACAAACTGGCCACTCAAGAGTAGACAATTTTGAACTAGAAATGTTAAAATTTCATTAAAAGCAGGTACTGCCGTTGGAGAAATATCATAAAACATCTCTTTAATGTGAACACTACTTCATACAAGGAGAAACTATTTACAATGTGTCACTTTCAGATTAGTTGCTTTTGCATCATTTGTTGACCATGTGCTGCCACAGCATATCCTCAGCCAGGGAGCTTCAGTCCAACTACACGTTCCAGGTCCTCGGTGGCTCTCCGGGGTTCCTGGGGATTCAGGGGACCTGCCCACTTACATTCTCCTCAGTAATTATGGCTCAGCAAGCATGCTACCCAAAGCATCTATAATCCAGAGACTCTGGCAACCACACATAAGTAAAAAGCAATAGATTAGATTTTTTTCACCAATAAATACTAATTTGACAATCCAATCCATTCTCATTTGAAGAAATTATTTTCACTTAGGAAAATTTTTCTTAAGAGAACTAGAGGGAACAATCTGTTCTTCACACTGGAACTGAATTAGGAGGTTTTTGTATACAAATATAGCATATTTGGGCCAGGGATATAATTTCTTGTTAAAGAGTTTATTTGCCTTCACACATAAGACTGCTACATACATTCACAGTTTTAATAGACTGTAATTAGCTATTCCAGTTGTGCTTTAAAATCCCAAATATTATTCTCGTTAGTGAGTGCAAAGCCAATGTCTCGTTTGACTATGATTGGTCCTAGAGTTATAAACTCCATAATGATTGACAGGCAGCTTCCTCATTCTCCAGTTTCATCATTTGCTTTTTCGTGTATGACTTCCAGGCTCCGGCGTGGTTTCTCAGTGTTCTCAGTGCCTGGTTTATTCAGTCCACATGAAACAGCAGCATAATGGATTTGTTTCAGGTTCTCCAAAGTCTCGTTCTTTGCATATTTCAAAAGATCTGCTTGTCCCTGTAATGAAACATGCAATTGAGTAGTATTAGATATGACACGACTTTTCTGCTAGACTTTACAATATAGATCTTCTGCTGAAAGAGGAGAATTTTGATTCCACAAGAGGACACATTTATTTCCTATTGGCACTGCATCCAAATAGGTCACTTTTAATACAAAACCAGGTCTTTCCACTGGGAAATCTGAACAGCTATTCCTGCCTATCCCAGTTAAAATCATATCTTTCATTGTTTGGCCAATCTTGTTTTTGTGTGCAGTATTGGAATTGAACCCAGGGCCTCTCAAATGCTAGGCTAGTGCTCTGCCACTGAGGTGCATTCCCAGCTGGTTGTTTTTCCATGTTGGCCTTGAATTTGTGATCCTCCTGTCTCAATCATTGGAGGAGCTAGGCTCAGAGGCATACCCCCACCCAGCCCCTTTTTTAAAAAGGCTTGTTTTTTGAAACACTTTATTCTGAAGTAAGTACCAATTCACAGAAGGATACAAAGCCAATAGAGAGAGGTCTTGCATTTCCTTCCCCAAATTCCCCCAAATGGTTACACTCCACATAAACTATAATAAAATATCAGCACCAGGACCCTGACATTGGTGCAATGAGCCCAAAGTTCCATGAGGCTCTATCACATGTGACCACTACTGCAACAGAGACAGAGGAGTAATTCACCACAAAGATATCCCTTGTACCATGACTTTACAGTCACATACCTCCCTTTCCCCTCCAGCCCCTCACTCCAACAGCCACTAATATGTGGAGTCTGGTCTTTGAGCCTAGGTAGCCTCTAAGAGTGCTAGCAGTGGTGAGCCCAAGGCAGGCCCTCCCTGCATCTGCTGAAAGAAGAACACAGAAAGGATTCTCATTCTGGATAAATGTCCTTAGCCCCATTTTAGTTTCTAATGAGGTCTGACCATTGACTCGACATGGATTTAGCCTGACATGAATACAGGTCAGAAAAAGGTGGACAGATGAGAAGCACAGTTGATGGGAGCCTGGAATGTGAGCTGACAATGGACCAACGCAGTCTGTCAGCCTTGTCACTTCAGCTAGGAGGCCACAGGATTCTTCAGGGGTGGGTGAGAGCTGTGCTGTGCATCTCAGGATACTTAGCAGCATCCCGGGTCTTTACTCACTAGGTAGCATGGCACACCCTCAACTGTGACAACTGAAAACATCTGAAGTCTTTGCTAGCTCTCTCCTGGTGGGAGGGTGCACTGGGGGAAGCCCTGGTTGAAAACCTCAGAGCTGAGGTATCAGCAAATGACTCTAAGGTCGCAGGGTGGAAGAGACGATGCGGTGCGGTGCAGTGCTCCTGTTGCAGATTCCACCCCTTTTACTTTGCTTTTTTGCTCTATTTTCCTTTCAAATTTGACCTGCCTTCCATTAACACTTCTTTCTACTCACACTATGGCCTTTCCATTTCTCTTACTCTCCTTGCTCATGGTTTTTCTTCCCCTTCTTAGGTTTTTGATTTATTCTCTTATTTTCTTTATAATTGCTCTATAGTTTGACATTTTCTTTGGCATAATTCTTTCTCTCTTCCTTTTTTTTTTTTCCCTTACTAACTGCCTCCCAAGTGCAGCTCCTTTGAAGTGTTCCTGTATAACCAGAGCTTGGGGCTGTTTACAGAGGGTGATGGTAAGGCCTTACCTTGGCAGGCAACTAGACTATAATCAAATTTCAGTTGCTGGTGACACCAAATTGCAACATGATTTTAAACCACCACGAGGCCCAAATCCACAGAGTGGTTTGTTGCTTACCACTTACCATTCATGACTTTCCTGATTTACACAGACCTTAAATTAGTGACTATGAATAGCTGTTCCAAGGCTTAGTCTCACTGAAGGAGCTTCATTTTTATTCATTCCTCCTTGTCACTGAACTCACATGTTGAGCATTTACTCAACATGAGACCTCTGTTGTTGTTGTTTATGAGACCTCTGTATTTAACACAGCAGCACATTGTATCAGGAATAAAGTTTCTTATTTGCTTTCACAAGCAAAATCGCTACATGCATTCATAGTTTTAGTAGATTGTAACTACATAATTCATTTGTGTTTTAAAAATTCTAAGTATTACTTTTTAAATTAATAAACTTTTATTTTTAGAGCAGCTTCCGGTTCACAGCAAAACAGAGCAGGAAGCACAGAGTTTTCACATACTACCCTCTCCCCACACACATACCTCCTGCAGCACTGACATCCCACGCCACAGTGGCGTGTGTGTTCTCATCAATGAACCCACAATGATGCATCAGTGTCAGCCAGTCTATTGTTTAAGTTAGGGTTCTTACGTGGTGCTATATAGATTTGCACAAATGTATGACGTTGTGCATCCACTATTATGGTAGCAGACAGAGTAGTTTTATTGCCCTAAAAATCCTTTACATTCTGCTGAGTGCTCCCTCCCACACCTCTTCAACCCAAACCCTTATCAACCACTGAATCTTTCTACTGTAATTTTTTTGCAGACTCTTCCACAATTGGAATCATATAGTTCTCAGTCTTTTCAGATTGGCTTCTTTCACTTGGCAAGGTGGACTTAAGGTTCCACCATGTCTTTTTTATAGTTTGATAGCTCATTTATTTTCAGTAAAGAATAATATTCCTTTGTCCAATGTACTACAGTTTATCCATTCACCTACTGACAGACATCTTTGTAACTTCCAAATTTGAGTAGTTATAAATAAAGTTGCAATTGAACATAAGTTTTTTTTTAACTTATTTGGGTAAATGTCAAGGGGTGCAATTGTTGCATCATATGGTAAGAATATGTTAAGTTTTTGAGAAACTGCCAAACTACCTTCTCAAGTGTCTACCATTTTATACACCAACTGGCCTTTGAGTGAGAGTCCCTGTGCCCCCACATTCTAGCCAATGTCTGCTGTGATCTGTGTTTTAGATTTTGGCCATTCTAATAGGTGTGTAGTGGTAACTCACTGTGTCTTAATTTGCAATTCTCTAATGACATTATTTTCATGTTTACTTTCATAACGTATCTTCTTTGGGGAGGGATCTGTTCAGGCTTTTGCCCATTTAAAAATATGATTGCTTATTTCCTTATTGTTAAGAAACTGAGAATTCATTTTTGAGAAACTGTATATTTTGGAAAGCTGTTCTTCATCAGATATGTCTTACAGATATCTTCTCCCAATCTGTGCCTTCTCTTCCCATTATCTTAACACTGTCTTTAGCAGAGAAGAAGTTTTTAGTTTTAATGAAGTCAAGTTCACCAATTCTTTCCTTCCTGGATTATTATTTTAGTGGTGCATCTAAAAAAGGAATTGCCATACCTTTATGTTATCTTCTAGTTCTATAATTTTCTGTTTTTCCTTTAGATCTATGATCCTGTTGAGTTAATTCTTGAGAAGGGTGTAAGATCTGTGCCTAGATTCAGCCTTTGGTGTGTGGATATCCAATTGTTCCAGCACCATTTGTTGACAAGATTGTTCTTTTCCTTCAATATTGTACAGGTTATTTGGGGTCTTTGGCCTCTACATATGAACTGGTTTGTCAGATCCATAAAATAATTCCCTGGGATTTTGACTGGATGCATAAATCAAGTTGGGAAGAACTACTATCTTAATAGTACTGAGTTTTTATAACATTTCTCCATTTATTTATTTCCTTTCTATCTTTTTTCAGAGTTCATTAGTTTTACTCGTGAAAGTCTTCACAACAGTGGTGAATGGTGAGAGGAGACATCCTTGCTTTGTTCTTGATCTTAGTGGGAAACTTTGAGTTTCTTACCATTAAGTATGATGCTAGCTTCACATTTTTGTAGACAATCCTTATCAACTTGAGGAAGTTCCCCTCTATTCCTAATTTTCTGAGAGTTTTCAACATGAACAGATGTTAGATTTGTCCCTTTCTTTTTTCTGTGTCTAGTTATGATCATGTTTTTTTTTCTTTAGTCTGTTGATGTGATGGGTTACACAAATCACTTTTTAAAAGTTGAGCCAACCTTGCATACCTGGGAAAAACCCCACCTGGTTTTGATATATGATTCTTTTTATACATTGTTGAATTACTATTGTTAATTTTTTGAGGATTTTTGTGTCTATGTTCCTGGGAGATATTGGCCTGCAATTTTCTTCTCTTATAATGTCTTTGGTTTTGGTATTAGGGTAATGCTGGCCTTGTAGAATCAGTTACAAAGTATTCACTCTGCCTTTATCTGCTGGAGGAGATGGTAGAGAATTCCATTCTTGTAGTCACTCGGATCAAAATGTCATCACTGACTCCTCTCTTTCTCTTCCATCCTCTACCCCACCTATCAGAAGTTCCTATATATGTCCCAGCCTTCAAAACATATATATTCAGGTTACCACCACTTCTTATCACCCTCACTGCCACCACCACAGTCAAAGGCACTATAATCTTTCCTTGGGTTTATGATGGTACCCTTCTGACTGGTCTTCCTTAACATAACAGCCGGAACGTTCCAATTGAAACATAGTCAGAACATACCTTTCCCTTTTCTTAAAACTCTTCAGTGGCTCAACAAGTAACTCAGAGTGAGTGTCAAAGTTCTTGCCCAGGGCCCATCCTCATTCCCTGCATCTCTTTGCCTTGTTCACTCAGCCTTCATTATACTGGCTCTTCAATGTACCTCAAACTTAGCAGGTCTTCTCCAGGTGGGCCTCAAGGTCTGTGCACTCACTGCTCCCTCTGATCAGAAGGCTCTTGTCTAAAAATGTACAAGGCTCATTCCCTTATCTCCTTTATGTCTTGACTTTGAAATCACCTTAAAGTGGTATCTACCTTGACACAATTCTATTTAAAATTAGAACTTCCGTCCTGTACCCATGGTTCTCCTTACCCTTTTCCTGCTTTGTTTTTTTACAACAAATAGTACCATCTGACATACTCTGTTGTTTTCTTCATTGTCTGTCTCTCTCATTAAACATGAGCTCCATGAGAGCAGGAATTTTTGTTTCCTGGAATGAATGTAATTAAAGTAAAATGTGAAAATCTCCTCTTGAATATCGATAGCTGCCACCCCACCATGTTTTGTCTTTCTCTTTCCTTCTTTGTATATATGTTATAAATAGATATTTTACTTTTTATATAAGTGGTATCAGGTAATCTACATTGTTCTTTGGTTTCCCTTTGTACTCACCAGAAGCCACGTCTTGGTAACTTACTATGTCAGCATATATAGATCTACCACATGATAGGTTATTTAAAACAAAAACTCCAGATGGTGTGGGATAATTAATGTGGCAACAACAGAGCTCTTTGGATGAATTTTATGTTTCCCAAACTCAGACAAGTTGTGATGGTATTTCCAACAGAACAGGTAGGCATTCAGCCATTATGCAAGTGACACCAAAGGACGCCACAAGCAACACATCCAGATCTGGGGAGCTGCTAAACTTGGTCCCTACCACTTTTATTCTATTCGTGTATCTAAAACTACCTGCCTGACATGTCTTGGAGTTAAGACATCGATCATGAGTGAAGGACAATTCTGAAGGCTGTGGTGGTGTTTGCGGTAGCAATGCTTACATGTCATTGCTTCAAAAGACTTCGAAAGAGCACAAGCTATTTAAAACACTGCCACCCACTGACACAGGGTGTCTAGTTTAGAAGAATCTTTCTACAAGCTGGCTTTGCAATGTTTTCAGTTGAAAAACCCAAACCTCATTCAGTTTCACACATTCTGTTCTGAATTTTGTAATTTATTTGATTTGGTTTTCATCTTGAAAGGGTTATAACAACCTTAGGTCAAAATATTTAAGGTTCTCACTTTTGGCCTAGAAAGTAATCTTTAAAATACATCTCTAAAGGCAGAAGCCGCACCACAGCAGCTCTTGCTGAGTTTAGCTGTGCCAATGGCTTACCTGGGATTGGATCAGAGGCCAGGAGCAGCCAGGAAATATACAATGGATGCCAAACCCCAGAGCTGGTGTCCCAGCTGTACTCAACACTTGGATAGTCACCAAACTTTCTGTGTGTTTATAAAAGATGTCCTAGTTTTTTTGTTTGCTTTTGTTTCTTTTTATTTCAGTTCTTTGAACCCAGGGCCTTGCACATGCTAGACAAGTGCTCTACCATACTGGGCTACATACATTTCAGCCCTTTACAAAAAATTTTGTTTTGCTACAGGTTCTCGCTAAGTTGCCCAGAATGGCATCAAGTAGCTGGGATTACAGGCATGTGTCACTGCATTTAGCTTTGGTTTTTAATATATTAAAAATATTTCAAAATACATCTGTTAGTGCTATATAGTTTTTGGAACCAAAATTAATAATTACATTCACTGCTTTTATCCAAATCTAGAGATAAAACAATAGGGATTAGATACTCCAGTTAATTTTTTCAAAGCCCCTTTGTCAAACTATTAGAGGAAAACAGAGCTGCCTTACTGTGGAGATGAGTGACCCAGCGAAGCTGTCCCTGACCTCTACAATTGGCCCTTGCAATGACCGCATGGCTTGGAGCTACAGAGAGCAAAGACAGCCATCTGCCATTCCCTGGGGGCCAGCAGACACTTTTTCCAAATTCCATGTAATGAGAGGGAGGAGAAAGAAGTGGACACTCATACCGTACATTTGGGAGTTTGAAGGAAGCAAAAAAGTATTCAGGTCTTTTTGTTTTGATGCAAACAGGACTATAAACCATCAGAGTCTACTTTTGACTTTTCCATATCTGGGGTCTACACTGACTTCTGAGTTGCCCTGGGCTTTGCCAAAGGTTCCAACCTAAGAAGCTTCACCTAGGCGAGAATGGACTATCTGTCTCCTTTCTGGCTTTCTTATCTACCTGGGAACACAGTAAGAAACACGGCAGATTGAAGCTGACTCTGGCGGACACTGGGGCTGCTCTAAGGTCTACCAGGAAGACAGACTGCCTTCCTGAGTGGGCCCATCCCAACCCACGACTCAGCCTTTCCTTGGCAACTGGATTTGCATGCATCTGATTTTCCCAACTAAATCATTTTACTTTATCTTTCTTGTAAGTCTCCAAGAGGCTGTGGGAACCCTCACACGATGGCAGGCAGGTCTAGGCTTCTTCTCCTGTCTCTCAGCAGAGTGTCTTTTGCAACTAAAACCAGAGAGCCCTGTGAGCCCGAACACACATTTCATGACAGGAAATGAAAGCCAGGTGGCCAGGAAGTTGTCATTTCTTCATTGGTTATCTGTCTAGTTAATGGCAAGCAGTCACAAACATGGCCTTTTAGTAAATATTTTGTGGTTAGTCACTTTCAGGTGATGGGAGATTCACATACAAAGGGAATATATTTTAACCATGTATTTCTTTTTTAAAAAAATCTTTATTTTTTAGTTGTAGGTGGACACATTATCTTTATTTCATTTTTATGTGGTGCTGAGGATTGAACCCAGGGCCTCACATGTGCTAGGCAAGCGCTCTACCACTGAGCCCCAACCCCAGCCCCAACCATGTATTTCGTAAGCATTTAAAAATCACAGGCCAAATGCTCAAACCTCCTTCAAGAGTGCTATGGTAAAAGCCATGGGGGCAGTTCACACATCAGTAGGGTATCAGGGATTAGAGGGAGGGATGAATAGGCAGAACACAGAGGATTTTTAGATTAGTGATAATACTTTGCATGATACTATAATGATGAACACAATAAAAACATCAAGTTGTACACCTTAAATACATACAATAAAAAATAAATTTTAAAAAATGGTGGCTAAGATTGCAGCTATGTGGTAGAATACTTGCCTAGCATGTGCAAGGGCCTGGGTTCAATCCCCTGCACCACAGAATGAATGAATAAGTAAATACATTAATTTAAAAAAGTACAGTGGATACATGTCATTATAGATTTGTTCAGTCCCATTCAATGTGCAACACCAAGAGTGAATCTTAACATAAACTATAGTCTTTGAGCAATGATGTGTCTATGCAGGTTCACTGACTGTAACAAATGGACCACTATGGTGGAGATTGCTAATAGGGAGGTGTGTGGGTGGGATATGGGAAGTCTCTGAACCTTTTTGTCAATTTTGCTGTGAACCTAAAATTGCTCTAGAAAAATTAAAGTCTTTTAAAAAAGGAATGCTGTGGAAATGATTTAGTACATTTCTTACAACCACAATTCAGATTGGCTCAGAAGGGCTATAAAAGTAATTACGGTCCTAAGTTTGAAACCACAGAGCCTACAATATGTTAAAATAAAATATGAAGGCACATACACCAGCAAAGCCTTCTGGGAGCATTGGTTACTATTTATTGAGTGACTGCTTTGCCAAACACTGTAATAAGCCACTTACAAAGATTCTCTCATGACAGTCTCTTAATTCTGAGAAGACACTACTACTATCCCTGTTTTATAATGAGAAAACTCAGTTTAAGGAGATTAGGGACCTTGCCTGAGGCAGAGTCTAAATAGCAAATTATATTGAAACACACAGAACCTTTTGTTTTCCTTTTGGATAAACTAAATGGTGAGACCTCCAACCACAGTGGGTTGAACCCCACATGTTGCATGCAAGCAAAGTAGGAACTCCACTGTATTTTTAAGGCACTCAGCATATCAACAAATTGTGTAGACAATTCAATCTTCCTGTGGTTAAATACAGAAACAGAAATACAGATGTCTGAATCAGATATGTTGAAGAGGAATGCGTGAACAAAAGCAGGGGGGGCCATGGGAGTCTTGGCTACAGATTGCAAATCGCCCCTTCTTATCCTTTGATGGCCCCCCTTCTGAGAGGCCTTTTGTGGCCAGCTAAGACCTAGCACATTAATCAGGATTAAGGAAGCCCTCCTAGCTTGGTCAGGCGTACTTCCTGCTGATGTCTTAATAAACCTTACACATGAAAAAAGATCCCCATCATCAGAATCACCTCAAGCTACAGCAACAGGACCCATGCTTTGCTACAGGACGTGTGAGAACTGCTGGAGTGCGTCATTATTTTTTTCTCTCCTGTGGCTTCCCCTTCTGTTCAGTAGGGCTGCAATGCAAGCTGCAAACTGGTCTCACCACAGCAGGGGTGCCTTCCTCTACCCTGCCTCCACCCCATGGGGTTCAGAACCCCTGGGGAGGATGAGGTGCTAGGTGAGAGTGGAAAGAACACACTGTAAACATGGCTCTTGGACCTTGAATTTTTTTCCTTAATCCAGAGATGCTTCAGTTGTACAATGCAGCAGTGGATCATGGGAGGATGGTGGGTCCATCTGAGGACTATCCTCAAGTTTGGATTCTCCCCATACACTTTGCCCACATCTGGGCTCTCATCACATCTACAGTCATCTCCCAATTTGCCAATAATTGTATGACTGTCAATAATTTTAAATTTCAAAAATAAGATTCAATTTAATTTAAATTTAGAAGGAATGCCATTCTCCTCAGAAATAAGTTTTGTTTTCTTCAACCAAGATGGAGAGTTGGGCCTGGAGAGAAGGGCAGGAAAGGATTTTGGTAGGTGTGGGGGGCTGTGGAGAATCCTGCTGCTTTTCCATGACTCTAGGAAACAATGCTCTGCAGCCCAGCCATAATTCAGCAGCATGTCCTCTAGACCACAAAGCTTTCTAAGTTTGGGCTCTGCATCCCTCCCTGCTACAGACCTGCTCATGGAGAGAGCTAAGGTTCACTCTGCAGCAGGAGGGGGCCTGGACTGGCACAGAGCTAGATGGTTGCTCTGGTGGCAGAGGTGGGATGGGGGTTTCAGGAGCAGTCACTGTAGTCTCCTGATAGCAGAAGTGAGCCACCACATAAGCACAGAAAGCAGGAGGTCAGAGAGGGACCAGGGTCAGAGGAGAGGAAGTGGAGAGGGATAGGAGGCTGGGGGATGAGCAGGACCAGGACTGTGAGACTCTGGACACATTAGGAACAACAGTGCACATGTAAGCACTTCCTTCGCATTATTACTCTTTTAAGCACACCTTATGCCTAATCAAATATGAGCTGAGTAATCACAAATTCCACATTAGAGGGATCCAAATGCTTGAGGTTTTTCTGTGTTTTAAATGGATCAGGAAAAGCGGCCTGCCTAATGGTGAGCACTACTGTAGTGTGTTTCCTGAACCATTCTGAGTTTTCACACACTAAATGGAGAGATGGCTTTCAGTCAATTATTGCTTTTCAGGAAAACTGGCAACACATGACATCACCAATAAATAAAATAACTAAGATATGAGTGTCAATAAGTCTAAAAAAAGAAAATGCAATCAGTCCACAGACCATAGTAGTGATTTTCAGAAAGGAAACAAATGCCAGTCTTCAAGGTAAAGACTACTCCTCAGGTAAAAATAAAAACCAAGCTCAATGTTGGGATCAACGCCATCTGGTTTATTGATTCATTTTTGGCAGAAGTCTTATGCTCCTGAAGAGAACAAATCTCAAATTACTTGCAGGATTTCCTTGTCAGTCTGGTTTCTGAGGGCAGAGTGGCACAGGATGGGGAGAGCTGGCTTGGCAGCCGATCATCTGGAGACATCTTGGGCTGCAATCCACTTACTTTAAGATGTGATACAGACGCTATGAAAGCCCACCCCAGATGAGATGCCAGTCATGTGGGTAAAGCCTAATTGATGTTCCAGGCCCAGCTGAGGTCCCAGCAGAATTATGCCCCAGGATAGAGCCAGCCAATACCACATGAAGCACCAACCATGTGGCTGAGCTAGTGAGCACACAGAATAATGGGAAAAAGAAGTAGAAATCATTTTATGCCACTAGTTTTGAAGTGGGTTGTTAAACAGCAGTAGGGAACTGAAATAGCCACTCAAGGTGGCCAGCTTCTGTGCTACAGGATGAGATCTTCCTGGACACAGTGTATGGAGGTAGCGGGAGAGCTCGATCCAAGGAGCCCTGATACAAGAGAAGACTTACACACCTTAGGACTGCTCAGTCTGGAGCTAAATGGTTGAGCTAAGCTAGGAAAGACAAATAGTTTGAGCACTTGAAATAAAAGCTTATATGGTATTGTCAGGGCCAGAACAAGGCAAGAAAAAGTTCCAAAATACTACCAATGGGCACAATGCATGGGCTGGCAGAAGGGAGAAGAACTGAGCAGAGGCACAGAGACAAGCAGGCAGAGCACTGGCCACAGAGACGCAGCTCTTCTGGGGCCACTGGGGTTCCAACAGCTTCCTAACTGCGTGAAGCTGGACTGTCGTTTCTGGTCTCAGAGTTCCTGAAGGCTCATGCCCTTCCTGGGCTGTATAAGCCTGCATCTCTCACCCCTCCTCAGTGAGTTAGTCTAAGTGAATTTTTGCTTCTGGTAACGAAGAGCAGGCCTGTGAAAATTGCACTCTTCTTAGGAGATCCTAGCATCTTAGGAATGAATGGCAGTCAGTGGGCCTGGCGAGCACCACCACCAGTATAGCCAGCATTTTAGCAAATGAAAAAATGAAAGTAGAGGAGCTCTGATAATGGTGGAGGGATGAAGATGCACTGGAGTTCCCATCCCACATTTCCAACAAAAGGAGCCCAAACAGCAAAATTAGCCAAAAACAAACTCAGGTAAAAAACTACCAAGGAGCAACCAAACTAAGAAAAGGGTATAACATAATTTAATAAACTTTTAAAACTCACAGTACCTACATTGTCAAGTCACTAGAGTCCACAAAATTCTCCCTAACACTCAACCCAACCAGAGGGATATGAACAGAGTAAGCGACCTTCTCTTTTCTTCTTCTATTTGCTGGAGTAGCAGAAGACATTATGGGCAGATGGTGGGAAGAAAGTGACACTGGAAAAGTTATGAATAGGGCTGACACAATTAAAAAACAGGACAAAATACAGAACACAATGGCTTTCAGAGAGCACAAGAGTGATGTCTGAGAGAAGGGTACCAAGAGTGCCATGAATGACAGGCACAGTGGCACACACCTATGATCCCAGTGGCTCAGGAGGCTGTGGCAGGAGGCTTCCATGTTCAAAGCCAGCCTCAGCAACTCATTAAGGCCCTAAGCAACTTAGTAACATCCTATCTCAAAATCAAATGTAAAAAGGGCTGGAGATATGCTCAGTGGTTAAGTGTCCTGGGTTCAATCCCCAGTACTAAAAACACAACAAAAAATAAGCAAACAAACAAAAACTCTGAAAAAGAGTGTCCCACACTCTGTGTGGTTTGCAGGTAATAATGTAGAAGGGTGTGGCCCAGAGCCCAACAGCCCCACAGGTTCAGAGGACAGAGCCTTCAATTCAGGAAGCCATAGTGGCTGGAGTTTGAAGCTCAGAGGAGGGAAGAGGAAGAAGTAGCTTTAGGCTGCCTATTACACATGTTCAAGAAGTCAGAGGATTTGATGAGCTCAAAGAGGAAAGATGCTTGAAATTTGATATAAAATACGTAAAATAGGATCAATAGCATACTGGGACTGGAGCTGTAGCTCAGTGGTAAAGCACTTGACTTGCATGTGTAAGGCACTGGGTTCGATCCTCAGTACCACATAAAAATAAAGATATTGTGTGTCTATTTAAAACTAAAAAAATAATAAAAAAACAGGATTAAAAAATAATAAAAACAGGATTAATGGCAATATTAGATAATATAGAAGACAGCAATATTAATTACTTGAAGACAGTATAACCGCCAACATTTTCTTTTAAACACAGAAAACACCTTAAAAACAAATGAATAAGCATCTATGTCTCATGGGACAATGCCAAGCAGTATATATGTATAGCTGGAGTAATCAAAGGAGGAAATAATGGCTGAAATTTTCCGAATTTATTTAAAGTTATAAATCCACATATCCAAGAATTTTTTTTTAAAAAGAGACAGTGAGAGAGAGAGAGAGAATTTTTTAATATATATATATTTTTTAGTTCTCCGCGGACACAACATCTTTGTTTGTATGTGGTGCTGAGGATCGAACCCGGGCTGCACGCATGCCAGGCAAGCGGACTACCGCTTGAGCCACATCCCCAGCCCCTATCCAAGAATTTTAACAAACTTCAAGTGTAAGAAACATAAATAAAACCACATCAAGACTCATCATAATTTTTTTAAACACACACATACACACAGATATTTAGCCTTCATACATTTGCTAGAATGGCTAAACCAATTATTTCAAGTGTTGACAAGGATCATCTAAGCAATCGGAACTCTCCACACACTGCTGAGGGGAATGCAAATAGGAAATGACTTTTTTTTTTTTAAAGTAGTTTGGCAGTTTCTTATGAAATCTGACATACATTTACCAAACAATCAAGCCGTTCCACTCGTAGATATTTCCCCAAGAAGAATAAGAACATATGTCCATATAAAAAATTGTATGTGAATGTTCTTTGCAGCTTTATTCACAATAGTTGAAAATTGGAAACAACCCAAATGTCCATCAACTGATTCATGTATAAACAAAGTGTATTGCATCCATAAAAATAGAATACTATTCATCAATAAAAAGGAATGGATTGTTGAAACATGTGGATGAATCTAAAAAGCATTATGCTAAATGAAAAAAGTCACGTAGTAAAAACTGCATCCTATATAATTCCATTTATATAACACTCTGGAACAGGTGAAAATATATATGGAGAAATCAGATCAGTGGTTACCAACACAAAGGATTTTATTACAAAGAGGCCCAAAGAAACTTTCGGAGGTGACAGAAATACTCTATCATAGTTGTGGTGGAGGCTACATATATATACATTATACATCATGGAATTATATGTTTACAACTGGAAAATTTTATTTTATGTAAATTATATCTTAATGAGGTTTGCAAAGAAGTAAAAAATACTGATTTTATGTTGAGGGCTGGATCAAACAAGCAAGTGGAAGTGTGTGTGGGTGGGTCACACTCCAGAAAAGGAACATCGATGCCATTGTAACTGTGACACAATGCAAAGATGTCATGGACTATGAGAGAGATAACAATTTAAAAAATGTCATCAACATGAAAAAAGATATGACTCAAACTCAGTCATACTCATCTCCATCCACACACCCATCCATGCACACATATGCTGCGCATGAAAATCTTCCTGGAATAAGGTCACTCATATTTAAAGAAGGTTCTAATTAGAGGGAGGATCTAAAGTCCTTTTAATGCTTTTATATTTTCTATACTAAAATAATTCTTTATAATAAATATGCATTTATAAAAACAAATCAATGCTTTTTATTTAATTAAAAAAATGACCAAAAGTAAGTATGCCAAGTTGTTAGTAGTGAATAATTCTGGATGTGATGACCCTGAATGATTTTATTTCTCCTTTGTTCACTTCTGTATCTTAAACAATTTTCCAAATAAAAAATAAAATAAAGCAAGATTAAAAAACAATAAGATGAATATCCTTAGACATATGAACTTTCTTACCAACAGTGTGCCTCCTCTTAGGGTGAGCAGAGTCCCTGGTATGTCTGGGACTGAAAGCCCTACATTCTGAGATGGTTGGATCCAGAATGTTCCCCAAAAGTTCATGTGTTGAGGGCTTGATCCCCAATGTAACAGTATTCAGAGGTGGGACCTTTGGGAAATGATTAGATCACAAAGGCACTAAACTCATCCATGTATTTACTGATGGATTCATAGCTGAATGGACTACCATAAGGTGCTGGACACTGTAGGAGGCAAGACCTAGTTGAAGGGAGGAGGTTCTTGGGAGAGTGACCTTGGTGACTATATGTTATCCTCAGCACCCCATGCTCTGCTTCCGGGGGCTGCCCTGAGGGCTGAAGTGTGCAGTTTTCCTCTACCACACCCTTCCACTACGATATTCTGCTTGCCTCATGTCCAAAGCAAGGAGTCAACTAAGCATGGACTGAAACATTTGAAACCATGAGCCAAAATGAATCTTTCCTCTGCTGTTTCTCTCAGGTATTTTGTCACAGTAACAAAAAGCTGACTAACACAGTCACTTTTCCTCCTTTGTGGTTCCAATGAATGGGGTGATGAATAAGTAAAGATTCTATAGCAATGGTACTCAATATTTTTTAGTGTGCCTAAGAATTCCCTGAGGAACTAGACAGGCAAGAAGATTCCTGGGTTCCACTCCTGGATATTCCGGTTCAGTAGGTGTGGGATGGGGCTCAGGAGAGTACATTTTTAAGTACCCCAGATAATGCCCATGCTCTGGCCTCACTGTGCCAGAGCTCCCTCAGCATGTCTTCCTGTTCTTCTCTTCCATATCTGGAGTTAACTCAAACCCTGCCTAGCCTCTGTACCACCAGGAGGCACCACTTGGTAGCCCCAAAGGGATGTTACCTCTCCAAGTTTACTGCAAAGAATAAATGGAGGAAGGAACTCAGGGCATTCTATTCCCTCCGGCCACAAAAATGCTGACAGCCCAACTCAGGGCAAACTCACACGTCAGACCCCATGAACACTTGTTCTTCTAAACAGAGTTTAAACTTTAGAAACAGATACAGGGAAAGCCTTTCCATCATACAGCAAGGACACATAGATTCCTCCAATTCTTTCCCATTCACCTAAAATCATTTAGTACCCCTCAAAATTGTCCCATGTCTCCCCTTTCTCCTCTAGAAGAACGTATAAGCATCTGGACCTCTCTGAGTTACTGGGTAATCATACTCCCATGACTGTCCTGGGCACAGGAAAGGAATGCATACACCTTTCCTTCTATGGATCTATCTACCGTCAGTTCATTCCAGCCAGCCTTCAGAGGGTGACAGAAAGTTTTCCCTTTATTGCTACGCAGCAAGCTCCCAAGGGACCTCACACTGCTGGTTCCCAGACCATACTGAGGAGCAAGGAAAGTTGGTCCTAGGCCTCTACTTGCCTATATAAAATAGAAGGAAAATGAGCATTTGTTCCTACCACAAGGCTTAAAGTGCTGTGCTATTTTTTCCTGAGGTTTGCAGGAAATGTGTGGTATACTCTCCACCCCTGAAAGGGGGTGAGTCAGCAAGTTGTAATGCCAAATCCCTTTTCATTGTAAATTCTTGTTTCTGCTGTTTACAGAACTGCAAACCATTGGAGTTAAATTCTAAGCAGAAGATCTTGATATATATGTATTTAAAAAGTACATGTGTAGGAAGGGAAGTGCTTGAAGAAGTCAAGAAAATGATTTTAATTATAAAATGAGTAGGGGTTTAACATGAGAAAATGCAAGCTCGCTAGCTTTGGAAGGGGGACCTTTTACACAATCAAATCAGAAAACTGTTGTCAGTGGCAGGAATGGATCTCTAAACTGGAGGAGTAGTGAGGAGACTAAAAGAGGCAGCTATGATAATGTCTTTACAGTCTCAAATTCAACTGAGCATAAAGTTTTGGAGGGTGAACGGCAGAAAGCAGTTTTACATTTACTTGTCCAAGATCCAGGATGAAATAACCGTCCTGTGTTGTGATTATTCGTATCCTCAAGCACTAAGAAGAACAGTAAGAACCCCTGGAATAAAAACTCAAAAATGTTTGAAGGTACATATACTATGTTATTTAAAAAATCATGTCACATTAAATCCAGCACAGAAAAAAAATACTGGAAGAATGTATGGCAGAAAACCAACACTAACTGTCTCTGGATGGTGGGATTATGTGCACCTTTGCTTATTGCCTTTGACATTTTCTAAAACAAAATGTATTGTTTTATAATAAAAATAACCCAAGCCAATTTTTAAAAGCAGCATACTGAGAGAAACATATGCAACTTCACCTTTAAAGGAAAACTTCTTTCAAATGGCAATTCCTTTATGTATTTCCTTAGATTATACGTTATCCAATCCTCTTATTGTTTTTCTTTGGGTTCATATTAACATTAGGGCTCTGATTACACTTTAAAGTGTGAAATGACAGTTGAATGACTAGAATCTTTAATTTTCCAATAAATCCTCTGTAATCAGTATTTTCTACTTCACATACACCAATGGGCATTTATGAACCTTAAAATGTTCCCAGGATAAAATGAAGTCTTTGTCTGTATACCAGAAGACCTGTGTGCTCCTTCTGAGCCCCAGTGACAAGCCACTGTGCCTATGAACTCTATAGGGGAAGAGTTGTCACTGTGATTTCTGTGCTGTGCTATAGAGCCTCAAAGGCTGATAATGCACAACAAAGGAAATGTTATCCTGAGAGAGAAAGGCAAGCAGAGAACAATTACAGCACTATTACCCTCAGATACAACTCTGTAGATACCTTTAAGATCGTGATATTCCAGGTAAAGCTCTCCACTGCTTTCTGTAGTTTCCGTTCCTTCAGACCCTCCTTGGTGCCTATGCTGTGTAAGTGCTCATGGAATTCCATGGCTGAAAGAAATAAAAAAAGACAAAGCATATTACTTCGCCATCCAGTTTGTGGTAATGAACCAGCAATATTCATTTTTTTAGGCAGAGCTAAAACAATTTCAATCACTAATGGAACTTAATAATCGTTCTCATGTAAGAATGTAGTAATAGGGAGGAAACACTGAAATGGTTCCAACAAAGTGGAAGGCATCTTAGAGTCAGTTCTGAAGGGCAGAAGGACACATGATTATTATTACAGGGTTGTAATTTAGAGAAGAGAGACATGGCTTCTGAGAGGAAGGTTGCCCAGGGAGAAGGAAGAAAAGCAGGGACTGGAACCCAGGTCTCTGAAATCTGAGAAGGTAGGTTTCAACTCTACTAAGAACATAATGCTGGCTACTGCAGATGCAAAGAATGCAAAGTCAGAAACTTCCCATCCCAGTGAGGGTCAATATGAGCTCAGATACCAAGCCTGTCGTAAAGGGGAGAGGTTGGGGAGAAGGATGTGAACTCTAAACTTTGAATTTAAATTATCAAACTTTAACCAGGATTTACCTGATCAAATGAATACTCCCCAGCGTTCTTTAAAATAATCAAAGAGGTTTCTCACTGCAATGATGAGGGGGGGGAGCAGTGGGGAGAGGGTATGATAGTCCTTCTACTTGTAGTCATTATAACTCAGACTTTTTTTTTTTTTGCATATTGCCTTATAGTCAATCCTCCCATCCTTGGCCAATAGAAACCCTTCAAACTGGTTCCCACACCCTACTGAAATCACCAATTAGCCTTTGATACCTTCCTTGCTTTCTGGCACAAGAAATTCCAGACTCACTCATCTAAAATACATTTCCCATCTCAGGCCTGGAGCTAGCTATTTCCCCAAAGAAACTATGCATGATGCATGTGTATGAGGGAGGGAGGAAGGGAGGGAGGGAGTGGGTGGAAAGGAGGGAGAAGGAGAAGAGAGGGAGAAAAGACACCTTCCTTTCCATAATCAGGGTGTTCAATGTTAACTGAGTTTTTATTGTTTTCTAAGGTCTTTTCACTAGACAGATCTAGGACACATATATTTTTTTAACAGAAAGAGCTTACTAAAAATTTAATTCAGAGTTTTAAAATAACATTTTAAATATTATGTTTATTTTTTTCCTCTAATGTAGAAAAAAAATCTTAATTCCTAGCCATACCAATGCAACTACTAATAATAAGACTGCCAGATACACTTAAAACTCTCAGCATTTTTCTGTACGTGCCCTTAGAGTATATCTTATTGAGAATGCATAGTAAAATTTTTGTGTTCCAAATTGGAATAATTCTTTAATCTATGTGGTTATATCATTAACAAAGTAACTCAGGTTCAATTAGGTCTTATGTGTGTGTGCACACATGAGCTTTTTTTGGTTGTAATTTGTTTTAGGATTAAGTCAAAACCTGACATAATTCACAGTTGAACTACATACATACACATCAAGATGTATTCAGATAAGTCCTGCTTCCTTCCTGATCTCTACCTTGATCCCTCCTCCTCTTGTATATTTTAAATTTATCTTCCTCTTGTACTGTTTCTCTGTGCAAGTGCAAGTAAATTTGTATACATATTCAGAATACTCCCTTTCTTATACAAAGCAGTACGCTGTGTACACTGTTCTGGATCTTGGCTTTTCTTGTCACATTATTGAACAATGGAGATCACTCGTGTCAGCATAGAGAGCCCTGGCTCATTCTTTATATACAGCTCCAGAGACCCCACTGTGTGGATGAGCTGGTGATTAGGTAGCCAGTCACCTACCAATTTGTTCCAAATCTTTTGCTGTTATATAATGTGGAACTGTTGTAGTTATTACAAGGCATTTTCTCTGTTCTTTTGATACTTTATTCTTTGCTTAAACATTCCCATTTCTAATTCCTTTTCTATGCAACACCATTTCAAAGCAACTCTACATGGTGACTGATAGCAACTTTACTCCTTAGAATCTTTAATCATCAAACAAAGGTCAATACATGTAGGATAAAGATAATAAACTGTATTTTCTATTTTCTTCTCTCTCTGATAGGAACTATGGTCCAACCTCCTGTTATGCTAATAAGGCATGAGAACCTCACTGGTTCCAAGAAAGAACAGTGATGAGTAAAGTTCACTCCATTGTCTAGGAGACTAGCACACTGACCAGCTCTCCTTTTCTCCAACTCCTCTTTTGCTAATGATGGTACCTGAAGACACCCCAACATGATTAACTAATCCTCCTGCATCCCAATGCAGGTGACCAGCTCAGATGGCGAGCTGCATCCCCTATGTCTAGTTCTTCCTTTCACTGGATATATTTGGCTTAACAGACTGAAGAAAAACAAAAAGCAAAAATGAAAACAATGACCAGCAATCTTCTCTAAAACTCATGGGTTTTGCTGGAGCATTGAACCACACACTCCCTCTCTCTCCCTCTCCCCCTCTTCACATGTGGGAGGCTCCCTAGACTGGACTGCAATGACTCACCCATCAGTTGGGACCCTAAAGATAAGGCACTAATATGCTGCCTCTTCTGTTAAATTTTAATACTGTTCTGGAAGAGATCTGCATTTCCAAATATGATCCTTAATACTCATAATGTTTATACTTCTGTCAGTCAGGAGGCACCATGGTCTCAAAGGCATGAGATGGTGGATGGAATCCGTGACTGGAATCCGTGACTGGAATCCAGGAAAGGGAAAAGACAGGAGGAGAGAAGCGGCGGGGGAGTAGCACTCTGTATACAAGAAGGCAGCAAACTCTGAGGACAGCATGTCACAGAGGAAAAGAAATTGGGAAGAGACATGTAAATGACATTAACATAGGAACATAGACTGTGAGTACCTGTCCAGATGTGGGCCATTCATGATACTTCCTTGCTATACATTCTAAAATTGGCACACAGGTGTAACAGAACAATAGCAGGGTTTTGTTCAACCACCAGGTATGTGTTTGGAAGCTTCATTCTGCCGGGGGCTGACAGCTTATGTTATCTTATATAACTCCTCCTTAGCCATAAGGTAATGAGCAGTGACAGGAGCTGCTACACTGGGCTGAACTCCAACTAGCGCATAAGAACCTACAGATAATATAAGCATGGGACAGTGGAGAATGCTGAGCTTAGACACTAGTGCATCCTAGATTTTAAGAAAGCAGCTTTAAGAAAATTCAGAAGACAGAAAGAACCAGGGCCAGAGGCAGTATAAGGACAAGCTGCCTTGAAAAAGATTGGAGACTTGAAGAAGAAACATGATTAAAATGATTTTTTGAAAAAGGATATGGATAAGGAAGAATGTGGAAATATATACACAAATGAGTATAGCTGCATGTATTCCTAAGTATCTAAAAAGCTCATATTTTACATGTCTATTAAAGAGTTGAAACAATTCCCCCTTACTTCACCCCTCTTAAAATATCTATAGTCCAATAAAATTTTCACAGGGAAGTACAGTATATTATTAAAGAAGATCTTTAATAATGGAGGGCCAAGGGTGTAGCTCAGTGATACAGAACTGAGTGATACAGATATACAAGGACCTGGGTTCATTCCCAGCCCTTAAAACAAAATTCAAAATTAAAAGGAGCATGAAAAAGTGATGAATTAAATACTGGAAAAATGTTATATAAAACCCAGAATTTTAAAAACTAAGACTATGTGTCCCATTGTTACTTATTTCCTTATTTGATTTTTCTGGCTAACACATCTTTAATCTTAGAGGTCGATCTTTGAAAATCTACTAGCTTGGATTTAGCTAATCCACGGATTGGAAGCATATACTGATTTTATTTTTTAAGCAAAGAAAAGGTTTCTCCCCTTGACCTATAGAGCAGGATCTTACCTTTATCTGTTAACAGTGACATGCAAAGTCCAGTGCAAGGACCAAGGACACACAACCAAGAAAAGCACAGGACAACAGCCAGGCACTTACATGTACTTTGTCAGGAATATGGAGACAGCCTACAGAACTTTCCAAGGAAATGGTGAGGAAGGATTTGAATCTTGGTTTGTCTGAGCCCAGTGCCCCAGGCTTTCCAACCACCAAACCTAAACAAAAGCATCTCAGTTCTTAATAGGAGCTGGTGATATGATTATGGTATAAAATAATTGTGCTATGAGGTGGAATGGTACAAGGGCCATTAGACAAGTGCTGGCCCAGTTCTTAGAGAACACAGGAGATACAGTGAGGTTTTTTGTATTTGAACTGAATTAGTCCATACATGTTAACAAGAGGAATCAATAATACATCTAAGACGAAAATTCATTATATCTTGGTACTAAATTACAAAAAAAAAATCTACTATAATAAGTCACAGGAGGCCTTCTGGGGTCTTTACATCAATACTAAATATAAAGACCTTGTCTGGGTTGGAGTTCAGTAACCTCCTCCCTGCGTTTCAAATTATTTACAGCAAAGAATGAACTCGACAAAACAAGGTCCTTATCTTATCAAGAAATTTAAAAGCAGAATTTCTTTTCCTTCAGTAATCCACATTATTTGTCTAAACAGTAGAGTAAATCTTAAAGTACCTGGCAAAAACAAGATGAATCAAAAAGTGTAGGAGTTCTTAAGTCATACAACCTACCTCCAAAGAAGCCTAATTGTTCTGCTACAAAATTCATTTTCCTTTAATTATAAGGATAAGAGATATGGGGACCAGGGTGGGGGTTAACCAGTGCTGGGCAGAACCCTGGGTGGGCCTGTTGCAGGTGTGAATCTGTAAAAGCAGACAAATAAGCACAGGGGAAGCTGCTACAATAATCCAGAGAATTTTCAGAGTGTCTGGCTGCATGTGTGGTAATGTGGTTGGAGGAGCTGCCAGAGGGTGATGGGGACAGGCTCTGCAGGGAAGTCAGGGAGACTCTAGAGTGCATCTCAAACCTCAGCGCACAGCAGGATCGCTGGAGGTACCCATTGAAAATGCAGGTTCTCTACTTCTTGGGGATTCTGGTTCAGGAGGTATCGGGAGGGCCCAGGCAGGAACATGTTTCACAAGTACTCCTGGAGGTTTCCTAGCAGAAAGGCTAGGGTCCACTCTGAGGAAAGCTAACTAAGAGTGAGGAGAGGGGACTGAGATACTGGAAGCCACGATGTTAACATTCTAAAACCCACAGCATGTGGGTGAAACACCAGTGACTTACCAGGATCAGACAGGCAAGACTGAAGATGTAGGAATTATGAGCTGGTCAACTCAGCCTGCACTGCAGAAGGAAGGGAGGGAGACAATCGAGGAGAAGGCCAGAAGGAAGGAGGGAGGAGAGGACACTACTGTTTTTCTTTCTAATGATTTCTGGTT